>NW_020664589.1:4725671-5026268 GCF_002925995.2 Terrapene triunguis | reverse complement strand
CTTGCATCTGAAGAAGTGAGGTTCTTACCCACGAAAGCTTATGCTCCCAATACTTCTGTTAGTCTCAAAGGTGCCACAGGACCCTCTGTTGCTTTTGGCATTGGTGAGATCTCAGCTGGAGTTCTGTGTCCAGTTCTGGGCACCACACTTTAAGAAAGATGGGGACAAATTGGAGAGTCCAGAGGAAAGCAACAAAAATGATACAAGGTTTATAGAAAACTTGACATATAAGGAAAGGTTAAAAAACTGAGCATGTTTAGTCCAGGGGAAAAAAAAAGACTGAGGAGGACCTGATGATAGTCTTCAAATATGTTAAGGGCTGCCATAAAGAGGTCAGGGGTCAATTGTTCTTCGTGTCCACCAAAGATAGGACGCGAAGCAATGGGCTTAATCTGCAGCATGGAAAATTTAGGTTAGATATTAGGAAAAGTTTTCTAACTACAAGGGTAGTTAAGTGCTGGAATAAATTTTCAATGGAGGTTGCAGAATCCCCATCATTGGAGGTTTTTAAGAACAGGTTGGAGATATACCTGTCAGGGATGGTCTAGATTTACACCTCTACCCCGATAGAACGCGACCCGATAGAACACAAATTCGGATATAACGCGGGGGAAGGGGAGTGGGCGGGCTGCGCACTCCGGTGGATCAAAGCAAAATATAATGCGGTTTCACCAATAATGCGGTAAGATTTTTTGGCTCCCAAGGACAGCGTTATATCAGGGTAGAGGTGTATTTGGTCCAGTCTCAGTGGAGGGCGCTGGCCTTGATAGCCTGTGGAGGTCTCTTTCAGCCCTACCTTTCTATGGTTATGGTGTATCTCAAGGTGATATAGGCAGCTGGGATATCATTAATTCAGTACTATGCATATCATTTTATTAAATTATATCCATACTTCTCTGCTTTGTTAGAAGTATTTGAGAATGTTTAATCTTTCAGTTGTCTTTGGTTTCTCCATTCTTTTCTCTTCAGCCACCTCCAGTAGTGGCCTCTTTGATTTCCCTCACTTCAGTTGCTCAGGAGTCTCCAACTTGGAGAAAAAGAAGCCTTCATAACTCCAGAAAGGAAAATTATCTCATCCAGAAAATAATAGACGCAAGATAGAATATCTATAGGACCTTCCTATCTCCTTGTTAGAATCCCCCTGGCCTGGAATGTGATGCATCAGTTCAGAGTTATTGTCATGTTATAATATAACCAGTTTACTGCAACATATTATAATTTGCACAGCATGCTACACCACATCAAAATAGTGTTGCCCCTCTGCTGAGCAGTAGTGGATGTTGGGGCCTCGCAGGTCAGCATCCTGTTGGGGGAGAAATCAGTGATGCAGTCTAGGTATATTCCTAGTGCAACTTGATTTATTTTACACTGTATGTACCAGTCCTTTCCACCAATCCCCTCTTTCAGGAATCTCTGACAAAAGACCAATGCCCAGTTCCCAGAGAGCAACTCTGCCTCAAGAACTAATTCTAGTTAGGGACTAAAAAAATATAAAAAATGAGAGAGCAAACTCCCTTGCTGCTTGCAACAGCACCTCAAAATAGAAACCACCCAACAATACAAAACTTCTTTCAAAGACTGAATACACAGCTTTCACACTAAGAAAACCAACATGTAAGGTTCAGAGTAGCCACACCACCTAATGACTCCAACAATAATAGTATATTGAATGCAGTGTGATGCAACATATAACAGCACAACTGAACATATTTTGCTAACTGAAGCATGAGAATTCTCGTCTGACTGGTGCTCTTGCCGATTAGTTCTCAGGGATAGAACAAAGGATCATTCTGACCTACATGACTGGAGATACAGCTGTTGATCTAGTCACACTTTTCTCTAGTGAACTCACCTATGTTAAGTTATTGTCAGGTGCAGGGCCGGCTCTGGCTTTTTGGCCGCCCCAAGCAAAAAAAAAAAAAAAAAACCCCGCGGCCGGGGCGGGGGGGCGGAGGGGCGGGCGGGGCGGGGGGGGGGGGGAGGGCGGGCGGGCGGGAGAGAGAGAGAAGGGGGCGGTCAGGGCTATAGCCGGGGCGCTGCCACGTGGCCCCTCCCGCTGCGCCGCCTCCTGCCGCCTGCCGCGAGGGCTCCGCTCCGGTCGGCGGGGAGGGAAGGAAGAGGACTGCCCTGCAGGGCGCTCTGGTTCTCCGCGCCGCCGCCCCCTACAGGGCGGCCGGAGCGGAACAAAAAAAAAAAAGCGTCCGTGCCGCCCTAGGATTGGGCGGATGCCTCCTCGAACAATTTGCCACCCCAAGCACCAGCTTGCTCAGCTGGTGCCTGGAGCCGGCCCTGGTCAGGTGCAACCACAAATGGCCAAGTTACATAGGTAAGGCTTAGAAACTCATAATTACATCACAATCAGCAAACCAGAGTGTCTTTTTGGGACTAGGGTTGGGCAAATAACGAAGAAAAATACTTTTGTCCACATTTTGGTGACTGTAGTAGGTAAAAAAGTAGACTGTCCAATGAGAAAACAGAAAGAATACCATGTGACACAGGAGACCCAATCACACAGCTTCAACAACAAATACTGAATATTAAATATCCAAAGGCTTATTCATAGAGAACAACATGAGAGCAGCCCACAGGCTGAAATTTGTTGGGATAAAATATCAGTTCAATGATTTTGAATCGTGAACAGATGAGCAACAATCACAGTCATGGAAACTCACCCCTGCATAGAGGACCAGCAAATGGCTAATGTATCACTTAAGTCCTTGTGGGCTTATAATTATTGTTGTTTATTTGTATTACAGTAGCCCCTAGAGGCCCTAAATGAGTTTAGCGTCCCATTGTGCTAGGCACTGTACAAACACAAAGTGACTGTGCCTGTCCTCAAGAGCTAATTCTATATGAGAGAGAAAAGATTGGGATAGCAAACGGGTGCAGAGAGGTGAAGTGACTTGCTACAGGTCAGGGACAAAGCAGGAAATAGGAGACCGTGTGTGTTTTATCTCCCACTACCATTCCCCATCCACTGGACCACACTGCCTCTTTAAGATTAAGTGGCAGATGGATCGGATACATGGGAGTGCATTTTAACCCAAACAAACTGTTTGCCCAGTTCTAGTTTTGATTATAAACTGTACATTCCTGGAGACTTGAAAGGGATTTTTATTGGAGGGATAAAAAAAAAAAAAAAAAAAAAGAAAAAAAAGAAAATAAAAAATACACATTACTATTAATCATAAACAGTACAATAATAAAAAATTGAAAGGAATTTTTAAAAAAAAAAAAAAAAAAAAAAAGGCAAGTAAGTCAATCAAGTTATTAAAAAAGCCCCATTTCCCTGCAGCATTACTGGACTTTTTTCATTATTTCCCAAGTAAATACTACACCACAGGCACAAGGTTCTGCAGCTTCCTAAAACTGCACGGGCCCTTCCCCACGAGCGCTTTCAATAGGGCTTCGCCCAGTGACAGACCTTTCCTAATGGACCCTTTTTATACAAGACATGAAAGAGAGGGTGTTTGAAAATGCTCTGGCCATAGGAGAAACATTTCTCTTGAAAGCCGCAGCTGGGGTGACCCTATTACAACAACAAAAACTGCCTGTTGAACAAAAAAAGTCCTGCTAAGTGTGCAGCGTATGGCATACATAGTATCTCTCCACCCTGCTGTGCGTTATTCTTTTCCTCGGTGACATTTTAATATTGAGAAATATCACACAAAATTCTCATTACTTGTTTAATACCACAAGTAATCAAAAAAATGATGGAGACTATTTCAGGAAGATGCTGGAAGTAAAAAAACAACAACAACTTTTCAGTAGAAACAAATGACAGATATGCATTTAAATATAGTCCTTTATATGTTTCTCTGTAATCTATAGTATGCGCCGTAGCTGGGACTGGTAGCACCATTTATTAGGACAGTGACCCAACACTTCTCAGTACAAGACTGTTTTTAGTTGCTTAGAGTTTTGCAAAACTTTAACTGTTTCAGCTCAAATTTTCCATGCTGGGGTCTACGTGAGGCTAGATATTATTTGAACACTGCAGTCAAAACAGGTCAGCCATTTCCAAGAATGAGGGTAGGGAAAAATACATTGATTTGCTCCCATTAAAAAACCCCAGTGGCCTTTTTTTGGTATGTATTAAAATATATTTTATATAGATAGTATATGGCATACAGTTAATATATTATTTATTGTTAGGATCATGATCCTAGGTGGTAGGTGCTGTACAAACAGAACAAAAAGACCGTCTCTGCCCTGAAGAGTTTACAGTCTGAATAGTGTATACATAATGGGGGAGATATTCCAAAGTGGCCAAATGATTTAGGAGCACAAGTTGCTTTTGAAAATCTTGCTCACTACACAAAATATGTGTCTGTGTATGTATAATATATATGTATGTTGTGTGTGTGTGTGTGTGTGTAGACACACACATTAGCAGGGCTAGATTGTGATTTGTATTACACACCCACTCAGGGAAGTACAAGAGAGGGAGAGTAAAGCCCATTACATCTTGTTCTAATCTGCAACAAGGGAGATTTAGGCCATCAGTGGAGGTTTTTATGAACAGGTTGGACAAACACCTGTCAGGGATGGTCTAGATGTATTTGGTCTGTCAGCACAGGGGCCTGCACTTGATGACTTCTTGAGGTCCCTTCCAGCCCTACATTGCTGTGATTCTATGAACCCCATTTTTACACCAGTGCATGGACTACCTGGATCTTCATTCTGGGCACACAGACGTAAGCAAGTGGGCAGGAATGGGCACCATCATGACTCCACCCCCCAATAAGTTAGCCAGTGCATCTGATCTGGAGCAGGCAGTGTTGTGATTTGCTTCTAGTTTAGACAAGCAGGAAATTACTACCAGAATTGTGCCTCAGAGGTACTCGTGGGGTAGTGCAGCTTACATACCACCCCTTGCCAAAGACACAGTCTAATCCATTATGCATGTAGCCCTCTCCCCCCCCCCCCCCCCCCCGCAATGTGGGCTGGGTTCTGGTCCCCAGATTGAATAAATAAGGGCCATAAAGGGGTGGGGGAGAATTCCCTTGATGCAGGAGCAGTGCAGCGTCAATGCAGACATCCTGGTGATGTCCCTCTTGACAGCCCCTGGCACAGCAGGCAGGCTTGGGGGGTAGATCAGGAGTTTGTGCCTAGAACTGCTTGAACATTTTTCATCAATTTTTTTTTTCAAATGAAATGTGGCTTTTTGAAGGACATGGACATTTTCATGGGATTTTTTTTTTAATTGCAATGTAGACACATCCTAGGGGCCAATGCAATAATAACTGAGTGCCACAGATACAGCCTCACACCCTCCTTTAAGTGACCTTGGGACTGATGGACCAGGACACTGAAGGATACACTTGTGTACCTCACACGCTGCTCTCAGATGGATGGATTGAGGCAGAGAATGAGTGGGTATCACCCAGAATCCCACTCGGATGCATCACCTGGGCAATCAATTGCACATGGAAGAGAAGCGATGCTTTGCTGTTTATTTACCTTTATCTGACCTTGCAGATCTACTGCCTGCGGCAGTGAGGAACATCATGTGGCTATTGTCAAAGATACAGAGTAGTCTATTGTAAGTGCTCTGATCCCCAAGAAGGTCACACATGAACTTACAAAGCTCTAAAACCAGGAAAACGTTGGCTCCTAAGAACCACAGAAAGCTTCGGTGGTGGAAGTATTTCTTCGAATTCCACTGGAGGTCAGTGCAACATTACAGTTTTCCCTGGAACCAGATGTCCTTTTGCGCCGATCTAGTGCGGCAGCTAAACATAAACCTTCTGTAGAATTGTTTTTAAACTAAATTTGTATAGTAATAAATATGGGCTTAAGAACTGCGTTTTGTGGTTATATTTGGAACATCCTGGCAGGGATGTGAGAACTGAGATTCATTTAGGTATTATTCATTTGGGACTTTTATTAAACAAACAAACAAAAAAACCACACACAAAAAAACAACCACCACCCAACCTTTGGGTGTTCCCTCTCGCTCAAGGAAAATTACTTGAATATAAAGAAGCAGGTCTCGAAATATGTTTTCATAGCACAAAAGAAAAAAAAACCCTCACCTTTGGCTCCTAGCCCAGTTGGAGAGGAGAGAGGTAGTGAGTGTGTTCAATGAACAGGGCGCTAGCTTGGAACTTGTGAGACCAGTGTACTATGCCTGCTCTGGCACGGATCTACTGCGTGACGTGCGGCAAGCCACTTCTCCTGGTCTCTGCTCCCCCTCCCCCTTTGCCTGTCGTACTCTAGGGAGAGTGTAAGCTCTCAAGAGGACCACCCATCTCTCACTGGACCTAGCACATGAGCCTCTGATCTTGGCTAGTGTTGTATAAATAAGATGTGCAGGTTCACAGCAGTGCTCTTTGAACCTGCCGCTCTGTCTTCATTGGTCATTCTGCTCCCTGGCTCTCCATGACATCTCATGCTAGGTATATCTAGCTCAGTCTCTGCTCGCATGAGGGCCTGCGTTCATCTCGGTTGTTTGCTCTCACTGCTGTCATGGGATCCTTGTATCTTTCCCCCTCTTCCCTTCCACGTTAGCCCAATCTCGTTCTTTGCTGTCATTTCCCTCCCTCAGATTCCACAATCCCACTCTCCACTTCCACCACCAAAAGCTTAGTTACATGGTCTCCGAGAGTTGGAGGCGTATGGACCATGATGTTTACAATGATGATCTTTGGCATTGTATCAGCGGCATTCATCCTGAAGCATTGCACATTTTCTATACATTCAGAGCCACTGAAAGGCTGCTACCTTTGGGCTAACCAGTTCACAAGAGTAAGGAAGAGCAAGGAGAGGAAAGTTTGGCAACCCTGTACCCCGGGTTATGAGAAATGCTTGATGGGGTCTTGAATACCAGTATAGAGCAGAGAGGACCACAGTTTATAAATTCTTATCCACAGAATATTAAGTTACACCAGGTATAAAGCAGGTCTAGCAGCACAGATGAAGTGGGCCTAATGCAGAGGTGATGTTCCACATACAGCCTTAGTTTTTTTAGGCATGCCTGCAAAACACTCTTTTGCGATCTCTGCCCTAAACATACCCAATTCCTGTCCACTGTCATCACATCACTATACACAGGGCCGGCCTCAGGACACTGGGCTGGGTCAGCAAGATGATCTTTAAGAGGTCTCTGAAGCCACCTGTGGGAGATGTGGAGGCCAAGTGCTTGTTCTGTCCCTTTAATTCCATCAATTACATGTGCAAGGCTCTTAGTTAGGAAAAGGGGATAGATTCATTTAAAGGGAAAACAAATGTATGCCCTTTGGTCACATTTCTAATCCATTCATACCATTGGGGCTTTCCAGATTTGACAGCTCTGGTGCCCAAAGGCTGGGTTTGGTGGGTCTCAAGAATGCAAGTGTCATTGAGTCGAAGTTAGTATAACTTGCACACCGAAGGAGGTCTACATTCAGCCAACTTGGGCTCCCTTTGAATTTAGCCTCAAGTGTTTCTAAAGCTGTTGCTTAGAATGTTGAGACTGGATTAGTCTCACAAAGGAAGTGCTGGCAACTCAACCGATTAAATGATTTAAAACCAGGCTGGACCAAGCACTAGAGAAGGCAAGTGTTAGGAACAACATCACCAACTTCACACTGACTCTTGGGGTAGGACTAGTCAACCTAATTTGTCTTTATATAATAGGAAGTGGGTTCAAACTACAGCCTAGCGGATTTAGATTAAATCTCAGGAGAAACTTCCGAACAGTAGGACAATAGAACAAGTTATCGGGGGAAGTTGTGGAAGTTCCTTCACTGGAAATTTTCAAAAAGAAGATGGATAGCCATCTGTCTTAGATGATTTTAGACAACAAATCCAGCAGCTTAGCAGGGGGTTAGGCTAGAGTCAGTATTTCTCAACGTCTGGTCCCCGAGATCTCCCTGACAGTTTAAGAAGGCAGCAAACCAGTCCCTGGTATCAGAAACATTAGCCTAGATGACCCTTGCAGTCCCTTCTAAACCTGTGGTTCTATGAGTATGTCTCTAAATACTATGTTATTCCCATGTTTTCATTCAGGGAAAAATCTTCTCATGGACTCCATATTAGTAAACCTGGCAGCCTGGACTTTGGTCTTAGAAACAACAAGATTCTTTCCCCCTACATGATTTTATACAACGTATATTTGTTTTATATTTCTCTATTCCCTTGCATAACTTATTTTATGCTAATAGCATCTTAAGTATTTTAATTACATTTTTTAAGCAAAAGAAAAGTTCTTGAAAGTTAATTAACAGTTGCACAGCTATAATTGTGCAAAAGTTGTTTTTCCATTCCGAAAATTAAACCCTTATAATTAAAAATCCAATATCCATTTAAAGATTTAAGAGCATGTGTGTGTGTGTGTTTACTGCTCATTTATTATTATTATTTTGTCACCTTGGAAATGTAGTTTCTCTCATATGGAGAAATCCATCCGGCATCAGCCTTAATGTCAGATTTTGCCCCCCTCCAAAGGGGGGTTTCCATCACTGAGTATTTGATGCCATTTGAAGAAATGATTGTATGCTGAGTGCAGAGAAAGGGACGTGCACTTCCATACAGCTCAATCTCTTCCCATAACAGCCTGTCACTTTATTTCTCCGAGATGTAAAAAAAAAATAAAAATTGTTTTTTGTTATCTCAAGGATGGAATGTGGATTTCAGAAGCTATCAGCATTTCCTGTTTTGCTAGCAAGAAGCTACAGGACATTCAAACAGCACTGAGACTGCAAATCAAAACCAACAAAGTCTCAGCAGAATCAAAGTTAAGGCAGATGCTGTGGGCAGGGTTCTGATCTCAGTTATACCAGCGTAAATCTCGAGTGACCCCATTAAATTGCAACATGGCTGCTGTGAATAATGGATCTGAGGTAGATTCTGGGCTTCCCCTTTGTCCTTAATGGAGGTGCATCTACTAAGGGGCACGTCGCTGTTAGAATACTGTTAAGGATCATCTGCAAGATGTTGCCTCTGAGGTTGTGCCTACTTGTAGTTACTGGGGCTGAGGTTTTCAAAGGCGCATAAGGGAGTTAGGGCCAACATTTTCAAAAGTGACTGGTAATTTTGATTGCCCAACTTCACATATCCTAAAGGAGCCTGATTTGCCAAGACGAGGTGCTGCTTAGAACTTTCTGAAAATCAGGGCCTTTTTAGGTACCTCAGGATGGGCACCCTAATCTTGAGACACTCAAAATAGCTAGCCACTTTTGAAAATCTTAGCCTAGGTGTCCAAATCCTATTGAAATTCTGTAAGAATTAGATGCCGGATTCCTTTGTCGAGCCAAGCCATCTCTGTGGTGGATGAAGTCTCCCCTTCTTATAGCACATGCATTTGTAAATGAGTTTGCAAAGCGTTTTAGGTGCTTTAGGATGAAAGCTGCTATAGTAAATAGATGAATGTCATCATCCTAAAAAGTTATCATTGTACCAAACCAATGTCACCCTCTCAGAGGATGGCCCTTGTCCGCCTTTGTGCCTATAGAGCATCAAGCACACCAGTAAAACAAAAGATAACAACCAGCATATAATGAATAACAAATCAGGAATTAATGAATAATCAGTATGCTACTTTAATGATGTTCAAGAGATTGCAGACCCTCTTTTACCCTGCATTTTGATGCAATGCCCTTACAGGCTACTAGCATTGGTCAGACGCAATCCATGCAGTAAAAAGAAATAGCCAAGAGGAGTTAAAGAGGAACGATCTAAACCTGAAAAAAAAATTGGAAAAATTCAGGTTAGATACCGTACAAAAAAGAAAGGACCTTAATATAGGGGGATGGACACATGGAATAAACTACAGCAGTAGAGTCGCCATCATTAGAAGTAGTCAGAAATCAAATAAATAAAATTGTAGTGGGGTTAGTTCAGTGAGAGATCTTGCTGGCCAGATGGGATGAGATGACAGGTCCTTTCCAATGAGCATTTTATTTACATTACAGTAGTACTCAGAGGTTCTAATTAAGATCAAGGCCCTGTTGTAGGAGGCTCTGTACTTGCATGTATTATGAGATAGTCCCCCCGGGAAGAGCTTACAATCAAAGATGACAGGACAGATAAAGGTGGTACTATTATAGCAAGGCACCGAGAGATCACATGACTTGCTCAAAGTCACACTGGCCGTGCATGGCACATCTAGAACTTGAGCCCACTTCTCCCCGGCCCTGCTCCGATTTAACCACAGCACCATTCTTCCTCTCACACTTCTCCAGGGCCATACAAATGGCTCGTTGTGGAGAGGTTTGGAATCATTGCAACAAGTTTATTGTATTGGTTATTGGCTTGATAAAACTACAGATCACCTTTTCTGTTTAGGAAACTGCTATTCTCCAGTCTCTCTGCTATGGCAGTTCAAATTAAACCATTACTGGTCCAAATTTCAGTGTGGGACCATTGCTTTCAGCCCCCTCCCCCCCGCCCAAATAAAAGTGTCCTGATTTTTCACACTTGCTATCTGATCCCCCTACTGAGTTCAGACCCTCCCTGCTGTGGGTTAGTGGTTAGAGCACGAGACCTAGGTTCCTTTGCCTAGTGTGATTTTGGACAAATCATTTGCCCTTTCTGTGCGTCAGTTTTCCTCATCCGAGCTCTTTATATACTTTTAACTTATATGAGAGAGAGAGAGAGAGAGAGAGAGAGAGAGAGAGAGAGAGAGAACACCAATTCTTGAACCTCAGCCACTGTGTAAAGAGAAATCTGATAAAGTTGGTTATTTACCACGATAAACTAATAACCTATTACATAAAAAGAAATGATTATTCCCCCAGCATTGCTTTTGAGCACCAAACCATTACACATTAATACAATCTCAACAGAAAACATAAAAGAAACATCCCCCTTATAAACAAGGGTACATCGCTCAATAGATGGAAAACTCCAAAGGCTTCCGGTCTTGCTGAGAAACTGCGATGCAGAGAATTGAGAGAGGTGGGAGAATTAGAGTTCTGATATTATCCTGGTAAATAAAAGTAATAAGCGAAGCTCTGAAAGGCAGACCTGATTCATATTCAAACATTTACAGAATAAACAGCCTCTGATTCTTTTATGTAGCCCAGTCCTTATCCTTTAACGCTGCAATAAGTGACCTCTTAATCCTAGGCAAAAGACTGCATGAGCAGCTGAAATTGAAAAAGAAAGCATATTCCCCTCACTATTCCAATTTCCACTCAATTTCAGTATAAAGTTTTTTCCCCCTGATTCCCACAGCCAGTGAACTGCAATGTGCATTTGATGATGAGATATATTTTTGTGCATCTGAACACTTTTACAGCCTACTTTCCCCAGCCCCCCTTCTTCTCTAAATAAAGAAGCGCCTGACCTCCCTACGCAGAGCAGCTATGCCGCACTCCTCCAGCTTGGTTATATCTCCATTGTACTGACTGTGCTCTTAAAGCACTTATACCAATAATTTCTTGGCATGATGGACGGACTCAGCAATAACCTGATCCTGCAATGCACTGAATAAACACTTTAGTATTTAGTGCATGGACACTAATGTGCTTGGAAGTAATTGCTTAGAGATATCCCAGCTCCAATATAATAATGCATGGATTGCATTTATACAGAATACACCAGAAGAAAAAAAAATGTGATTGATCTATTCCCCCCCATTTTGGTTAGCACAGCATGAAGAGGGGGAGACAACTGGTGACCTCAAGTTACCAAATCCTGCAAGCATTATGGGCCATGTTCGGATCTAATTTACACTGGTTTAAATCCAGAATGCCTCCATGGACTTTAGCTGACTTACTCCAGCTTTCCATAGGCATAGCTGACAGAAGTAGCTGTCTCTGGCTAGCCTCCATCACAATGGTAATGCTGAAACAGATGAATGATGAAAGAGCTAGCTAAAAAAAAAAAAGTATCTTATACCATAAATACATAAACATGCACGCAGCAATTCCTTGGGTGACCTGAGCTGAAAAAAGCTCCATGGAGTTAGTCAAAGTGGAAAAATAAGCATTTAGAAGCACAAAACGTCTGTCTTTCCACTTATGAGAATAATTACTCTAACCCTTATCAACAATTCTCTGCTTTAATGGTGTTTATAAATTAGAGATGCCAATATGTTTAAATGGAAACTAATTTAGGTGTTTTCCTTGTTATTAAAAAGCTTCTCCCTGGACATTTTTGGTTTGTATGTGATTATGAAACAGTTTCGCTGCTTTCTATTTTTTCCCCCTTATTCTTTCCCTGACCACTGCAAATGACTCCTTAATCGGTTGCCAAGTGTGTTTATCTTTAAGATACAAGAGTGCTATTTGTAAACATTTCCTTTAGATATTTGATTTAAGAGGCAAAAAGAATCTGAGGACCAAAATAAAATAAAAAGAACAGCTTTCCCAATGTATTATTAATACCAATAAATGGGAGACGGTGAATTTAAAAGCCAAGATGTAATGCATTTTCCTGGAGCAGTGAGCCTTTAAACAAGTTCCAGTTATTGAAATTGCATAGTAAAAACTGGTGAAATGAAATTTCTTTCCAGATAGGATAATATAGACAGGTTGCAGCAACATACTCTACTCAGGAAACAAGCACAGAAGAAACACTAGCTTTTGCCCTTTATAAACTTGGTCCTGGGAAGGCTGGCAACTGGTCTGGGAGATTTATTTTTAACTCTATTTTGAACATGGTGGGCTACAAGTTTCTTGATGGATATAAAACCAACCGGATGAGGCATGGGGTCTATTTAGTTTAAGGCTGGCTTGGGGAGGTAATTTTTAAACCAGCAAGTGGAGCTAAAATTCCCCCTGGGCAAAGTACCAGTACAAAGTCATTCATGACTTATGTCCCACTTACATTCTATCTGGAGACCTCAAGTGGGACTTACATGATACACAAGTTTCCCCATGTAGACAAGCCCTGGGAACAAACCCAAAGTAGCTGGTGTGCACTGGCTGCGCCACACGAACTCCTGTGAACACTCTTTCTGCGTTCTAAGTGCCCTTGTGCATATTAGCTTAATGCACTTTGGAAGCGTATCAACTAAACCACCACCACTAAACCAAGGGCGCTCTTAGTGCACAGTACCAGTGTCCACACGGCTGGTTAGTGCAGAGTAATTAGTGCACTCTACCTTCACACCCTAGCTCCCTGCACGCTAACTTCCCCGTGTAGATAAACCTTTGGACTCTGAGGCCAAAATGGACCACTATGGTCATCTTGTCTGACCTCCTGTATTCACAGGCTGTAGATTTTCCCCAGAAGCTGGATTAAAGCATGTTTTTTTAGACAAACTATTTAATCTCATTTTAAAGATTCCAAACACGGATGAGCCCAACGCCTCCCCCAGTACGCTCTTTCCCTCATTGCTAGGAAATTGCAGGTTGAATTTGCTTTGTGTTGCCCCTCTGCACAGGGTTACATTTCATCAGACAGAGAGAGGTGGCCTGGGTCCCCTTAGAAATAGAGTGAGTGGGACATTTAAACATGAAAACCAAGGCTAAAGACCCTTAGCAAAGGATCCAACCCAAGGAGCCCAGTTATTGCAACCCTTACTGAAAGGCGTGCATCCCCTCACAAAGTGTTTTGTTACCTGAGAAAACGTATGCAACTAAGGATCTCCCCAACAGTCTATGGGAAAGACTGATGGGGGAAAAAAAACAAAACAAAACCAACCCTTCCCTCCCCACACACACACCAGTAAGCTCCTCTGTTGTGTCCATATTCTCCTTAATTGCTCTCTTCGCACCCTGATGGCCCAGTGGAGGCTTCCTGCTTCTAATATATTTAAAGAATTTCTTGTTATTTATGTTTGGATTTTTTTGTCTTCCCAATTCCTGCTTAGCCTTCCCAAGTTCCATCTTAGATTTCACTTCCCACAGTTCACACTCCTTTTTATTGGCTTCACTAGGGTTAGATTTCCATTTGACTGAGGGATACCTGTTTGCCTCAAATAACCTTCCAACTGAACCTTCCTCCCCACCTCACTATTGACTTCCTGCTTCCTTTCTAATTTAGGACTACACGTGACTTCTGGTAGCCCTGGGATGGATTTACAAAAAGGAAGTTAGATGCTGTATGAATTTGACTCAGCAACCAATGCCCGTCCTTGTGACTGGGCATGGGATTCTCTCCTCCTTTTACACCCGCTCCTGACAACCACTCTGGCCCTGCAGTGGTCTGCTTCTTCTTGCGACTCGGCCCTCAAGTTGGGCCACATATAGTTCTGGGATAAGCCAACAGTCCGGCAAACACTAGTCCATCACTTTCACATTGGGCCTTCAATCCAGCTCTGGACTCACTGGTCCTTATCTATGGTGTTGAACCTTTCAATAGTCCGTACACCTTGTTGGGGATTTCCACTCCTCAATGGGCTGGTAGGACAACTCAGGCTCTCCCTCTCCACTGGCCCCTGGTTCAGGGACACTTCAATAAGCAGTCAAGTCCTGACTCCACAGACCCCCCTGCTGCCTCACTGGACCAATTCCTACCTCCTCCTTTCTTGGGTCTTTCCTAGTGTCTCTTCTGGAGTTCACGGTGTATCAGCATCTCTCTCTTTAGGCCTCTTCTCCAGAGTCACTGCAGTGCTGCTGAGCTCTCTTTCTGCCACCCAGCTGGTTCTGCTGCAGGAGAGTTTCTCTGTACCAAAGCAAGGCAGTCCCTGATCCTGCAGGAGTCTTTCTGCTTCCTGCAGGCCCCTCTGCCAGCACAGAGAACACTGGGCAACCTCTGGCTTCCCTTCACAACTGCCTTGGGCTGGGTTCCTTCCTTCAGGGAGGCTGTGTCTGAAAACAGGGTGTCTCCGCTCCCTGGCTCCAGGCAGGCTTCTGTCCCCGACTGAGAGCAGAGCTCTGCTCCCCTTCCTGGTCAGCCCCTACTTGAGCCAGAGTTGACCCTTTTAGCCTCTCCCTCCAGGCTTGACACCTATTACAGGTGCAGCAGGGCAGGGCTGACTGAGCCCACAGGCTCTCATTAATCTCTTCTGGCCCATTGTGGGGTCGGTGCACCCCATCCCAGATGCCCAATTCCCACTGAAATTTAACTCCCTAAGCAGTCATGGGAAAGACTTTCAGAAGTGCTTCAGAAAGTCTCAGTACTGGGTCTAAGGATTTTATTTTCCCTACTTTTGACTTCAAGGACTTTTTGATCTGCTTCCTCATTTATTTTTTAAAGTGTCCATTTCTAAAATGTAGAGTCGTGTTTCTAGTTTTTGGTCCAATTCCTCCCCTAGGGTTGGCGAACTTGATTATACTGTGGCTGTCAGTATTTTTAGTACCAGTTCGACTATAATTAAGGTGACGATTTAGTCACGGAGGTCACGGCAGTCCCGGATTCTGTGACTTTACCGGACCTCCGGTGACTTCTAGGGCTTCAGGAGGAGGCAGGACTGCGTGCCCCTGCCCTGCAACTGGGGCTGGCTGGAACCAGGACCCTGCAGCCCCAGAGCTTCCTCCGGGGGGCTGTAGCCAGGCCAGGAGCTGCAGCCGGGGCCATGCGCCCCAGCCCTGCGTCCTGCTTGGCGGGGGCTGCAGCCGGGGCCGTGTGCCCCAGACCCATGGCTTCTGCCGGGGGCTGCAGTTGGGGCCGTGTGCCCCCTTGTGGCTTCCCCCGCTGCTGCAGCCAGGGCTTGGCGGGGGCTGAAGTGGGACCGCGCACCCCTGTCCTGCAACTGGGCCAGCTCTGGAGCCCCCCATGGCTGAGGCCACCGGAGTCGGGGCTGTGCCCTCTGCCATGGCAGGAGGCTTGGCCTGTCAGTCCCTCCCCCCCTCATTGAACTCCCTTCCTCCCTCCTACCTAGCCCCGCCCCCGGTTATTTGTAGTAAAGTAATGGACAAGTCACGGGCTCCGTGAATTTTTGTTTATTGGCCATGACCTGTTCGTGACTTTTACTAAAACTAACCGTGAAAAAAAAAAATCTTAGCCTTATCTAGAGTTAGTTCTTGAACCAACTTGAGTGTGTTAGGATCGAGTCCAGAATAACCTCTTTGCTTTCTGAGTTGTTAAAGTGAGTACTAGTACTAAGTCAGTGATAGGTCTGTCTCTGCTGGAGAAGAGAGCATTTTAAAAGGTAAAGAAAGATTTAAAGAGAAAAAAAAGAGCAGAGATAAGGCTGAGACAGCGTCAAAGGGATGGAATATTATCTCAGAAAGTCTAAAAAATCATTATAAAAAATATTAGTCGTGAGTGACAATCTACATAGAGCAAATATTTACCCATCAATGTTCAGATACTTTTTCCATCTCCTTTCACTGAGGGTAGTGTTGCCCAGTGGTTAGAAATGGACATTTGAAGCGAGCGGTTTTGGGTTCTATTCCACAGCTCTGCCACTGACTTGCTGTGTGACTTAGGTTAAATGAGTTGCCCACTTCTTGCTTCAGGAGTCTAGGCCCTGTTGTGCAGGGTGCTGTAGACCCACATAACAATGAGGGTCCCTGTCTCAAAACAGCTTACAGACAAACTACAAGAAGAGACAGCCAGGTATAATAGACGGGGGAAGCACAAGGTAGGATTCTAAGAATTAGCTCATCCAGCCAGGGACTGAAAACGTACCATGTGATCTACATGTGTCCAATCTAAACTAACCAGCCCATCTTGAATTTTGAACATTGAATTCTTGCAACTAACTGCTCACTAACAAACCACAAAGCAAGACTTGGCTCCTCAAATACAGCATTTTTTTTAAAATGCATTCATTATTCAAAACTATCGCCATCTGCTTGTGGACAATTCACAAACAGAGAGTGGCAGCATTCATCTAATAAATGGTTTGTTATGAATTATTTACCTGGTTGCAATTAACATTATGATTCCTAATCCCTCCAGGCAGCCCTGGGAGAAAGGTTCTTTGCATTTCTATATTACCTTCCATCCAAGGATCTCAAAGCCATTTCCAAACATTAATGAGTTACGCCTCACAACAATCCTTTGAGGTAGGTACTGTCCCCATTTCAGAGGAGGAAATGTATATACAACAGATTGTCCATTGCCCTGCTCCTTCCACATTCCCTTACATCACCGTGCAAAATAGGTGTGAGACATTACCACTTCCATTTGGTATCATTTTGCACGGACGTAAACAGCCCCATGGCATTGGTGAATTGGGCCTAGAGAGGTTGAACAATTTAACCCAAGGAAGTCATAGTAGAACAAGAAATAAAGCCCAAATCTTCTGCCTTCTGTGAATTTCTAGCATACCTTTTATAATCTGACCCCTAGATATTACAGTGAAAGATATTTAGGTGCCTAAGGATTCAGATAGGCACCTAATCGGATTTCCAAAGAGCCTAATCTGGTTAAGTGCCTAACTCCCATAAGCAGTCTAATCTGAATTTTCAGGCAGCTAAATACCTTTAAAATCTGTCCCAAGGTGTCAACTTCAGATTCCCATTACTTCAATGGCAAAACCACGCTCCATTCCACTTCCTCTCTGGATAGACCTAACACCGATATTTTGGTGTCA
This sequence comes from Terrapene triunguis, assembly GCF_002925995.2. Taxonomy (NCBI): domain Eukaryota; kingdom Metazoa; phylum Chordata; order Testudines; family Emydidae; genus Terrapene; species Terrapene triunguis. The sequence goes on along the minus strand of NW_020664589.1, from coordinate 5,008,909 downwards.
GGTCTCCAAAACGCAGGAGTCTCACTTTTTCAGAGGAAAGGTTTGTTTTCTCAAACCCTGCACTAGAGTTATAGCTCCTTATTGGCCACAGTACGGCCAACAATGGAAGCTATCCAGCTGCCATCTGTAATTACACTGTTACGGGTTACAATTCAACGTTACACATTTCTTATGGCAAGGGGAAAGCTCTCGCATTGCTGTTTCAGCAGAGAGATTTACATCGTAGCAGGAACCTAATGAGTGCAGAATACTGTAAAGTTAAAAAGTCAGCCTTAATTCTAGCTTTATGAAAATTAAATGTTAAGGTTTTTCGTTAGAGGCAAGCTGGGCTAAAAATGAATTCTTGTTAATGGACTGCTGTAATATATGGCCACATCTTCCTAGTTGGCCAGAACGTACTGTCACTGAAATTAGCTTAACGGTTTCATATGGCATTTTCCTCCTCACTTACTCCTTCTCCTTCACAGTTCAAGAATGGGAATAGCTCTTAAGGCTGAAGGACAGAAGTTGTTTTTCCTTAAAGTATCACATTTTGGAAACAAAATAACCTCATATATTCTCTCTGCATGTCATTAACATACTCAGCATGTGCTATCCAAGATTCTCAGCAGGCAGTGTTCTCATGCATCTTCAGATTCAAGTTCTTAGCTTCTTTATTCAAACCCCAGATGCCACATAGCTTCCATTTTTACTCTAGCCTTAAAAACATTCAGCTCTAAGTCGAACCTCTGATTTCACTGGGAAACTCCATGACGGTTAAGAAGAAATTAGTCATTCTCCAAGAAATATTTGCAGCAGAGCAAAAATGCAGGATCGGTAATGAAGGGGTTTGGAGCTAAGAGGCAGAAAGTCAGAAGACTTTCTGTGTTAGTGGTGTCTACTAATGTAAGGGTGAATCTGAGGAACCTTTTGCTATGACCTCTAACTCTGGATGGCAGAACCTCGTGACATAGGACTGACAGGGAAGCCAATGGGATAGGGTAGATCACCACAGACAGAACAGATCATGATAGAAACAGAGGTTTATAATGTCAGATACCCATTCAAGTAATATTTTTATTGGAAAATTCATTACTGTTTGTACAGCCCCTAGCACAGTGGGGGCCTGATCTTGACTGGGGCCTGCGAGTGCAACTGCAATACTAAATATGTAAATAAAATAAATACTAGTCAATAACAAACAAACATACTTGAGCCAAAACTTGGGTTCCTAGAGGTGTCATAGGATCAACCTGTTTGGGAAAGGCATTTTTATGAATTTTGAACAGTACATGCGGTTGACTAATGGGATAAATAGCCTTTTATCCTTTGGTTCAAATACAGCCATTGGGCTACATTCCATTTTCACTGCCACCTGTAAGAACCTGGAGTAACTCCCATTAACTCCAGATTTACCTCAGTATAAGAGAGAGGGCAGGTGGTGGTTATCTAGGACAGTAGTTACTGAATATTGTCACCATCTAGAGGTAGTCTGGTGGAATGAGGTGGTCTCTGGTCTGTTCTTAGTGAACAAGTGCCTGCATCCCAAGTTACCATCCCAAGTAGCCCCTTGGTAGCAGTCTCTGGAGGAAGGCCATGACACGAACGGGCCAGGAACTATCCTCTTGCTGTTCAAGGTGGTTCCTCCCTGTTAGGGTGGAGGTCTTTTGGTAGGATAGTAAACTGCTGCTGCGTGTATTGAACCTGTGCTTTGGACAGAGGGCTTTGGTCCCCAAGGCTGAGAAATGACAGTAAATTCACTATTTAAAAGGCTATTTCTATCATCAAGCGTCCATGCACCGAGCAGCAGCAGGTGTGGTTGCGATGATTCTTCAGCCCTGCATCTTCTTGGGGTTTCCATTGCAGAGCTACATTTCTTTTGCATTCTTTGCAGTGGGAGGAGCCACTCCCCAAATGAGGGGAACTTGGCGACTACAGCTCTGCCATGGGTTCGTGTCTGGTGGTCAGAGCAGGGGATTGGTTCTGTTTTGGACTCTGCTGCTGGATCTTCCCGAAACTTTGTGCAAGTCACACTTTGTGCCTCAGTCCCCTCAGCTGTAGCACAGGAATCACACCCACTTTGAGATCCTCATGTGAACGGCAGAATATAGATGCAAAGTATTATCAGCATCACCACCACCTGCCAGCACGTCTGCCTGGCTGGGGCTCTATGTTCTTGGCCTGAGTGCTCAGCTCAGAAGCTGCACGCAGGGCCCATATGCCAAGAAGCAGATGCTCTTTCTTCAGCACTGAACAACCACAACTTCTTTCTACCTGCTCTCTCTGCTGGAAGCCTCTAGGATGCAGGTGCCAGGTGGAGTAGCTTTCTCTCCGTTCCACCAGGGTGTGATATTGTCTCCCATCTCAGGCAGCTCCAGGTAAGAAAAGCCAAGGCTGTCAAGTCACCTCCCCTCCTCCCCCCCAACCCTGATTGCTGGCATCTGTGCATGCTCTATTTTCCCCAGTACCACAAGGCTGAAGAATCCAGATAGCTTCTCCTCAGCAGGGTTCCTCCATCCCCACACAGAGATCTGAATGTATCCTTGTTTCCCTCTGCCTGGATACTTCAGGGAGTGCCTTGGTCAAATCGTCTGGATGCGTCACTGTCTTCATATCCGTCACTGTACTTTGACTTACAAATGAACGGAAAGAATTCCCCCCCACACACACACACTTGCTCTGCTCTCCGTACAGTGAGCAGGTCCCACTGGCCTCACAGCTGCCTGCCTGCATTCCCGTACGCTGTTCACCTCCTTGCTGAACCGCCACGGTAAATCAGTATTAAACTCCAGTCTCTCCTCTGCACCATAAAACGTGTAGCTCTTTAGCACCAGTCGAGAGGCAGTGCCATGCACAGCCTCATCAGGAACGGTTCCACTGGACAAGATGTTGTAACGGTCCCAGCCGTCTTGCGCGTCCCATCCTCCACCCCAGCCCTGCATCAGAACAAGGCACTGGGTGGAAGGGTTTCTAAAAGACATCAATCTCGTTCTCCCTCATGATCCTTCCTTCCCTTCATCTCCCTTAGGCGCTGTCAGAAAGTGGCTCTCCAAACAGCCTCTTTTAAATGTATCGGCAAGAAGCAGGGAAGTTGTTCAGCATGACAACAATACTGTACACATATTTGTATATTTATTCCTAAGATCAAATTGATAACAACAGGTCCCTTCATGCCTCCTGATTTATCTGCTGAACAGGTATCTGTGCTGTATGCACTGCATGGCCATAACTGTCGTGGCTGATATAGGGATAAGATGAATAACCTCCACAGATTTCAGGTACGAGTAGGAAAATGCAATCATAACTCACTTTAGAACCAAGTGATACATATTTATACTTTGCCTATCTCAAGCTAGCAAGCCTTTCCCTTTTATTTTGCATTCATGGACCCCTGATGCGCATCAATCTTATTTTCAGTTTGTTAATACTGTTGTCACTCAACTGAAATTTATCGTCACATGACTTATGATCGGGAGACACTTTCATCGGTGGAACATTCTCTTAATTTATAATATTCAAATGTCCTTTTCCGGCTCAGATTTGCATTGCAAAGGCCATAGCCTTGCATGGTTTTAATAGGTTCTCTTCTCCCCTGCCCCCCATACAAAGCAGTAAATGTCTATACTATTTATAAACAGAACAAGAGCAAAAGTCAAAGTGACAAAAATAAAATGGGAATAAACTCTCATTGGCCTGATAGGATTTAAAGGATGGGTTTAAATGCACACAGCCAATTCCATGTGGGACATACGGCCTTCGAGGCCCCCCTCCAGATCACCTACCCTATGTCAAAAAGCTGGATGTGAGAGTCTTTTCTCGAGTGGGCAGCCCTCTGCAAATGTAGTAACCTCAAAGAGTCCTATGCCTTATCTACAACAAGTATTTTAGCTACTGCAGCCAGCCCCGCTTAGCTATATGGCAGCAAAGATCTAATGGCACAGACAGTACACTTATAAAGTTTGCAGAGGATACCAAGCTGGGAGGGGTTGTAAGTGCTTTGGAGGATAGGATTAAAATTCAAAATGATCTGAAGTAGGATGAAATTCAATAAGGACATATGCAAAGTACTCCACTTAAGAAGGAACAATCAATGGCACACATACAAAATGGGAAATGACTGCCTAGGAAGGAGTACTGTGGCAAGGGATCTGGGGTCATAGTGGACCACAAGCTAAATATGAGTCAACAGTGTAACGCTATTGTAAACAACCTAAACAAAAACCAAACATCATTCTGGGATGTATTAGCAGGAGTGTTGTAACCAAGACACAAGTAGTAAATTCTTCTGTTCTACTCCGCGCTGATTAGGCCTCGATTGGAGTGTTGTGTCAAGTTCTGGGCACCATGTTTCAGGAAAGATGTGGACAAATTAGAGAAAGTCCAGAGAAGAGCAACAAAAATGATTAAAGGTCTAGAAAACTTGACCTATGAGGGAAAAAATTGGGTTTGTTTAGTCTGGAGAAGAGAAGACTGAGGGAGGAGATAACAGTTTTCAAGTACATAAAAGGCTGTTACAAGGAGGAGAAAAAGAAATTGTTCTCCTTAACCTCTGAGGATAGGACAAGCAGCAATGGGCTTAAATTGCAGGCTCAGGCTGTGTTGTAACAACCCCTGCATGGGTCATCAGCAAGGTATGAACCTATGACCTTCAGCACAGGTCTCTACCACTTGAGCAGAAAGGAGTAACTCCATTAGCAGCTAGCAATAGAAAATAAGTATTCTCTTGCACAAACACTAAGGGGAGACCCTTGACATTGTCACAGGCTGGGTGAGGGGATGCCATCTCACCCAGCCTCCATGAAAGCCCCCCCATGTGCCAGGCATAGCTTCTCAAGCCTGAAGCAGCGGAGAAGTTGGGCTTGGTTGTAGCAGAACTGAAGTGGCTTTTTAAAATAGAAAAATCCCAACAACCCAATTTCAGAGGGAAGAATTTAACTTAAAAAAAAAAAAAAAAAAAAGGAATAAATATTTATGAAGAACCTGTCAGTCATTTTTAGGGTTTCTGACTGAGTGTCAAAAGAGAAGGGGTTTTATGAGGATTTATAGTAAATTGCAGTAAATTGTATTCCTGTCAGGGAGCAGAGGAGTTACACAGCACCAGGGAAAGCAATCCCCACAGCATGGCAAATGCACTACGTGGTGAAATCCACCCCTGTGCAAAGGGCCAGCATGAGGCCCATGCACCACTTAAGTCCCACTTAAGCTTTCAACCTTTAGACAGCAACTATGGAGAGTGAGGAGAAAGCAGTTCTATGGTGTCTGTCCTCGAACAAGGAGAACAGTTCCAATATACTGAGCCAATGTATTTATAGAGCTCCTCACAAGCCAAATCATTAACACCCAGAACAACCCTACTTCAACACAACTAATTGACCAATAACCTCACAAGACCAGTGCCCCAATAGAAATCCCAGAAACCCACTCTGCATTCTCCTCACTCCAGTAGGAGCTTTGGAAGTGTCAGGAATGTCAGATTGGGTCTGATCAACATAAAAACAACAATCAAATCAACACCCCCCCACTCCCAGTAAAGCAAACCAAATACATCAGTGCAATTTGCAGAGAACACAACACCATACTACTCCAATGTGATGCTCCCCAATCAAACCATGACACTGTCTTAGCTATCAAACAAAGCAATGCAACAACACATCATCCCCGGCAAAACATAAGACCAGTTCACTATTCTGTCAACCTGAAGCACCAAAGACAACTTCCCTACCAAACCAAATAACCCAATATATCCCTCACCAATCATCAGCCCATTCCAAACCAACGCTTCAAGTATAACCCCCACACCAACACCAGTCTCCCATCACAGCCTCCTGAAAATAAACCAGCACATCAACATAACTTGCCCAACCAACCAGAAACCCAACAAATCCCTCCCAAGCCAAATGACAGACTCATACCAACAGTCCCCACATCACCCTACTCTTTCCTTCCCCTGGCCATTCTCTCCCTACCGTCCTTCCACAAAATGTGTAAAACAAATTAAAGTATAAAGCAAGTTTTTGTTTTGCCAAAACTGTGTTCTGTTTGATAGCTCATTGTTAAGAGGGTGTGACTCCCACAGGCTGAGATTGATAGGGCCACATATGATTAGTTTGAGGATTGATGGCACCCCAGATCTGAAGTGAATCTCTTTTGTTCACTCCTCATGTCAACCCGAAAATGGACTAGATCATGTTCCCCTACCACCTTCATAGTTGTTTACCATTTCTTGGTCTTTTCCATCACCTTGCATTGGGGGGGGGGGGGGGGGGAAGGGGAATGGACATTTTGCCAAAGCAAGAAGCAAGGAAATGTGTGCATGGGAATCGTGGTTGCATTTAATCGAACCAGGAATGACAGTGCTGCATGCTGCTAACAACCGAGCCCACTAAATCTAGACAAAGTCTTGTCAGAAAAAGTATCAATGTGCTTTATCAAACTTTGTCCATAGATTTATAGAGTGCTCAGACCACAGAGCTGTAGTTCCTCAAGGTAATCACTTTGGCATTTTCTGGCTATGCTACCAACCTCCATGTGAAGTAATGGAATTTATTGACAGAGAAGCCGGCACTGCAATTTTGCTGTTGTTTAGAAAAATTGCCAATCAATGAGGTGTCAGTTGAGAAAGACAAAGGAGATTGCAGTACACCGACTGTCTCCCGACTGTGGCTGAATTGGTAGATAAGCCATTAGTGCTTCTATGGCGGGGAAAAGGTATCCACTCTTCCAGAGAGCCGCTTTGGTTTTTACTTACAAATTGTGCTGCACCAAGAGAAATCTGTTCCAGGCTGTTGAATTAAATTCAGGCATAGGTTGCAGGTCAGGGGGACCTGGGGTTTGTTAGTGTTGCTGTAGTGAAATTACAACAACATTTAACCTCCTGTTAGTATAGGTCTTCCTTTACAATTCCCCTTCATTCTTTGCTGCATATTGAACAGGTAAATTCAACAGGGTCTATCGTGCATCATTCTTCCTCTCAGCCTGAGGGACTGGAAAGTTCCTTAAGCATATGGGCTCAGCGTTTGGATCTGGAACACAGACAGTCTGATTCTGAGCTCACCTTGGTTTTCGGCTGGCATAACTCCACTGCCATTAGTGGACCGATTCCTGATGTACAGTGATGTGACAGCAGGATCAGCCCCGGAAGTCTTAATAAAATAGGGGTTTCCATGCACTGCAGAGAATGTAAGTGTCCTTCTGGGGCATCAGTTCATAAGAGAGTGTGAGAGTTGTCACGCTCTCTTCCTTTTGTGATGAGTTGGTTCGTGTGGCATTTGGTAGGGACTATGGCTGAATTCAAGAGGTTCCATTCCTACAGTGGACTACACAGAAATTCACGCACTAATCCAGTTATAATTCTGTTCCAGATGTGTTTGCACTGTTCCACAGTGAGCTTGAGCACACAGGATCCTGGAGACCTGGTTCTATTCCCAGCTCTGCCACTGACTCTCTCTGTGATCTTGGGCAAGTTATTTAACTTGCCTGTGCCTCAGTTTCCCCCCCCCAATCTGTAAAATGGTGGTGGTGGGAAATGCACTTAGTGGTCTCCTGATGTCAGGCCATGGAAATGGGCAGTCTTACCTAATGGTTAGAGCCAGGACAAGCGGCAGGAGCCATGGAGCAAAGCTAGAGGCAGGAACCAGGAATCAAGCCAACACCAACCAGAGCCAGGGGTTGGAGCTGGAGTCTGGAGCCAGCCCAGGGAGCAGAGCTGGGGAGGACTGGAGCAGGACCAGACGAGGGCAGAAGCAGACTGGAGCAAGGCAGACACAGGAGTGAAGAAAGCTGTAGGCATAAGCATTGAGCAGCCAGCAACCTGTTGTTCACTCACATGCAGACTTGTTGGCTCCTTTTAGCCAATCGGGTGGGCTGGCCAAATCAGGTGATTCTGCCACAGCCCTGCTGGGCTCATTAACCTGCCTGAAGGCTGAACCTGCTAGCCCCAGGCTCAGCCAAGGGACCTATGGTCCTGACACCTGATGAAGTATTCTTATTATGTTAAGCCACTGAAGCAACAACTGGAAGGAAGACATTCTGCAGAGAAACAGGCTAGAGTAAAGTAGCATTGGGAGGACTGAAAGGATTGGCAGGGAGATTGGAAGCCTTTTGCTGCTAGCTCGAAGCTTTCAATATGGTCCAAGACAGCAGTGAACTAACCTTGTTACCCTTTGGCATTTGCGTGCTCTGGTTTCCCCCATCATAGAAACCAGGGTCATAACTGGTATCCTTGTTGACAGTCTCAGCAAAGAGATCAAGGCGCAACTAGGTTTGGAGAAAGAATCCTCCCGGAAGATGGTCCCTGTAGGACAGAGATGAGAGACAGCGGTGGAGAACTAGTATGGGGGAAACCTGCACTGCCCCAGACCATGTGGTAGCAGTCCTGTGGCACAGGGCTGTCAACTGGCACCTTACAGTGGTACTAAATTCACTTTAACGAGAAAGCCGTCCAGCCAGCCCGACACACAGCAGGAGTGAAATTCCTGAGTTAGATAATGAACATAATAATATTCTTTATCGTATTTCATAAGTTAAGAAGACACTATCCAAAGTACATATTGCATATGGATTCTAAAACAATAGAAGAACGGCCATCTATCCCAGGATCCTGTCTTCCAACAGTGGCCAATGCCAGGTGCCCCTGAGGGAATGAACAGAACAGGTAATCAACTGATCCATCCCCTGTTGCCCATTCCCAGTGTACAAGCAGTGTACCTGCATGTGCGCGCACACACACACACACACACACACACTTCCTTGCTTCTACTTCAGCGGTGCTCCATGAAGACTAGATGCTGTCCTGTTTGGCTCATCTTTGGATCCAGCTGGGCTCTTTAAAAAGGATTTATACTTGTCCTACAGTGGCTTATTTGGTGCCATTTGCTTCCTTTCCATTCTCCTTAATGCCTGCAGTTACCATCTGGGTCTGTCCATCAACGTGACTGGAGAATTGTAAACATCCAGGATTCTTCCACATTGGCTCCATTTCACTACCAACTGGGGTTAGGCACGATCCAAAGCAAACAAGAGCAGTGCAGAAGTGAGTGGTTGTGATGGAGGCTTTATTTGGAAGATAGCTGAGGCTGGAACATTATCCAAAAGTTAAGGTCCCTTCCTACTTAATTTGTAGGTTTGTAACAGTAGAGGTGAGTTGTTAATTCAACCCTGACAGCTTTTATTTGACAATCGATGTATTGCCCTTGGAAATTAAATAATAGGGGATCAGTGATGCCTCATTTATTTTTAAGGGTATGAAAGGACACTAACCATCATTTAGTAGAGATGCAAAGTGATTCCTATAAATAGATGTATGGACTGAAACAATTTGATACCTCAGCAGGCTAGGAAACCCTCCTAAGCTATGTCCAGGGTGGCGTGTCAAAGAGAACTGACAGTTTCTTCGGGCAGCTGTGATAAGCTGTGCTGTGCTGGCCTTTCGGTGAAAAGCAATAGCTCAGTATTCTACATGGTAGGAACACCATTGTCAGTGACAGGGCCCGTGTCTCCTCTCACAATGATTCTAGATCAGTGTAATTTCATTGGACAATCTTGACTTAAACTGGTGTGCATGAGACGCGAGTTGGGCTCCATGTGGATTTGGGGCCATCACAGTAGATATTTTCTATGTAGGATTTGTAGGATAGCTACTAATGGCTTGGAAGAGCGTGGGTTTCCCAGTTAGCCCAAGGCAACAACCAACAACAAAGAGCTAATATTGCGACCTCCCGGCATAGACTATTCTCTGGATCTGAAGTATTCACACTGAGCCTAACACCCCAGCTCCGTCACCATTCAGCTGAGAGCCAAATGAAACAGAAGTCATTTGAATGCCGTTCCAATTCTTAATGCCCATGTTAATGATCCCTTCCATTTTCCACCTTTCCCCCGCATTTGCTATGGGACTCTGGAGGGAACGTAATTTTGCTGCCTACTCAGTTAGATTTATTATTAAAACATCGGAATCTGGAGAATAAGCATTTAACAAACTTTTCCTTCCCTCCATTAGGCTGTGTTCTGCCATTGCACGTGCCCTACATATCGCTGACTTTCTTAAATTAAACAAGAGGTATGGGTTAGTTGGCTCCTTTGGAGAAATCTGTATTTTGCCATCCATGAAATTGTGGCATCATGTGGCTAGATTTCCACATGCCCAAGAGGAAGGGGTTAAGGAAGATGGGAACATGTGACAGAGAAGCAAAGGGTTGATATTCTTAGAGAGAGAGAGAAAGCAGTGGAAAAAAAACCCCGAACAAGTTGCAAATTAGCTAATTTGAAAAAAAAGAAAGAAAGAAAAAAAAAGGTTCATTAGTGACAGAATGAAAGACAGTTTGAGATGTGGACCACTTGTACTCTCATCCTTGCTCAGACAATGCACATCAAATGGATGACTTGATCCCTGATCAATAGGTAGACATGGATTAAAACACAGCTATTTTCATTAAAAATAAAACAAAGGACCTGCCTATCAGGGGGATTGGATGGCTGTGGGGTACAGGGCTGTACAGATGATATTTCAAGGTCACTGGTATGACTATGCACTAGGTCAGCAGTGACTGAAAGTCCTTCTACCTTGCTGTTTAGCGATCAACGCGAGAAGAGTTGGTGGGCTAAATACAGCTCCGAACAGACGTCATCCCAACTGGCACCTTTTGACAGACATGCCAAGCTCTGGGGGAAGGATGATCTTGTGGTTGAAGCACTGGATTGGATCTCAGAAGAACTTATGTCAGCTCCTGGCTTTGCCATAGAATCTTGGTGCGACCTTGGGCAAATCATTTACTCTCTCGGTGCCCCAGGACTCTGTCTGTAAAATGGGGATACTATTGCCTTATCTCCCAGGGATGCTGGAGGGTGAATTCATTCATATTGGTGACGTGTTCAGATGGAGGGGCGTGGAAGTACCTATCTGGATAGGTCTAAACAGTGTTTAAACAATCCCTTCAGCTTCAGAAATGATCCGTCAGTTTGGGCAGTAGAGAAATATTCCTTGATGCTGCCCTTCTTGTACCCTGTTCTGCAGCTAACTAGAAGACCTGTGTCTCTAAGGCCATCTAGTGGTCACCTCCTCCCAGCACTAAATTCACTTAAAAACAAAAACAACTAAATTTCATAACAACATCAGAAAATTGAGTCTATGCCTCAAACTCTTACACCAGAATGTAATCAAGGCATTTCCTATGAACTCAGAAAATTGATAGCAGCACATGCCTCAGTTTGGACAGCTGAGATATCCCCTTATTGTGAACGACACTGCAGAGAGGGTTTGCATCGCTACAGAGAGCTGCACATCGTCCCCAGATCTCTGGGTTCACAAACATTTACAGAATTGCTTTAAATTATTTGTAAACAAGGGGCCAAATTCAGCCCCAGTATAGACGGGCCCAGGTCCCTTTGACTCCAATGGGAATTGCAACCGCTTATGCCAAAGTTGCATTTGCAACTAGTATACAGCTACTGGGCTAAAACCAGAGATACCACATGCCCCAGTGAAGTCAATAGCCATGTTGCTTTCAACTTTAGTGGCAGCAAAATGGGGGTGGGGAAGTGCTCAGAGGCAGAGCTCTATGAAACATGGCTTCCCCGTCCCCTCCCCCAGTTTGCAGGGGCTCATGGTCAACTTTCCCTGCAGTTTTAGTTTATGCAGGCTTGCATACCACACCCTGCCCCAACCCTGGAGCCTTGTTTCCAGCTGCACATTTGAACAAACCCCAAACCCAAAGTCAAATGGCTGGAACCTTCACACCGCACCTGACTTGAGGTGCAAGAACCTGTAAAACAATTGACTTAAGCCTGGTCACCTCTTGGAACCGCACATCAGCCCAGGGTCACTTAAGAACTCCAAACAAAGGCTCAAATCCTGAAGTCTTTTTTAGGGTTTGCTTAGGGGAAACACCCACCAAAGTCAATGGGAAATGCTGGTGACCTGCACCTCTCAGAAGTAGAGCTGGGTGGATTCTTTTGTGAATAGTAAATTTGCCCCCCCACCCCAAAAAAGAAAAAGCGCGTTTTTCAGGGCACTAGAACTACTCTTGAATTTGTGTTGAAATCAGCAAATAGTGTTGCCCCCCTCTTCCCTGCAATGGAAGAACTTTTTTTTAAGTCAAAATGGTTCAGTGTTTTGTTTCAAAACTTTTTCATATTGAAATGTAGTGAATTAGCAAACTATTCATTCAGGTCTACTCTGGCATATGCAGCTGGTCAGAGCTTCCATTAAATAATAATACTTGGCTCTTATATAGGCTTTTCATCAAGTAGATCTCAAAGCACTTGGCAAAGAAGGTCAGTATTGGAGATATCCTATCTCTTAGAACTGGAAGGGACCTTGAAAGGTCATCGAGTCCAGCCCCCTGCCTTCACTAGCAGGACCAAGTACTGATTTTGCCCCAGATCCCCAAGTGGCCCCCCTCAAGGATTGAACTCTCAACGCTGGGTTTAGCAGGCCAATGCTCAAACCACTGAGCTATCCCTTGTTTGTTTTTATTATTATCCCTATTTTACAGATGGGGACACTGAGGCACAAAAAGGACAAGTCACTTGTCCAAAGCTCAGCCAGTGGCAGAGCTAGGAACAGAACCCAGGTCTCCTGAGTCTCCACCCACTGCGCAGTACACTAGGCAACACTGTTCTGAAAGAAATTCCTTGGGAGCCGGATAGCCTTTGACCCCTTCTGCGGGCACATGGGAGAGGGGCCTCTCCCCTTCTTCAGAGCACCTGGCCCAAGCACCAGGGGCAAGGACAGTCCACCTTAAAAGAGGTTGGAAGGGTGTGGAGCAGTGAGGGGGTGGAAGAGAAACCATAGACCTACCCCCGCCCTTTGTTCTATTAAAAGAAGAACAGTGTCACTTGTGCAGAGCAGGAGAAAGGCTTGCACCTTCTTAACTGACAGTCTCTATAGCATTTAACCACCCTCACCGTGGGCCTGGCCCTTGAGTTGTTGACCGTATCTTGATGTTTCAAATTAGTGTTTTTAATAGCGGTGTGTTAATAACAGGAGCCAGGACAGGATCAAGGAGGTCACCAATACATGAGAACAGTGCTGGTGAAGGAGCCCTCCTGTTCAGCTCATTAACGTAAGTGGAAGTCTGTCTCTCTGGACTCGACTAGACTCACGCACGCAGCAGGCTAATGGAGCTACAGCTGCCGCCTCTTCTGTCTGGAGCCGTTCATCTGCACAGGAGCGGCTGCGCGGCACTATGTTAAGGAGAATTTTAATAAAGGGCTGATTTGTAAACATAGCTGACCCAGCCCTCACGTATAACTTAAGGCGTGCACTCCGTCTGTCTCTCCTGGCTGCTAAACTTTCAAAAGGCCATTTGTGGTGATACATTACCGTCAAATCTCAACGGAGTTTCCTAGAATACTTGCTATGGACTTTCTCTAGAAACTAAATGGAGCTATCCACATTGCTTGAGCTTATGAAATCCCTCTAGGATTTCCCACAGACACTATAGAAGCAAAAAAAGCATTACAAACCATGCCCCAATTTCCTCTCTGCCTAGGTTGGAGGCATTTCCCCCTCTGTGGGGAGGCTCTGGAATTTCTGAGTCAGAGCCATCTCGGACCATCGTGCAAGGAGTATTTATTGATGTAGGTTTACATGTTTGGACAAGCAAACTCCAAAAGGGACATTAAATAACGGAAGGATTTTGTGCAAACACAGAAGGGCCACATTCTATCCTGACTGATGTCCCGAGTGATCTCTTAAATGCAACATCCTAGGTCAAGCGGGGGTGTAACTCAACACAGAATCTGGCCCGCTGTAGTTAGCTTCAGGGTTAAATCTATATACAATGTGAAATCCTTACAAGGACTTAGCACCATGTAAAAAACGCTCATCACATGCCCACTCCATTGAAAAAAAGTCTTGTCTGTGCTAACTGATGTTAGTCAGCATCCAAGAAATATCACTACCGCTGACCAAACTGTGGATAGTGTAAGTAGACAGGCAAAAGGACTGTGTGGGATATAGAGAAATCAGCTTAGAACTGGTCTCCCCAGAATAGGGTTGAGGAATGTTAGGAGGAAATCAAGAGGTAAGACCGCACGGTTATTGTCAATGCTATTCCTGCTTGCTGGACACAGGATTCCTCTTGGTAGTAAAATTTTGCTGTTCATCAGCACGATGTTCATTCAAACGTACGGCTCTTTTCACAGGTTCAGAAGGAAAACACAGCATTTTTTTTCTGCCTATGGAGATATTTTGCAGCCACTGCAGGAAAATTAAATAAATACATAAATAAATAAAAGTCTCTTACCACAATGATGAAATTTATGCCTGGGGCAATTTGTCCATGGGAAGTGTTGTCTGTATGTGTGAAAATTTCACTCCGGAGCTGGATCCTCATCTAGTGTAAAGCATTTTGGCTTCATGGATATTAACACTACTCTGATTTACCCAGACTGAGAATCTGGCCCATTTCCTTATGTAAAGCGATGTTTACAAGTCATCTGGCATCAAATCTCCAACGACATATGGAAATACCAGTTCCTGCAGACCACTGGTTCACTTGCAGTTCTGAGAAAGATTAGTTATTGCAGGGGAGGGGGGAGGGAGTAGATCCTCATCTGGTGTGACTCAGCAGAGCTCAGCTGAAGTCAATAGAAATAAGCTGATTTACACCAGCTGAGGATCTAGCTCTTGATTTACAAAGCTTGCAAACTGAATGTTTCATGCAGGAGGAAATCCTCCTGCCCCCCCCCTCCCCCATCTGTCCCTGACAAAGAAGGGCAAATCCGAGTTCTGATTTAACTATTTTCCCTTGAGAGTTCCATTACATTGGCAACTTCTTTTCTTGGTTTATGTAACCTGCATGGTTTCAACTGACCTGGTTACGTCCAGTGGACTTGTGTAATTAAGGCGAGCGGGGTGTGAATTATGTCTCTTTATTCAGTGATCTTTTAAAAGCATCATTTGCAGCAGGACAGAGAGATGGATGGTTGAGCACAGGTTGGAAAGTCAGAGCATTCATAAAGGGAAGCGGGATCATACGGAGAAGTGGTAATTGTTATTAATTGATCTATTACCAGATTAGAGGTGCATTAGTGACCTGTGCCACTTACACAGTGCACCAAACAGCGCCAAGATCCTAGTAGAGTAATAAGGTTAAAATAATAATTAAATGGTGCAAAACTTAACACACCCAAGGTGCAACAGTGTCAGCAAGAGTCATGATCATGGAGGGGCACTTTAGCTAGCTAATGTGAGCGCTATGGCAGTGCATCAGGTCACATTATAAAGATGGAGAGAGGCATCGTTATCATACAAATGATCGCTCCTAGGCACGCTGAGCGTTTCATATAGGTGATGCTTTGGGCTATGTATATAAAGCCACAGCTGATCAAACAGCCCCAAACTGCTCTGTTAATTTTTATGACCAAACCAAACCTCTCCGAAGTTTCTGAAGGGTTTGGGCAACTTTGATCCTTTTAAAACAAACTTAGCTGATTGCAGGGTGTACTCTGACTCTAGGGCTATTGTGTATCATATTGTACCTTCGGTGCCTTTACATGTAGGGACATTGCACATGGCCCATGGGAAGTAAATCTCATTGACAGTGCTATCAAAATAAGTCAATCATCTTCATAGCGTCTGCATTTCTGGATTCTAATTGAAAGTGACAAAATACCTAGAGCTTCGCAGTGTTTCTGGATGCACTGGAATTAATGAGTGCCAGAAACCAGAGGTGAAAACTAGTGGTATGAGATCTCCAGCCAAGCTTTGTGTAGTTAGGGGCAGGGAAAGGAACCATGCCTATGGAATTACACTAGTATACAGCTTATTTAACTGGGATCAAAACCAACCTCTAGACCTTTCTAAAGGACTGTGGTGGAGGCCACATGGAAAAGCCAATGTCTTTCAAACGAAGCTGCCCAGTGCACTGCAAAGCCATGGAGATGCCAGGGGCTTTGGTGTTGAAAGTCCTAGCACAAAGTGCAGCAGGATGTGCGAGGTTGGTGTACTCCACCGCAAGGGGATGTGCAAGCAAAGGTTTAGTCTTCCACACCAAGAGTTAGAAGGTCTGAACTCCTCCTGTGTGCCTGCTCCTTTAGCCCCTCCCCTTTTGCTAGGTATAAAAGGGCAGAGAATGGGTGTTTGACGACATATAGGTTATGGGTGACCCTCTTCATGTTGTGGTGCTTAGGAGAGCACAGAGATCTTTGGCTTTATTCCTGCTTCTAGGCAGCCTTGTTGTTATTAATGAAATATGGGTCTCCCCTGCACTTCCTGTCCCGCTCATCTCATTTTACATTGAGTTTATACATGTAGCATTCTGTGCCTGCACCCAGGGCTTGAGCATGCAATGCTTGCTGGCATTCATTGGCTAAAGCTTAATATTCCCTCTTCTGATCCTCTGCACATTGAAATTCAGATAGATAGAGGAAATACACCTTATGGAATGTATAATTAACCTGCAGTACTCTCTGCAGCAGGAGAGCATTGATGCTAATAACTAGCTAGGATGAAAGTTACAAGGACAACCACTGCTTCTAGGTATATACACTGATCACAAGAAACAATCGGAAAGAAATTCCTCCTTCCTCACCTCCCTCTTATGATATGCTATTTCCATCTTCCTCTGAAGCGTCTAGGAGGAAATTTAAAAAAAAAGGTCTAAGGGATTTATTAGTACTGGGGTAGTACCTAAGGACTGCAATCATAGACCAGGGCTCCATTGTGCTAAGCACAGAGCTCACTATCTGAAAGTCAACAGGACTTGTGCTCCTAAATCTCTTAGGTGCTTCTGAAAATCTTCCTCCTGCTGTTTTCCACTGCTCAAAACAAGATACCAGCCTAGAAGGACCAGAGCTCTGTTCCAGAATGGCACTATGTTCTCTGGTATATTGATGATTCTCAATAACAAGGTCTGCTGGTGACAAGGAAGTACAGTTTCCTGCACATAACCTCACTTCCTGGCACACACCGTCATGCAGTGCCCAGTCATGGGCAGCCGGGGGAGAAAGCATTTCTGAATAAAACCATTTGTAACCCCAGATGCTTGGCACCAGCTTTACATCAAGAGGCAGTTCTGAGAACAGCCAAAGACTAGATACCAACGGATGGAAAAAGAGCATTTTACCTACTTTTTGTCTCTTAACCTTGATCCATTCAGAATGGAAAAAAATTCAATAAGTCTTACGTTGTATTCACCTGAGACAGACAGCAAAGAAATTAAATATTTTGGCATTTGACCAACTGCCCATTTACACCAAAATGGATGCCAGTGAAATAACCTTTTCTCCTTTTAAGAAAGCTCTCCAAGCTGATTATACAAAACAAAAAACAAAAGTTGTATTAATGGATCACTCTGAGTGACAACCCAGCCCAGTTCAGGGTAGAAAACATGAACCTTATTTAGTAAGTATTTGGCTGGAGATAACACACAATAGCGCCAGAGACCAGTGTAGCTTGCTCCGCTGCCTGTGGCTCAACTCTCTTCTATCTAGCACTGATTTAATGCACAATTAAGACAATGTCTATGAGATCTAAAGCAAGTACCTACTTCCAGGGGGGCACTCCTAGATCTAGTTATTATCATGTCACCACGTGAAGTCTCTCTTTCCAAACCAACACCCAAGCGATGCAGATAGTCTGGTGACAAAGAGCCCAATTCTGCAGGGTGCTGAGAACTCTCAAATTCCCACTGATTTCAATGGGAATTAAAGGGGCTCAGCGCCTCACAGCACCTGGCCCAAAGTGCATTTCCGTTCAGAATTAACAGCCAGCGAGATCCTTTAAGGGCCAAGCCAATCAACGGGCTGAGAGTTGTTATTTTGCCCCCCTCGAATATTTTTCGTGCTGTTGGAAGATTCTGCTGGCAGGCCGATTGCCCGGGAATATTTATTTACTTATTTATTTTTTCAGTTTACACAGTGTGCCGATCACCATTCTCTAGGCAATGCAGAATAATGCTAAAATTTACAGTGCAACAGTGCTCTAGATAAACAGCATATTAAAAGGAGGAGGGGGAAAAAAAGAAAAGGAGATCACGGAAAGAATCTCGTATTAGACGTCTCTGTTTAATTCACCCCCTTTTGGAAAATCCTGAATGAACAGACAAGCATTACAGAGGGGCTTGGGTTATTGATAGAATACCACCTAGTTTTTATATAGCGCTTTTCATCTATACATCTCAAAACACTTCTAGAAGGAGGTCAGCATCATTACCCCTATATTTATAGATGCGGAGTCTGAGACCCGGAGAGTATGTCTACACAGCAAGGGAAAAGCCCGTAGCTGGCCCATGCCAGTTAACTCTGGCTGCAGGGCTGTTTCATTGCTGTGTAGACTTCTGGGATCGGACTGGACCCCAGGCACTGGGGTCCTGTGGGGTGGGAGGGTCCCAGAGCTCAGGCTTCAGCCCAAGCCCGGAAGTCTACACAGCAATGAAACAGTCCCACAGCCCAAGTCGACTGGCATGGGCCAGTTGCAGGTTTTTCTTTGCTATGTAAACATACCCTCAGTGGGAATGGACTTGCCCAAGATCACCCAGTAGGACAATGGCCAAACCAGGAACTGAATGAAGATCTCTTCAGTCCCCATGCAATGCCCGATCCGCCAAGCCCCATAGCCTCAATTGTAGACTATGATCTGGCCACTCTGAGATACGGCAGTGGCCCTACATTAGGTGGGCCCAGATGTGGAAGATCTCTTCTGCACAGGGAATGCTTGGGTGGTGCAGAGTTTCACCAGTGGCTCCTATGCCACCCCGCACCTTTGGCTGCCAGTGCCCAGCATACAGTCGGGAGAAATGGAGGCATGGTCCAGGATCCCCGGCACTTGATCAATCTGTGGAGACCACAAGGGTTTCCTGGAGCCATTTACAAGCGGCAAAATTTAGAGCAGCCCTAGGTTTACTTTCTTCCATTTCTACCATAGAAAAGCACTTCTGGATACACAGGGCTGAGAGCTGCTATAAAGAGTCAAGATGGGTAAGGTGACGTACACTGGGCCTCTTTACTCGAAAGTTGATTCTAGTTTGGGCCTTACTGATGCACCTTACTGATGTGTAAGGGAGCCTGAGGGGCTGTATCTTACATGCCAAGCAGCGGTGCCTCTCTTCATGTAAGTTACACCAACTAAGGTAACTTACCTAAAGAGGATCACCTTGCCCCTCCTCTCTTCATCTACAACTGTGGTTTTGTAACTGGCCGGGGCAAGGTTATCTCAGAAGTGTTATAAGGAAGACAGTGCAGTTTGTGTCCACACGGCAGCCTGACATTTAAGTCAAGTTTGCATATCCATACCTACCATGCCACCTCATTGTGTTTGCATCAGTGCATGCTATAACCATCTGTGCTGCTATCCCCTAATGCCTCAACAAGGGCAGAGTGCCTGGGGACAAGCCCAAGAGTAGCACATGGGGCAATGCACTCTTGGTGTCTCAAATTCTTCCACTAACTCCCAGTCAGTTTCTTATGCCAGTTTAAGGCCTTGGTCCTTATTTTCAAACCAAATTCATGGATCAAGCCCCAGCTACACCAAAGACCAAGTTTCAGTCTATGAACCACCATGACAGCTGTGCTCCTTTGGGACAATGCAGATCACAAAGCCAAGGACAAAGCAAATGAGAGCGAGGGACACAGCATTCTTAGTTGAGAAGCTCCATCAAAGAAGATCAGGCCAAGCCAGAGCCTGACCACCTTCAGGAAATGCTGCAAAACCTTCCTCTTTCAAAAGCCTTTCCCCCACAGCAAGAATGACACTCACTGACATCCCTTTCTGCCCCATAATCCCTACCAGGAACAAACAATAATAAAGGCTACATCCTATCCCAAGCGGAGTTTAGACGCTGGAAAGGTAGAGATACCAGGCACTCTATGGAATCTAATAGGAACTTGGCTATTTCTTCTATGTGGAAGGCGCTCAGATGTCAGGATTTGATACTGCCACCCATCACCATAAGGTAGATAACATGACCAACAATGAAAGGTAAAATAACTATATTCTAGTTTGGGCCCCTAACAGGGGACAAATGCTGCCAGCTGCCACATTGTTACTGAGCATTAACTATGTGATCTGCAGGCACAAGCCATGGAAGAGCCAGACACATTACTAACTGGCTATGAACTTGGCTGAAAGATGTAGAGTAGACATAGCCTGGGACTCCCATACACAATCAGCAGAGTGACTGTACATCGGTTTAAATAAATGAGGTCTGCTTTACACATTGTCTCTGAACCGTGGGTCTGGAGTTGTTAAGCTAATTGAATATAAAGGTGCAATTTAGACATTCAAAGGCAAATTTTTAAAAGAGGCCTCAACCTGACTTCTACTTTTGATTGCAGGTGCAAATCATAGAAATTAGATGCACAAATACCTGCTGTGCAATGCAAGCAAATAGATGCTTAAACACTATTATTGGGGCCAGCCATTGATTGCAAGCCACAGAATGAGACGCTGTTGGAAAACAAAACAAAAAACCCAAATGCAGTCCTCAGAAAACAATTGCATTTAATCCTTGAGTAAATTCTGTTTTTTCCCCCCGAGATAAAATTAGCCATGTCATTTACAATGTTTTGTGTAGCTGGAAAAAAATATAGGTAGAGCTAAAAAATAAAAATAAAAAAAAAGGGTAAATAAAATGATGGTTTTGCAGGATTAGATAAAAGAAAATGCCTATCAGTATAGAAGTCCAGAAGCAGAGCGGAGTGTGTGGAGCGCTCAGCAAGAAGCCAGGCAGCTGATCACACACTGTAAATTATTATTTGGGTTGAAAATCTCCAGGAACTGACTAAGCATCAGCTACTCTGAGACAAGAGCTTTTGCCAAGCCTGATAAGATTGAAATCAGCCTGTGGTTATTTACATCCCTGGCATTTCCATACTTACTAACCCACCTTGACATTTCAACAGTTGACCCGCTGCTCATAGCAATAGACAGCTGAGGCAAATGGGCTAACTGGAGGATTGCGGGGGGGGGTGTGACATGACGCAATGCAGTCAGTTTAAGTGGTCTTTGATCAATAGCAGCAGCGGCGTTTGTTTATCTTGAATGCCAGGGGGTGTTTTACCACTTCTGTAGTTTTAAAGTGGGGGAAAAAATATTCCATACCAAAGTGAACTCTTTCAAGTCCACAGGGAAACTTGCAAGAGGCCGGGAGGCAATGTGTAGCTTAGCTAAAGGAGCAAGGGACTCCTGGGCTCTCTTCCCAGCTCAGCTACCAACTCTCTGCATGACCTTGAGCAACGCACTTAACTTTTTTGAGCCTTAGTGTGCCCATCTGTAAATTAGACAGGGTGAGGCTGGGAGGGAGAATGCATCAGCTGATCTGGGGAGAAATGCAGTTTCTTAGAATTTAAAGATCAGTATCAACAGTATACAACAATACATGATAATATTTTTTTAAATTGTGTCATCAAAACTAGCATGAGAAGAGAGTTGACTGCAGCAGCAATTCCTCCTGGATCAATTTTGTCTTGACGTTTGTGTAATGTTTTTTGATGCGGTGAGACTGTTTCATGGGATCAGACAAGCTCACACTTCCTCAGAGGAATTGACTGTATCTCCGTGATCCAGACTGCAGGGCATTCAACCTTCCCAGCCCGTGTTTAAAAAGGGGTGAGGTGTTTCTGAATAGCTGGTTTATAGGTAACTTCCACTTTTCTAACTTCTTGCATCTAGTGTCATACTTAGGGTATGTATCTTGCTTGGAAACTAGCTGATTAATTCTGGCCAGACCTAGTGCACAGATGACTGCTTGAGCTATAACATTTAGAAGGCAGACACGTGAATTGTACAAAACAAAATGTTAGCTTCACAGAACAGAAAGATCAAATTCAATAATCTCACAACAAAAGAAGCATACCAAAGAGCTAAAGCAAAGGGGCCCATTGCATTGATCACTGGACTAAGTTTAAGCCTGGATTCTATTCCACGCTCTGCCACTGACCTACTGTGTGACCTTAGGGAAGTCATTTCACCCTCCCCCTGTGCCTCTATTTCCATTCTCATGTTTTGGGTGTTTTGTCTATTTATATGTTGTAAACTCTTTGGGGGCAGGGGCCGTGTTTGTATAGTGCCTAGCACAATGGTCCCCTGATCTCAGTTTGAGTCTCTAGTGGCTATTGTAATACAACTAATAATAAAATGAGCAAAGCAAGAAACTGAAGCAGCAGGAGCCTGTGAATAAGACATTGGTCTGCGAGTCAGGAATCCCTGGTTGTATGCCTGGTTCTCCTGCTGGATGACCTTGGGCAAGTCAGTTCATTTGTTTATCACCCTCTTGCAGATGTGGAAACTGAGGCACAATGATACTGAGCAACCTTTTGTAAAATACTTCAAGCTATACAAACAGAAACCACAATAGCATGGCTAAGTACTATTCAGAACTCAGACATAAGTTGACAAGAGAGAAGACTCAGAAATGGTTTTCACTGCTCCAGAACAGTAACAAATACTTTCATCTCTAAATTTTAGGAATGACTGTCTCACCTCTGAGTTACTCAGGAGATAATGCTGCTAGTTACTTTCTTACAAACAACATGTAGTCGAATTATCACACGCAGCATGGAAACATGATGTCTGGCAAAAACAATCCAAAAGGAAGGTGCTTGTTTTATAGAAGATTGCATCTTTGTATTCAATGACTTTGTAACATGGTCCGAGTGCAATTTACCTGTGAATTGAACCATTTGCAATTAACTTGGTTCGGCTAGTAACCAATGGATATTAAATTCACCCATCAAAAGCATTTCCTTATGTAGAGCATCAAGAGTTTAATCTAGGGCCTGAACAACAGCACTAGACGGTTTTATTTATCAAATCAAGTCACACTCTGTACGTGTCAAAGGAAAGATTTAAAAAAAGGGTTTTAAGACTATCAGGAGAAATTGGAGAATTCCAGGTACAAATAGAGAAACACAGGCTGTCTGTCACATGGCTAGCAGGAGAGAGAAATGCAATTGACAGTAACAATGTTCCTTTCCCTTTATTTTCACTTGGCACTTCAGCTGCAGTCCCCAGCACGGTGGGTGGCAGCTCTACACAGGCTCAGGACTAAAGGCAAACCCAACAGTGACTCAAGCCTTCTAAATCCCATGCCGTTGGTCTGGCTCATCCAAATGCTCTATTCTTGTTAGCCATCTAATTACTTAAGTGCGCTGCAGAGCAGCTAGTTGTGCAGTCTGATAGCGGCCATCTTGGACACCATCAACGATGGGACTGAATCAGGAACCTCCAGAGCTGAAAGCACGCGTGTGGCGTGTGCTAAAGAGCCAGGGTCTGCACCAGGGGGCTGAAACATATTCAAATCTTTGTGAGTCAGGGACCAAAGGGGGACGTACACAACATACGGAGAGGTGGGTTGCGGTCGCAGGTCGCAGGTGGAGGGGAATGGGAGAGCCGGGCTGCACAGTATGCACTTTGGGGTTATGGGACGGGACCAGACATAGGTCAACCGCTCTGGAGAAAAATAAGATCAGGACAGATCACAAACCCATCTAAATCCTTTCTGAGGTAAGAAAGCCGTGTGATGGTGTTGAAGGTTAGGACTGGAGGTCACCGCCTCAGGGTGAGGTACTTACCTCATACACTCCTTTCTGGGCAACACCACTCCTGTAGTCTGGAGTACAGGGTACAGCCCTCCAACGGTGCTTCTTAGTGATTGTGTCCCCATCCAGGGGATATAAAGCAGTTCAAACATAAGGGAAATACTCCCACTGCCTTCAAAAGGTCAAGCCCTCTTCCTCATGCGAGAGGGAGGGGAAGCCGTCTTTCAGTCCCCTCGGGGAGTGACAGATCCTGTTCTCCTGCAAGGCTAAAGGCCGAGGCTTGGTCCGGTGGGTTACAACAGAAAAAACACGGACTGGCCCAGCTTCTTCCTCAGAGGATTGAAGCAGGCAACAGTCTCAAGCTGCACATCAGTTAACGACACAGGGCCCCAGCCTAGGGGTCCTAGTTCTGTTGGTTTCAAAGTGTTGCTCCCAACTGTGTCAAGTTCCTCCCTTTTAAGGGCCTGCCCAAGGCCACAGGTGTGGCGGGTTGGGCTGATTGTGACCACTGGACTTTTTTAACCCCTTCTTGACTGGTGTGGCGGCGTCATCTGCCCTACCACAGGTGGACTTATCACCAATATTATTTTTCTTTCTCATGTGGCTTGCAACGTCTCAGTATCTGCAGGACCACAGCGCAGAAGCACCGCAGTTGTCATTAAATCATCAGCCGTTCATAACAAGTCACCACACAGTGGTATGGGTAATACTGTAGTTATGCCCTATGCTAAATAAAGGGAGAAAGTCAGATGGCTCAGGTGCACGTGGTAGCTTTGTTAGTTTCTCATTGATGACCACTGGATCAAAATGCATGAAAACAGCAGTTCTTGCAGTACTTCAAGGTCAGCAGGAAGTCCCTAAACTCTCGAAGGCGAGGCTGTTTCTGTGAAATTTCCACTCCAAGATGGAGGACGGAAGCTATTTGGATACAGCTTTTGCCTAAGTGTCTGTACTTGAGGATTCTTCCTTTCACTGAACCTTTTGTGGCTCCCCCATCATTCGCTGCAACTCTTTGTTAAGTGGGTCAATTTTGCCAGGACCCAAGCCCATAAAGTCTCTCTCTTTGTATTGCAGGTTTTGGCATTTGGTAATGTGCATAATTTTCAGTTCCTTATCTGTTTTCCCCAGACAGGTGACCCAGAGTTATTAGCACAGTTTATATCATTAAGCACAAGGCTGGGATTATACAGTGACTGCACAAGCCCATATGTGGAATTGAGATCTCTTGAGTGCTTAAACTTCACCCGCTAATCAACTTCCCTTGGTCTGATCTTCTATCTCCAGCTCCAGCTAATCTAGGATTTGATAAAGGAGCAGGTAACTTCCTCCATCTCCTTCGTCGCCTAATCCATGTAAGCAAAGACCATCAAAAGCAGCTACACACAGCGAGGGAAGGGGAAATATCACACTGACACAGACAGAGCCACGGAGCACGGAGCGAGATGGCAGAAACCCATTTCACAATTGTAACACTTTCAGGCCCGGAGAGGTAGGGCTAGAGAAAAACTTCGATCGGGGGTGGGTGGGGGAGGTTCTGTGGCCCGCAATGTGAAGGGGGTCAGACTAGATGATCATAATGGTCCCTTCTGGCCTTAACGTCTATGAGTCTAAAACGACCTCTCTGAAATGAGCAGAACATGAATGTTATCGTACTATTTTCTGGCTTACTGTGTTCTCTTTTATTTATTATGGGTCAGGTATAAATGGAAAATGGTGTAAATCAGTATGGTTCCACTGCCATCTTCCGATTGACTCCATTTACCCTTTGCAGTGCTCAGGTATATACCAAGGTTGCTGGGGAAAACAAACGTTTGCGGCCTGACTGAAAGTGGTGCCCTCTTCTTAGAGAAGTGCTTGGAAGGGCATTTATGCCAGCTGAAGTTGTATCTGTCTTAGGTTGTTATATGGCCTGTGTTATCACAGTAACTGATTGCCTCACAATCTGTGATGCATTTATCTTCACAACTCCCCAGCGAGGGAGGGAAGTGCTGGTATCTCCATTGTACGGATGGACACTGAGGCACCAAGAGACTAAATGACGTGTCCAAACTGACACAAGAAGGACTAGGGAAGTGAATCCCCATCTCCCCCATTTGTGGGCCAGTGTGCTAACCACTGAGCTCTCCTTCCTCTCCTAGCCTGATATTTAAATTTCTGGTCTTACACTTTCAATGATTTTTGATAAGACAGCGAGTCCTATCCTATCCTATCTCCTAGAACTGGAAGGGACCTTGAAAGGTCATCGAGTCCAGCCCCCTGCCTTCACTAGCAGGACCAAGTACTGATTTTTCCCCAGATCCCTATGTGGCCCCCTCAAGGATTGAACTCACAACCCTGGGTTTAGCAGGCCAATGCTCAAACCACTGAGCTATCCCTCCCCCCGCAAGTCCTTCAAGTATGGGGCCTCTCTCATTTACTTTAAAGATGAGCCATGCCGTGATGTTCTGGTCCAGAGACAAACTTCAACAGAGTCTGGGATCTTCAGAGCCAGAGTTCTGACTCAGTCCCATGGCTAATATTTTAGGGTTGGGAAGAATCCTCCTCTTGGAGAAGGCTTACTGAAATTAATGAGAATACTTAAGGAGTCAGGTACTTCTTAATGTAGAGGTACCAGAATGGGACCCTACAATATTAACAGTGGACCTTACATTGAAAACGACCTTACTTCTTGACTACTCCTATTGATTGCAGTGGGACTACTCAAGAAATAAGGTATTTCTCAATATGAGTAAGGGTGTCTGAATCTGATCCCTAGGTATAAATATAGATTGGTTGGACGTCTGCTAGCTGGAGAGAGAAAAGCCTGCTCTACATTTGACCCACCTAACTGCTATTTTACTTCCTCCCTCCTACCACTCAGGAGCTAGGGTAAGTTTGAAGAGACATCTTGTGTCCTACTCACCAGCCAGGAGATGGGAGCAATGAGGAAGTAAAGCAAAGAAACCAGGAGGGAAAAACTGCAAGCAGGGGAGAGTGAAAGTAGATCCGATCAGACTGAAAGAATAGGGGCCCCAAATCGAAAGCTGGACCTGTACTTAAATCTGCAAAGAATTCTCCAGCTTCCAGGAATGATACTTCTCTCCATTGTTACTTGGTGCTCAGCTAAGAATGTGTAACATTGCTCCTGTGCTCAGTGTGATGAGAATTAAAGAGGGGTCCAATCTGCACTGGCAACATTCCTTGTGTCTACACTACCCGCCGGATCGGTGGGCAGCGATCGATCCAGCGGGGGTTGATTTATCGTGTCTAGTCTAGACGTGATAAATTGACCCCCGAGCGCTCTCCCGTCGACTCCTATACTCCAGTGCCATGAGAGGCACAGGCGGAGTCAACGGGGGAGTGGCAGCAGTCGACTCACCGCGGTGAAGACACCACGGTAAGTCGATCTAAGTACGTCGACTTCAGCTACGTTATTCACGTAGGTGAAGTTGCGTTACTTTGATCGATTCCCCCCCCCCAGTGTAGACCAGGCCTAGGAAACACACTAACAACACCTTCTGAATGGTTAGTCCTGTCACAGCTAAGAGATGTGCCAGTTTCATGGAGGATAGAAATACATATCCTTGTTATAATCTTGACCAGGACTTTGGAGAAACAAAACCAACTCCTCTTGTAGACCCCAGGGAATCCATTCCAGTTGTGGAATGAGCCCAATGCCTGCTGGGACAGGACTTCAGGATTTTAGTGAGGGCTGTGATAATGGTTAGTGCTTTGCAGACATGATCAGTAAAGTGCACAGGTATCTCACTAGACTCTCAGGCCCAGATTTTCAGCTGGTGTAAATTGTCAAACCTCCACAAAAGTCAATGGAGCTAGGCCCATGTATACCACATGAAGCCGGGGTCCTAAGCACTTTGGCTTAAGAAGCTCCCAACAAAACAGTCTGAACTATCTACGGCTTAGTGTTATAACAGTAGTATCTTTTTCACTACCTGGATGCTTATCCTCTCCCATGCTAACGGATGTACCAGCATTGTTTGGAAAACAAACAACTTCAACATGGTTGGAAGTGGTGTCCCACGCAGAGAAGTATTTGAGAGGGCATTCACATGACTTCTAAAAGCAAAGGGTCCAGGACCTGGGACTCCTTGTGAGAGGGCATAAAGAGAATTCTGTGCAGGATGAGCCCATCTTCAAAGAGACCCACATGTGGATGCTTCTCTTTCTTCTTTCCCCAGTTGCTGCTGGCTTGTGAATTCACTGCAGTAAGTTGTGGCTGATTTATTCCTATGAAAGCTCCCGGCCCCTGCGTAGACAAGCAGAGATAGTAGGCAGTGACAGGAGGAGCATACAAGCCAATCACCGCTGTGCGAGGGTATTAGATGTGTGCTAAATATACAGACACACAGCGCTCGGCTCAGTTTAAGATGGACTCACACCAGAGAGATGGGTTTTTTTTTTCATTCCTGTTTCTAAAGTTAAATAAATAAAAACCTGTTTTTGCCCTAGGCATGTTTCTGCTGATGTTCTGTAGAAGGCCTCTCAGAGATTCACTTAACTGTTGTGAATGTAATAAGGGAAAAAAAAAAAAAAAGCCAAACAAACAACTAAAAAGAAAACCACAAGGATTTGCGTGAGCCTCAGAGCTGGTTCCCCTGAACATCTGAAGTACCAGCTGCTGCCATTAGGTTTTGTTACTGTTTGGTTTGTAGTGATGGGTGAGCAAGAAGGGCCTGACTTATTTTGTTGCTTTTCTTTTACTTATTTGATAACTTCTTATTTTTTTAAAAAGTCACTGGGATATAATAGCTCTTATACCTGTCTTAGGTGTCAGCATTAGATAGATAGATTCTGCTACCTAGCTACCGCCCCACACAAGTGCCTCTCACCTGCCGAAAATAATAAATATTTTATTTAAAAGAACTTTGTAAGTTAATTTCCATGGATTGTTGCAAACTTCTTCAGCCACATCACAGTGTACAATATTGTGATAGTCTCCATTTTTAAGTAGCTGGTTGTACTAGGAAATAGCAGGTACATGTTTATGCAGCATAGGGGCATCTCTCTGAATACTCTCCGTTTTCATTTTAAAACAAATAGTAAATTCTCTAGCTGTTATGGTTGCAATCTCAGAAATGTAAGCCCAGCATAAGTGATGCAGGTATGTCTATGTGGGGCTGCAGAGAGACTGGAACAACAGCTCTGAGAAGTGCGAACTGCCCCATTCGTCTCAACTGAGGGGATAGCTCAGATGCCTAAGTGATGATGATTTAAATGTCAACATTGTTAACTATTCTATTCCTAAGGCGAAACAGGAGAGGGTAGCTCACTGATCCGCACCTTCTAATGTGAGTGATGTCTCATTCTGGTGACCTGAGTGTGTGGCATTTGGGAGATACCACCACTTATTTCCCTCTTCCCAGGCTTCAGATCCTGAGCTGGAACATCCACAGCGCTATTTTTGGCATCCTAGCACAAGTCTGTCCATTCAGGCTGCAAGATTCCCTCCCAGCAGCTGTGTAGACATAACCTTGAGCATGGGTGGAGCTTATTTTGTGGGTGGAGCTTAGAAGGGTCCCACCATTTTTTAATGTGCCGGTCTGACGCCTGTAATAGCCAGCTGTTTTGTGTTCTAGCTCTGGTACCTGAACGTTAGATGGAGCTCCACTGACTTCAACAGAGCTAGGACTGTTTACAACAGCTGAGGATCCCACCCCGAAAGCCCACCTCTATGTGCGGGGTGAGAAATGGTGGTTTGCTGGCTTGAACTACTCACGTGATAATGGCTGAGGTTCAGAAAATGGGTAACTCACCCCCACTCCCTCTCCGATCCATCCTTTTGTCCAGACCAGCTTGCACCTGTAACATCACCACCCCCTAGGACATCTGTGTCCCGGGCCTCCAACTCAAATTATGGCAGCATAGTAAGAGGGAAAGTTTAGCTGTAGCAAGCAGGTCATTTATTCCAGTAGTTTTCAACCTGTGGTCCATGGACCCCGGAGGGTCTGCAGACTATGGCTAAGATTTCCAAAGGGTTCTGTCCTGCCATTCACAATTTTTTAGAGGTCCGCAAATGAAAAAAAAAGTTGAAAACCACTGATTTACTCCACTGCCCTCAAGTACAAATGGACTGGCTATTTATTTAAGGCCACCAGGACATGGGTAACACCAATGCTCAGTTAGCATATGGAGCAGTAGCCAGCGTATATGCCCATCTGGCAAGCTCAGCTCATTGCACGTCTTCTGCAGGGGAGCACGCCAAGACTAGATAGTCTAAGCCTGGTGTCTGTGGCATGAAAACCCCAAAAGGCCGGGACACACGGTCCTCAGATTTGCTATGTGATCACGTGATCCTGAGCGACAGCTGTTTGTGCCTTCGAAGAGTCTCCTTGTTCTGTATCACCTCGTGCCAGCTGAACGTTCTAGCGCTTGCCCCAGGGATGCTGATTGCAACGGGTTGGGGTGTTTGATCCGCCCCAGCGCTCATGGTGCGTGGCTTCCCAGGGCTGACACACTGGAAACTCTAGCTCTGGCACGATGCATTTCATTCTTCATACAGAGCAATGCTGACACCATTCCAGTCTGGGCTTGCAATGCGTTGCCTCTGCCGAGCGGATGAATGAAGCCGCGGCACGTTCACCAAGGTGCGTCTCTCTCTCTCGCTTCCCCAGCTCCCTCCTCGCCTGCTCTGCCCACGTCTCACTCTGAAAGCAACCAGCATCCCTGCCTCCTCTGGCTGTCAGTTTAAAATCTCACTCCTTGAGATGCTCAAAGGCAGGTGACAAAGGAAGCCCCCTGTTGGAAATCGGCACAGTGGCCTGTAGCCGCCTTGCCTTGGTGATGGAGCAGATCAGACACAATCAAAAGACAGTGGCACTTCAAGGCTTGGAAATGTACCAACCCTGGGAATGGGGAGAGGCCTAGAAATAATGGTATTGAAAGGACTATGTTGCCTTGCTGTACAGCACTTGTTGGAACAGACTAGTTTTAAAGCAATTTGCATAATTTAGCCACTACACTCTTAGAACAGCAAATTAACAGTTCATGTTAGTACTCTGCCAATCCACACCTATAGCCCATTACATTTAACAACAAATTTGCCAAATGGGCTGCAGCCCAATCCCACAATAAACCCTCCGCATCAGTTATTCTTTCTCCTGAATTTTATATATACAAAGCACAATTTCTATTTTCTCATTAGCAGGAATGATGCTAAATTAATTCCAGGTGTTACTTTACACAGTGGGTACTCAATTCAAATCTCAGCTATATTGCTGTCAATGTAGACTAACTCCATTGTGCTCTCATTTATCCCAGTCTAAATCCAGAGTAACTATGTTCTGTTATCAGTTACTGAAGTATAAATCTGGAATACCTCTATTCTGCCCTCAATTACTCCAGTATAAATCTGGAGTAAACTCCAATGAAGCAAAAAAAAATTATACTCTAGATTTAAATTGGTGTAAATGGGAGCAGAATTTGGTGCTGGAGCTGAAAAGTTACACCAGCTCATAGGAAAGATTCACTAGCGCCTTGCAGATGGGTCATTTCAGTAAACAAAGGAACATGCTGCTAATTGCAGGGAATATCATGCCACATGGCTTCATTTGCAACGCCATTCAGAAGGAATGATCAATATTTTATAAATACGTTAAGGTGGTAATGAAAGATGCATGATATGATGTGTAGGTAGGAAGCCCTTCTCAAAGGGAAATGCAGAAATTATAGAGAACCTTGACATGCTAAATTTATGCAGCTTGACGAAGGAGTAGGTTTCAGACTTTTCCAGGAAGGACTCTCATAAGAATTCGTTAAAGGAACACTGTCAAATAATTTAGGTCTAAAATCTGATCTACCATTAAGTTAGTGCCTGGGTCAGTTTTCCTCTGTTTTTCGCTCACAGTATGTTTGAGTTAACTAAAAGAAACACCTCCTCACCTCCGCTGCTCCTTCTGTACCCCCCCACCCCTGAAAACTGCACCATTTGTGCAGGGCCTACACAAAAACAGATGTTCATTTGGCACCCTTGAGTTCTGTTTACCCCAAGAGGTCAGGATTGAGTCACATTTGTGGGCACCTTGGAACAAGCCAGTACTGCCACTGTTCTGTGCTTCAATTACTTCCCTTTCCAGGGTGCTTCAGATAAGGCTTAGATCCTCAGCTGGTATAATTCCATTGGTTATGCTGGTTTACACCAGCTGTAGGTCTGGCTCTTCATGTGCCACTCTTCCGAGGTGCTTAAAAGGCAAGAAAACCTTTGTTATCTGGACTCTGGCTTTCTGGTGCTCTAACGTGAATTCTTGCCCTGACCTACCTCTGTTGAGATGTGTGACCTGCTACCAAAAGCAATACGTAACGCTCTGTTTACACCAGATTGTTTACAGCTCTAACATCCACCTCTTGCCTCCAGAGACTGGGGAAAAAAGGGATTGAACAGTCTCCCAAAACTGCAGGCCAAATGTCCATGAAGAAGCTGGAGTTAAAAGAGCTACAGAATACAGAGTGCAGCAAGCCCATGCATCAGTGAAAAGCTTGTAACGGACTCCAGACATTTGCCTAGGGGCCTTTGCAGAAATGTGCAGATGTCCTCACAGGGCAAATGTGCCCAGAGACCAGCAGACAGTTGCTAGGAGGACTGTAGGAAAGGGAGAGAAAACAGACTGATTTAGATGCATATGTGGTGTAACTCCACTGAAGCAAATGGTATCGATTTTGCCTACCATGTGAATTAGGTCAGCCATAACATAGCACTCTGGTTACTTCTCACAGGGTGGCCCTGATGTGATCCTGTGAATTAAAGCCCTGCAGCAGAGATCCAGCAGGTCCCACTGGACCAGCTGCCACAATAGCGGGAGGGGGATAAACATTCAAAAAACAACGATGGAGCAGGTAGGAATCGGAGTCGGTGTTGCGGGGTGGAAAGGGAGCAGGACTGAAAAAATAGTCCTGCACAGAGCTCTATCGTGAATCTGTTTGGGGGGTGGGAACAGGAGC
The DNA here is from genome assembly GCF_002925995.2 of Terrapene triunguis. Lineage (NCBI taxonomy): Eukaryota > Metazoa > Chordata > Testudines > Emydidae > Terrapene > Terrapene triunguis. Next base: position 4,976,515 of record NW_020664589.1, on the reverse strand, counting down.
GGCGCCAGGGTTTTTGCCGCCCTAGGCGGCAGCGCTCCTCCTCAGAGCATTCGGCGGCAGAGGTCCTTCCACTCCACGTCTTCGGGGCGCTTCGGCGACGGGTCCCGTAGCGAGTGAAGGATCCACTGCCGAAGCACCCCGAAGACATGGAGCGGAAGGACCCCCGCCGCCGAATTGCCGCCGAGGATGGCAAAATGTCACCCCCCCCCCAAATCCTGCTGCCCTAGGCAACCGCCTAGGGTTGTCTAGTGGAAGCGCCGGCCCTGGGTGGTAAGGCCTCATAAAGTAGACAGAGTTTTGGGGTTTAACGAGCACTATTGCAATGAGCTATTTCATTTCACAGGGGCTCGGCAGCTGTTTTTCTTTGGATTCTTTTCACATCGATTTTGTTCAGGCTCCCTGAGTTTAGCTTTGAATTTCAGGACCAAATACCCCTTTCTCCAAAAAATGTCATACCGCAACTCAGTCAAAACGGTGCACAGATCTGTGTTTTTCATTATTTCCATCCAAAAATGAGTGCAAACCTGCTTGAATCCTGGGTTAGCGGCACATACCTCAACAACATTCACATCTAGGATGTGGGCTGGAACTGGAAACCAGTTTTGCTGACGTACAGATCTCATTACCAAAGATTCTTAAAACAGATTTAGCTTTAACCATACCATCAGGATGAAAAGTCTAAATCTCAAAAAAATCTCCAAAAATTGTGCAAACTGATAATCCATTTTTTGTAAGGTTGGGTCAATCAAAATGTTGTGTGTCTGCTTCAACATTTTAAAATATTTTAACTTTTTTTAAAATTACAAAGTAACTAACGTTTCTCAACAAAACGTCACCCTGAACCAAAAAAATGAAACTTTTTGGTTTGAAAATGTTGAAATGGGATATTTCAGCTTTCCTTTGCATTTTATTACAATACTTGCATTTAACCACTGGCTGGGTTTACCTGAACCCTTGTCTAATTTAAAGAAGTCTTCAGCTTAACATATATACAGTAACTCCCCACTTAACATCCTCTCGCTTAACGTTTTGATCTTACGTCCCAGCTCAATTACAGAACATGCTCCATTTAAAGTTGTGCAATGCTTCGCTATAATGTCGTTTGGCTGCCTGCTTTGTCCACAGCTGGCAGCCCCCCTATAAGCTTCCCTACGCCCCCCCACAGCGCCTCCCATCCGCCGGCAGACCCTGCGGATCAGTGCCTTCCCCCTCAGCTGGCTTGCGGCGTTCAGGGGGCAGGAGGGAAGGGGGAGGAGTGAGGACGCGGCATGCGGAGTAAAGGGAGAGGAGGGGGGAGAAGAAGAGGCCGGTTAAGGACGGAGGTTTGGGGGAAGGGGGGGGCGTGGGCAGGCCGAGGGTTGAGCCCCCCACCCCTGGTGCTTGCAGAGTAAGGAAAGCTGCCACTGCTGCTGCGCAATGTGCTTCTCCTAGCCTACAGCACCTTCAGCCTCCTTGCCTGCCTCATTGTCTCCAGTGCCAGTGGGCTGTGCCTGTGTGGGGTAAGGCGGGGGCATCTCCCAACTATAGTACTGTCCTGTATGGCAAAAAAAAAATTTCCCTGGAACCTTACCCCCCTCCCCCCATTTACATTCATTCTTATGGGGAAATTGGATTCGCTTAACATCGTTTCGCTTAAAGTCGCATTTTTCAGGAACATAACTACAATGTTAAGTGAGGAGTTACTGTATACATGTAATTAAAATGTCAGCATTCCCCAGCCGTATCTCTCAACCTGCTAGGGCCCAAATATGTGACAAATAGCCAAATAAGAATCAGAAGCAAATTAGTCATGCAGGAAACATAAAAAGCTGTAACTGACTCTTTCCATGACCTCAGTTTCACGATTCTTTATTTCTGAGGGAAACAATTTTCAACAAACACAATAGGGTGGGTGCCAAACATGTATGGTAATTCTGGGACTAAAATGAGTGTCATGCCTAGAGATGAGGCACATTTGAGAGGTATGTTCTAGTTATTTCTTGCGTCTGAGAGACTCTTATTTCCTATTCTAAGTGTAGGGGGAAAGGACAGTGACTTAGTTATCACTTTGTTGATTTTTATTGGCAAATGTTGATTTTTTTAAATCATGGTACCCTCCCAGGAATGCAGTTTGGGATTTGTATATGCTTTTCTCTCAGGAAGATATCTGGAAGGCCACAAATGTGCTGCTGGAGTGTATCCTTTGCAGGATTAACTAACTTGAAGCTTGGCTGCAAGAACGGCAGGGCAGCCTAAGAGACCCCTTGATGAAGCTGGGATAATGCTGACCAGGTATTAAATTCATGCAAAACACACCGACCAAAGAGACTAGAAATTGAGTCACTGAACCAGGAAAAGTGCTGAGGAGCAGAAAAGGCAGATCAGGAAGAGAAAGAGAGAGAGAGAGAGAGAGAGAGAGAAAACACCTCTAAAATGGGGCCACTGGAATGTTTCAGAATTTCTCTGTCCATGATTAACTGTATATATATCCCAAATGAGATCATTCATATATCATTTAATTATGGTACTTCCTAGAGGCCCATTTAAGATCAGGTTCCCATTGTGCGGAATGCTGTGTACATTAAGACACGTTCCCTGCCCTAAAAAGCTTTATATATAAATATATTCCCAGCGCCAGATTTTTCCTTTAAGCATAGACCTGAGCAATAGGGTAGGTATATTAGCATTATTTCAATACCTGCGGCTGCAATCAGGTTATATTGCCCCAGAATTCCCCATTTTCTACAGTATTCAGTGTAGCTCTGCCACTCAGATCAGGGGATCTGGGCATATAAATGTCTCAAAGCACAAGGTGTCGAGTATTCTCATTAGGAATGGAGAAAGAGGTTCAAATAAAATAAGAACAAGCCTGAAACTTTTCCAAACCTTTGAAACTTTTTTGAGCTTGGAAGTTTGGGTAAATCTTTTCGTCTTCATTTTCATATCTCTCTGTAGCACTTCCTGGCTCTGGTTCGGGTAGGGTGAGAAGTGTTAAAATACTGAAGATGTCACTTCTCATGCGATTTCCAGTCCAAATGGAAGAAGGAAGCGCCCGGAGAGCCTAGCATCAGCAGGATGATATTTCAAACTCAAATTTCTCAGCATGTATTTCCAGTGTAAGTTTGCAGAATCTGGAGAATCTGCAGACAGAAGTTGTATTTTTGGGGGGGGGGGGTCTCCTATAAACCAAAACCTTTTGGGGTTTACACCATCTCTATATTTATTGTCACGCAGGTCTAATAGGTGGGATTCACTTTGTACCATGTTAGTGATGAACTGTATTATCCAGAAACACAGAACTGAATCCAAACCCTTTCGGTGTGAATTCCCTTCTGCAGTGGAGTCTAGATTCTAATGCAGCTAAAATCCCCAATTACAGTAAGAGGCACTTGCAATAAGGTTATTTTGATGGACATAATACCCCAAACTAAGCTTTTTACCATCTGTTCGTCCCTAAATTTTGAAAGCAAAGAGAACATATTTCACAACTACGTCAGTGAAAAGTAAGATAAATGCTATTTAAATGCATGTACAGCATATGTTCTCTCTTCTATGCCACATTCATCTGCAATGCTTTACTCATTCCTCCGGAGACACAAATCAGTGTGTGTGTGTGTGTGTGTGTGTAGGAAACACTTCCCCGATAGAGTTAGTTTCCTGGGAGACTGGAAAGCTTTTAAATTGCAAATAGGACTCAGATGTACAAAGTTTCTTTAGTTTTTTATTTTTTTCACAATGCTTTTTCTGGGATTTCTAATTAGAAATGGTTAAAGTGATGGGTATAGACCAATGGTGGGAAACCTGCCACCCATCAGGGCAAGCCACTGACAGGCTGCCAGACGGTTTGTTTACAATTGCAGTGGCCGCAGTTCGCCATTCCCGGCCAATGGGAGCTGTGGGAAGTGGCGCGGTTCTCCAACTGTGGGTCAGGACCCCAAAGTGGGTCATGATCCCATTTTAATGGGGTCACCAGGGCCAGCATTAGACTTGCTGGGACCCGGGGCTGAAGATGAAGCCCAAGCTTGGGCTGCGGCCCCCTCCCCCAACCCGAGGCAGTGAGGCTCGGGCTCTGCCCCCCTCCTGGGGTCATGTACTAACTTTGTTGTCAGAAGCGGGTCCTGGTGCAATGACGTTTGAGATCCCTGGAAGGACCTGGCCATCTTGCAAATGTAGAAGCACCTGTTTAGCCACAAAGCTAGATGTGGGTGGGATTTTTTGGTGAATAGAATTTTCACTGAAAAACACATTTTTTTGTGGCTCTGAAACTATTCAAGAATTTGATGAATAGTTTTGGCTGAAAAGCCCCTGCATATTTTTTATATAAAAAAGTCTAAATGTTGTATGTCGACCACTTCAAACATTTCTTTTTCTTTTCATTTCAAAACAATGCTTTGTTTTTAAATTTGGCCAACTACCCCCCCCCCCCCAAAAAAAGGAGTGAAAAATTCCACAAAATGTTTGAATCAAAATGAAAAACGAAGGGAAAAATCATTTAGAGTAGACTGAAATGTTTTCGGCAATTTGAAATGAGATTTTTTTGTGTGTTTTTCAGTCTGACAAAACATTTTGAAGAAATTGGTTTCGGTTTGAATCAAACCAATTTGGGGGCAACTTTTCAGTTTGGCCCCCAAACCAAAAAATCCTTTATTTGCTCACCTCTGCACAAAGTATCCAGACACTCTGGGGTGGAGGAGTCTGGATTATCCAGACAGAGGGATTATGGTGGATTTTACTTTTGGAAAGCCCTCCAATTTGCAGACAGACAGTAGAGAGGACTTAACTATGGTGAATATAACTGTAGAATTGTATTTTCTGTGTATTATTAATTAGTATTGGCACGGGCTGAGGGATGTGCTGGCCGCTGCTTCCCGCAGTCCCCATTGGCCAGGGACGGCGAACCACGGCCAGTGGGAGCTGCGATTGGCCGAACCTGTGAATGTTGCAGGTAAACAAACCGGTCCGGCCCACCAGCGGATTTCCCTGATGGACCGCGTGCAAAAGGTTGCCGATCCCTGGTCTAAGTACTGTACCTGTACATTTCCTTGAGTTTACTGGAGGCAGCTTGCCATTTTTCTGTTCAGTTCAGGTGCAGCCTTTTACATACCGTCCTTTGCACCCTGCTTGAAGATGCCTCTTAAAAGCAAGTGCCCTCCTGCTCGGCATCTCCTTTAGGGAATGCTATGGTTTGTTCTCAGTGCTCTCCTACTGCCTCTTGTCATGCCCCAGTGGTTGGAGGAGTGCTTCTTCAAGATGTGACACTGGTGTTGAAGGCTAATCCTAATGGATGAACTTCCAAAAGTTCTATTCAGGTGCGCCTCCCACGTTTGGCTGCATATCGAAAAATGATGATCTCCATCCCTTAGTAAGGTGCCAAAAGTGGCTAGATCATAGTGTAGTGCTGTGAATTAACACACACAGTTGCGTACATGCATAAGATCAAAAATCTTCCATTATTTTAATCAGGAGAAAGAGAAAGAATGAACGAAAGAAAGTCAAAGAGCATGCAGACAGGGCCTCACAAGTAAGAAAAAAAATAAAACAACCCCCTTTTCTTAAAAGAAACATAACATGATTGTATATTTCTAGCTCCACTTCCCATCTGTTCACCTTCCAAAGTGACATTTAAGGGAGTTGAGCTTTACTACGCTAGAGGCATCAGCAGCACTGGATTGAGTGGATCAGATTCCAGACTGACTCTAAAGCCATTTAAACCTAGCCTAAAGCTCAGCTCTTATTTATTTGTTTGTTTTTCTGCAGCAGAGGTGCCTCGATCACAGAAATGTTGGCATCTGCCCTTTTCTTGTTTGCATCCCTCTCACCTCCCTTCTCGCTAGCCCCTCCTTCATTTCAGTTTCAAGTCATATCTGTGCTTTTAAAGTCTCCGATTCAGAAAAAACACTTAAGACTGTGTTTAAGCCCATCCATATTCAGTAAAGCATGGGGGCTTATTGAAGTCAATGGGGGTATAAGCATAGATTCATAGATTCTAGGACTGGAAGAGACCTCGAGAGGTCATCGAGTCCAGTCCCCTGCCCTCATGGCAGGACCAAATACTGTCTAGACCATCCCTGATAGACATTTATCTAACCTACTCTTAAATATCTCCAGAGAGATATTTAACTTTATGTCTAAAGTTAAGCCGGGGCTTAAGTGATTTGCTGAATCAGGACCTAAAAGCCTGAATCAGCCCAGAGTTCTGCAGTGCTAACTCAGCGCCTCCATGCAATAGTGGCTCCCAGATGGGTGATAGTCAGAAATACAAGGAGGCCAATTTGAGATTTAAACTATGGGGCTCACTTAAAAACAAATGTCTGATGAAAGCATAAAATCCAAGGGCAAGGTAAAGGAAATGCAGTAGGACAGATACTCTGGGGATGGAACCTAGGCAGGTAGATAAATTGGTAATCGTTGAGTTTAGCAGATGAAAGCGTTAAGAGCTTCGAGTAGCCCCTGTGCAGGAGCATAAGGGATGGGGAAAGCCTCTTTCACAAATCATAATGTAGCCTCATATAACTGGAAAGGTATCAAGGGGGAAAAACGCATGGCCTCCCGGGTAGGGCACTGAATGGGGAGTCCAAAACCTTAGTTTTATTTCCTGCTATTGATCTGCTGAGTGACCTTGGGGAAGTTACCTCCTGCCTCTGTTTCTCCATCAGTAAAATGGCACCAATCATGCTTTACCTTCCTTTGTAAAGCGCTTCCGTTGCAAACCTTTATTCTCTGGATATAAAGGCTATGGCGGGAGCCCCTAAATCTGAATTTCCCTTTCTGTGTGTGCGTTTCAATCCTCAGCCCGAACGCTGCCCCCACATTGGTTTGATTGTATTGACTTACGATACAATTAGTTAACGGAAGCAGCAGCCCACATTGCTTCTGTCTCTCTGTTCTTGCGTCTCCCACGGTGTTAGGGCTCTGGCCACGTTTTATAGGTCTGTAATTTCCTGGAAGTTTATTCAGCATGAAAGTAGAAGAAGTGATAAAATATGCACCTTCATTGCAAAAAAGCCATATATTAATCTCACTAATGTGCTAGATTAAAACTGTAAATGTGCGAGGCTTCAAGGTGGTTACACAGATTTACAGCAAAGCGTCTCTGACCAAACTCTGATTTTCTGGTAGCTTGGACTTTACAAATGACTTCTATTTGTTTTATTTTTACGATTGCTATTCTCAGTATAATATTGTCTCAAGGGATTCGTTCTAAGTCTGAGGATCCTTTTGTCATGAAGGCTTTCTGTTAGCGTCTCTATTTGTCACACGAGGCTGCTTTAGTGATATTTTGCCATATTGGGTTCTATTAACAGCTCGAAGTGGAGCTTACCCCTTGTGCAGAGAGACAGCCCAAGTCTTTGGCCCACTTAAGACCCAGTTAAACCCTATTTTAAGAACTTGTGTGGTGGAAAGGTTTTGGGGAGACAGCATGGTGTAGTGGATAAGGCACTGGACTGGGAATGAGGAGACATGGGGTCTTGGGAAATCACTTCACCTCTGACTTTTTTGTTAATTTCAGTTGTAAGCTCTTTGGGGCAGGGCATATCCTTTACCTTGTGTTTGTACAGCACCTACCACAATGGGGCTCCAAACATGGCTGGGGCCTCTAGGTGCTACCCAGCAATCCACGAATGGTTTTCCTCTATCTCACCTGAGCATTGTTGGGGATCTATATCTGGACTGTAGTAAAAATAATAATAGTTTGTTTCATCCTCAGAGTAATATGTTGACAAACTGGGTTCGTGTTACTAGGCTCTGAGCTGGGTCAATCTTCTTACTGCATTTGTTACACTGGATTTTGTGACTGGTGATCTCAGTATTATTTTGCCCACAGTCACTGAGGGCTTGTCTACATGGTGAAATTGACCCGCAGAACTATAGCAGTATAATTATACCGCTATAGCTCTGCTGGTATAATGCCCCATGTAGACACTCTCTTCTGGAATAGAAGTGATTTAATTTTGGTATAAGTATTTAAGAGGAAAAAAAGCCAGCAGGAAGCCTGGAGAAACCAGTGCATGTGGGACCCTGAGAGGAAGCAGAGAGGCAGAGTTTCTTGGGTATAGAGCTCACTGGATTGGCTCATTTGAGTATTTCTGAGTAATTCTGACATTGATCCTGGAAAAATTATGGAAAGGCTGATATGGGACTTGATTAATAAAGAACTACAAGAGGGTAATATAATTAATTCACATCAATATGGTTTTATGGAAAATATATCATGTCAAACTTCATATCTTTTTTTGATAAGATTCCAAGCTTATAAAGGGAATAATGTCGATGTACTTAGACTTCTGTAAGGCATTTGAGTTGGCATCACATGACATTTTGATTTAAGAAACCACACCAATACAACATCTACTAGCACACACTAAATGGAATAAAAACTGGCTAACTGATAGATCTCAAATGTAATTGTATGGAATCACTGAGCCAGGGTGTTTCTAGGGGGTCCTGTAGGGATTGGTTATTGGCCCTATGTTATTTAACATTTTTATCAATGATCTGGAAGAAAACATAAAACTATTGCAGATGATGCAGAGACTGGCGCAATGGTAAATAATGACAAAGACAGGTCATAGAATATCAGGGTTGGAAAGGACCTCAGGAGGTCATCCAGTTCAACCCCCTGCTTAAAGCAGGACTACTCCCCAGACAATTTTTTACCCCAGATCCCTAAATGGCCCCTTTAAGGATTGAACTCTCAACCCTGGGTTTAGCAGGCCAATGTGCCAACCACTGAGCTATCCCTCCCCCCATGACACAGAGTGAACTGGAACACTTGGTAAGCTGGGCGTAAACAAACAATATATGTTTTATTATGGCCCAATGTAAAGCCATACAATTAGGAACCAAGAACATTGGCCATATTTACATGGGAGACTCTGTCCTGGGAAGCAAATGACTGAAAATGGCTCAGAAGTCATGGTGGATAATCAGCTGAACGTGAGCTCCCAGTGCAACATTATTGCCCAAATGGCTAATGTGTTCCTTGGATGTATGAAAAGGGAATATTGAGTTGGAAAGTTGTATTTGGCACGTGCAACTGCTACTGAAATATTGTGTCCAATTCAGGCATCCATATTTAAAAAATAATGTTGATAAATTGGAGAGGGTTCTGAGAAGAGCTATGAGAATTATTACAATTTGTAAAACATTCCTTATAGGAAAAGACTCGATTAGTTTAGCTTAACAAAGAGAAGATTAGGGCTACTTGATCACAGTCTATAAGTACCTACATGGGGAATGGAAATTTCATCACAGAGGGCCTTTCAATCTATAAGACAAAGGTATAACAAGATCCAATGGCTGGAAGCTGAAGCTAGACAAATTCACACTAGATAAAGGCAGAGTTTTTTAACGGTGAGGGCATTTAACTATTGGAACAATTTGCCAAAGGTTGTGGTGGATTCTCCATCACTGGACATTTTAAAATCAAGATTGGATATTTTGGTAAAAGATCAGCTCTCGTTGAAACAGGCATTAATTCAGAGAAGTTCTATTGCCTGTGCTATAGAGGAGGTCCTACTACGTGATCACAGTGGTCCCTTCTGGCCTTGGAATCTATGAATCCAAAAAGAAACTGCCTGCTATTTGTTTCTAGCCTATACAGGGAAACAGGAGTTTAGTACATTTTTTTGTAAATAAACAAGATTGTGCCAAAGACTATATCCGACTTGTTTCATTGATTTTTCCTCCAAAGACAAACAACCCTGCAAAGCCCTGAATACTGTCGAACTGGTCAGGCCAAAGGGGTAGCACTATTTTGCCACATTCATTATGCTTTGTGTGTCTTAATCCCCATTATATTAGGATTTGACCCTTTCTGCCCATTTTTTGGCTTCACTTTGGTTTCCACACCATACACTAACTCTGTTAAGTACCAGTCTTGCTTTAATGCACTAGGAGAAAAAAAAAATCTAAACATTCTTTGCAAATGCTAAGCTATTAATGTAGCAAATGAGTTGAGACGCGAATAAGGAGATGGGGTCAGCCTCTTTTTCAAACACCTCGAGGGTACATTATGTGCAGTTTGCATCATGCAAATACCACGGCCTTGAGGTTTTCCTCACAGCTTTTGTTCATTCTCTCCCATTTCAGCAAGGAGGCAGCGGAAGCAGCAGGAAAAAATAGATGATGTTTTTATCACCACTTCTCCTTCTTCTTCTTCTTTTTTTTTTGTAGCTTTTAAAAGTTCACATATTGCATTTTTGACATTATGTAAATTAAAAATCACCATGGCATTACCTGAAATAAACTATTATATCACTCCTTTCACGCTGCTGTAGTTAAGATACTGTCAGCACTTCCATTACTAGCCCCTTTTTCAAGGAGTTTAAAGCTCAGCTGGGGAAAAAAATATTTTTAGATGGAAACTTAGTTACAAATTCCCAGCCTGGGAAGGAATTATGTTTTCTACAGATGTAAGTAAAAATTACTTATAGCCACGTTATTGTTCGACTGGGATGAAGAGTCTGGCCCACCAGATGTGCCAATCTCCAAAAGTTTGGATGTTTATCAGAAACTTATCTCAAATGCTCCTTGAATCTACAAAACTCAGTTGGGAATTTCCTGGGGACTGGCTTTCTTGTGGTGGTTTTGGCCTAAGAGCAGAGAGTGCACTGGAGCCTGCAAATAAAAGATATTATTAACAATAATAAAATACCACTAATAAATAATAATAAAGTTAGCCTAACTTTTCTCCCACCTCGATAGAAGTTTAATGCAAGGTTTGTATAGAGATCTAGGTCAATTCTTATTTTAGTGGTTCAGCTATACCCAGTCATAATATTATATGTCACAGTCCTGGTGGAGCTGCTCCTTGTAGACTCTCATCAGGCAGCTATGTTTGGATCTAGGTGCTTCTACCATCCCCATTGCTCTGGCCTCTCAGGATTGTTCGAATGGTTTCATTTTGATGTTGACTTTTTAAAAAGGTATTAGAATAAATGAAATAAATGAATAAATGAAATTCAAAATGGAAAGTAATTTCAAAATGAAAAATCAACGCATTTCATTCTGAAAATGTCAAAATGGGACATTTCAACATTGTTGGAACGTTTTGTCATTTTTTTTCTCAGAAAAAAATTCTGGCAAAACTGACCCGATTTCATGAAGCATTTTGATTTTGGCAGGACAGCAGATCTGGCTGAAATGGGGTTCTGTCAAAGTTTCTTTGACCTGCTCCAGTTCCAGGTCCCCTCTCCTGGACCCCACTCCTCCTTGCTTTCACCTGCTTAGTCTTGCCTTCTTATTCTGGTTGGAGAGCCAATTACTAAGAGCAGATCTTGTCCTTTTGTAACTTCATATCTCTCTGATGTGACCAGTGAGCCCCCATCAGATGATCAAGGTTCCTCACCTCCCCCTTTAGGTGATCAGTTGCTTGGTTACTGTCCACCTGAAGTCCAGACTGGAAAAACTGGTTTCTTGCAGCTTTGGACACACTCTTCAGCATACTCATTCTATTGCCTGGGCAAATTCATTCATTGTTAAAGACCCTTAACTGCTTGCCATTGTGTGCCATGTCAACAACCTCTTAGAATTACAGTCCAATATGGAGGCAAGAAGATTACCAGGAAAGCACATCAATGCTGTGTTCCAGGATCCTGAGCTCCTTTACTTACTCCATGGCTCAGAGCTCTGAAGACCATGGGAGCTGAAGGAAAGTTAAAGAGTTTTTTTTACAATGGTGACCGCTCTGCCTGACGGAGTCACACTGAGGAATGTACTCTAGGGGAGTAAATACAGTGGGGCACCTAGCCAGAGAGGAGACAGTAAATGGGGAATCTTGGAGCATACCTTAAAATGTTTTATAAATAGTAAGACAACATAGTTGAGTAGTTTATATGCCCTTTTGCTGGCCTCTGTGTTACACGCAGAGGAGCTACATGCTATGCAGTCATTCAGAGTGGGACACTGTGCCTTTGCATTCTTGCATGCCTTGATACACACGTAAATCCCATTAACCCGTAAAACACTGGCATCTTGTAGACCGCCCTTCAGATCAGTGCATATGTGCAGCTTCTAAAGGGTTACTGCTAATGAGAGAGGTAAGCGCCTATCAAAGGAGGCAGGGAACAGACTCAACAATGAGTGAGCTCTATGAGTCACAGCAAACTACTTTTATTAATGGAGTCCGCTAGATAAAGTTTCTGCCAAGTCACTGCTAATGGGTCTGCATTCCCTGCCGGTGAGTGGGTACAAGTCCAATTTGTGGGACAAAGGAAATGGAAAATAAAAGCGGCCAGTTCTGGGTTTTACATAGGATTTGTTTGTTTGCTGTTTATGCTTGCTGCTTCCAAATCAAACTAAGAACAAAAATGATCAAACCTCTTCAAAGATACAAATTCTCCTAACTTTTTTTTGCTCATCAGAAACCCCCCCACAACTCTTCAAATTACAAAACTACTTTGTAACGTGAACCCAGAAGAGGAATAGCTTGTGAGAGTCACAGCAGAAGGGAATGGTAAGGTAAAGGGGGAAAGTTAGCAGCCTTCCCTGGTTTCTTCTTCTCTTCTGCATCAAGTTCAAGTCCCCCATCTTCACCCTCCAGCCCCTTTACATTGCCCCTTCCTATTTATCTGCTCCCATCTCATCCTACCCAACACAGCCCTTCCACTCTACCATATCCCCTCAATGAGTTCCACAGGTTGATTGTGTGTTGTGTGAAGGAGTACTACCTCGTGTTTGTGTTAAACCTACTGCCTATTAATTTCCTTGGCTGACCCCTTGGCTCTTTTGTTATGATAAGGGGTAAATAACATTTCTCTATTCACTTTCTCCACACCATTCATGATTTTATAGACCTCTATCACATCCCGCCAAAGAACCTAAATGGACATATAGATGATACAACATTCAGATCCATGTCTGAACTGAACTGTATTATTTAGATGAGTTTCATTTGCAATCAGTCTTGAGTGTTGCGCATCTCCGATTCCATTGATTCTGTAACTAAACTAAGCCCTAATTCCAAAGCCTTGTTAAAAAAAAAAAAAAAAGCCAAATTTTCTCCACCCAGGTCAGCTATGTACGGCTGTTCCCTACAATGGTCTCCCATGTGCAGCTCATAACAAGGAGAGAATCTGCCATTCTCAGTCTTCGCCACAGCTCTGGTCCTTACTCCTCTTCCCTTTGAGTCTGTTACACACAGATCTCTTGTTCGGAACATGGATTCGCTTTTCATAGGCTCTTTTCTTCCTCCCTTCAATCACCCACCGCCATCAATGCAGGGGCTGCTTGCTGACAACTAGATGGGACTCTGGCTTTCTTATATGTATAGGGGTGCGTATATGTATCTATATATTCATTTTTGGAACTGTTTCCCTTAATCATATCTTGAATTAATGCAAGGCTTGTTCATTCGGGGCTCTCATTACCCTCTTAATTAACTGTGCACAGATGGAAAAAGTCGAAATTGCTTCACTTGAGTTGTTCTGCTAGTTTTAAAATGAGATGGCAGATGGAGGACAAGGCAGAAAGGGCTCAGCTCAGAGGTAGGAGACAAGTTTTCAAGCTGTCACCGAAACGTCAACAAACGCTCCATCTGTTTATGAGGAGTACCAGGCAGAGGCGGTCTCAAGTGCCATCCACAGACACGAGTTCAAAGAATTCCAAACAATTAGCAGGCAAGCGAAAGTTCCATTTCCAGTCAGCTGTTTACCAGGATCAGCTGACATCAGATTCCAAAGCAGCCAGTGCACAACTTGTGATGAGATTCTTAGTGTGATAGCAAGGATGCATGCTCCCCACGGACCCAGAGATCAGCCTGATTTCTGTGGAACACACTCCCTCAGGCCTGGGACACCAGCCTCAGAGAAAGGAGAGATGCTCCCTGAGGCCCTGATGCCAGCCGGTCTGCTGAAAAGCATACACAATCCCCGAGGAGATTGGTGGCGACATGCTCCCTTAGGATCGGAGCCTCAGAGGAAGGAGGGACCCTCGGCTGAGGGTCCTGTGATCTAGAAAGCTGGTCCTTTGGGGAAAATCCTTCTCTAGCCTTAGCTTCCTCAAAATTTGGCGTGAATGACTGCAAGAGGGCAGGGATAAATTAGCAGTAGAGTTTAAGCAATTAATTCAGCTCAATGTTACTGAAGCGACAAAAGCAACCTAGCGGGGGGGGAGAGAACAAATTCCAGTTCTGTCCATAGAAATGTCACTCCCCAAAGCTGCCAAACAGGATATTACATTACAATCATTGCGCCATCAGAACAACACCCCCTTGCTGATCAGACATGAGGAGACAAGGCTGTTGTAAGCAGCCTTTTACCATTTAATTCATTCATAGTTGCCTGTAGTATATAGGAATTGGGTAATAGCCCTTTAAATAGTTTGGAAGTCTTGTAGAGGCCTCCCTGTCCTCTACTGCAGAAGCCACCAGATCCTAACACACCAATGGTGTGCATATATGTCGCTTGGTCTTGTATGTTTGTATGTCGTTAGTAAATACAGTTATTTGGAACTGTCTCCATGTGGGTACCTCCAATTTTTAATGTGTTTGCAGAGCAGAGACTCAACCTAACACTGTCCTACCCCACCAGCAACTTCTTACGAGTCACCAGCTAAATCTTTTGCCAGTAACAACTCTTTGGTTGCTCAATACTATGTGTTTCAGTACTAGAGATGGCCCTAGCCCACATCCTGCAGCTCTACGAAATGGGGATTCCTAGCTCGAAAACAGGCCAAGTCAAAACTAATGGTGTGAACATCACTGAACTTTGGGAAAGTTTGGATCTGGATCCAGATTCCATCTATTGTTATTTTATTATTTGTATTGTGGTAGTGCCTAGTGTCCTCTGTCATTGACCAGGACTCCATTGTGCTAACACTCCATAGACAGAAAAAAAAGTCAATCCCTTTGCCTTATAATCTAAATTCATGCTCATTTCTCTAATGAGCAGAATTTTTGCATCCAAACACGCTAACTTCTTCTGATTTGAGCCCTGAGTGTCAGGTTTCTGCCAAAACCAGAACCTAAACCTATTAATTTTTATAATGAGCACAGACATATTTTAATGTCTCCATTGATCTTTTACAAAGAAGGATGGCTATTTTGGATGGCTTTCGCAAACATGCCCTCAGGCAATATTCCATTAGGTGCCCTATTGACCTACCTTTATCAATTACGTACAATAAAGTGACAGCAATTTGGTTTTCTGTTTCATTTTGGTAGATTCAGAGATTCCAAGGCCAGAAGGGACCACAGTGCTCATCTGATCTGACCTCCTGTACAACACAGGTCAGAGAACTGCCCCAAAATAATTCCTAGAGCAGATCTTTTAGAATTTTGAATGGCCATATGAAAATTAGCTCCCAACACCTTCTCCCCCATAAGTGTTGCCTACAACTTCTACCTCCCCTGGCCTGTGGTCACAAAGCCCAAGGCTTCCGGCTTTATCATTTTAGCCCCAAAGTGAAAAGGGATGCTACATATTGTTCCTTTTACGGACACATAGGAAAGTAATATTGTTTAGCGTCTGAAAGCCGCCATTGGAACATTAAGGACCTTTTTCCACCTCTGCCACCGAGTTGCCCTGTAACTTTGGACAAGTCACTTTGCCTCTCTGTACCTCAGTTTCCCTGGGTGTAAACTAGGGATAATGATACCTCCCTCGCAGGGGTGTTACGAAGGGGTGACACGATTCCCGTACGGAAAGTGCTTTGAGATCTTCACATGGTGTCAAAGTGCAAAGAAATATAATAAAACCACAATAATAATAAATAATTCAAAGGCCCTCAACCGAGTGTGAAAATTTCTACACCCAAAGGGAAGCACTAACATTTTGATTTTATCATCAGCTCCACTTTGTGCGCTTGACCGTCCAACTGCCAATCGCCCATCAAACTATATTGAGGCTGCAGAGGTGGGGTCTGCCAGGAATAACAGTATGTTGAGCTACAGAGCTTTGGCTGAAGCTCACCACCGTCAGTGGCAGTAGGCCACTATAGGAGCCTATCAGAGAGGAACCCATATGTGTGAGAGGCCCAACCAAAGAAGGGCTGCTAAAAGATTTTCTTCAGGCTGTTGCCCAGGAAGCTTAAAAGGCTCAAACCTCACAAATCTTTTCTGCAAGAGGGGTGAGTAGCAGAAGCTAATCTCTATATCCATGTCCTCCGCTTGGGAGGTTCCCACTCCCAGGGGTTCCTTCGCTGAGCTCCCCTTCTCCCAAGGTCACAGATCAGGGTAATTACACCCTGTCAAACAGATTCCTTATTCAGTTTCAATTGGATAGCATGTTCTTGTTCACTTCCTGTTCGAAAGTGTTGTGCAGCGTTGCTGTGCGCTGGTAGATAGCTGCTGTGTACCTCCCCAGAAATGGGTTCCTTTCAGAGGCACGTTAAGCATTTCCTCTCTACATACATACTTGCAAAGCTCTTTGGGATTCTCTAGGGAAAAGGCACTATATAAATATAGATGAGATGATGTTCTTTAGTATCCTCTAGTTCAACCACAAGTTATAAGATTTGATGGAGAAGTCATGGGGTGAAATCCTAGGTGATGCAGGAGGTCAGAATAGTTTATTATAATGGTCCCTTCTGGCTTTACAATCTATGAAGTGCTATTGAGATGCTGAGATGTGCCCCCACAGGAACAGGCCAATCCCATGGGCAGGGAAGGCAAAAGTGGTTTTAAGACACCTTTGGGCCCTGGGCTGAGCTGGGAGCTGAAACAATTCGTCGTGGAAATCGGAGCAGCTCCATGGCTGCTCTAATTTATAGCAGCCTCCTGAGGGCTATTTCTGGGCTACTGTGCAGTCCAGAGGAGCCAGAATCCCATAGTGGTGTGCACTCCTGACACTCCGTGGTTCTGTCCCCATGGGAGAATTCTCCTCTGGCTCTTCGTGGCATAGTTCCACCCCCTATCCACTCTGCAGTGGCATATAGGGGTCGGGGCAAGGAGACAGACTCGCTTCCTCTACCATCACCACCTTCTGGGCCTCACATTCGGGGGAGACACTCCCTGCGGAATCAATCTGCAGAGGCTGACCCTGTTAGAACCTGCTCGGTTAGACTTGCTCAAAGCAGACGCAGTCCCCTGGATCCATTTCTACGCTGGCTGGTCTGTACGTCGCATAAGGAGGAATCCATTCGCCGCTCTGTTGCTCGGTTATAATTTTCTCCTATTCTGAGTGAGCACAGACTAGTTTATTTTAAAATATAGATATTTCCGTTAACTTTTTTTTTGAAACAGGTGTTTAAATCATCCCAGTGAATAATAAGCATGTTCACCAAGCCAATTTAAAGCCATTTTCATTTAAGCCCCTATATCATCCTCAAATATACTTTTCCCTTTATCTGTGGCATGGCCTGTTGAGAACAGCACCTTAAATAGAAACTGCTGGGCTGGCTAAATGCTGCCTTTCAACTATTACAATAAATATCTGACAGTGAAGAAAATAAGAAAAGAGGCAGGCGGGGACTGATCTTCCTTGTCATATGTTAGAGACTTGGCACTGAGAGTTGTGTCAGTCCATTAGCTGCTGTTAATTTCCTTGTTCTTCATGGCAAAGGTGGCCATAATTGGCGGAGCTGCTGGAAATATCACATAAATGGGAGTGATTCACACTTGGAACTGTCAGTGTAATACAAACCCATTTTGAAATCGTCCCTTTCGCCCGAGAAAAATCATCCGGCCCCGCTCTACCGCTATTTTCTCCCATAAAAGCCTGTGACCCACCAGCATTAGAGGAGAGCACGGATCTGTCCATCTCTGAAGACTGGTCGTAATTTGAAAGGGATGTCAAATCTGATGGCCCATAATCAGTGCCCATACAAAAGAGCTTTTTCTTTTTAGTGAAACTTGGCAGACTGGGCAGAAGCCAGGGAAACAGACAGAGATAAATACAAAATGAGAATAAAATTTCGGTCATTATTGATGTCATTATCGCTTGAGTGTAGTGAGGAAACAATAAATAGAAAGCACTAGCAGAGTCAGGCAAATTGGTTCACCAACATTCCACTGTCACAGACACTCTGTGGAGGAAGATTTGGACTCTATTAAATTTGCACTACTGGGGAGGAAAAAAACAACTTCACTTCAGGGGAGGATAACACATCTTTGCTTCCTTACATGAGGAAACTGAATGCAATTGGTACAAAGTGCCTGAATATGAACTGCATTTTGTCTTCAAGGGAGTAGCAGAGGTTTGTACAGCATATCACCCGGTTATTTTTTTTGGACAAACCTCAGAAAAATCTCAGTTTGGAGGTGTACCGAGACGTTGACTTGCATAGCTGAATTATCTGGAACCCACAAAATGGGGCTGGATTTTTTCCCCAAGACTGGACCTTTTATGAGATTCCTGGCATTTCAGTCCTAGCAAGATACCGTATGAAAGAAATGTAGGGAAAAATTCTCAGCTGGTATAAATTGGCATTGCGCCAGTGAAGTCAATGGAGAGATGCTAATTTATACCAGCTAAGGCTCTGGACCAGTAGAGACTGGTCCAGAGCCTGGGATTGTCCCCTCCAGCTTCCTGTCCAGAATTTGGACCAATCAAATGCAACCCCCAGAAAATCTTACCATTTTCTACATTGAGCCTCATGCATAGAGAGCTGTACTGGCCATCCATAGGGGTCACTAAAATAAGGCTCATAAGTATAAACATCACTTTTGAATTTCAAACCTTACAGTGCTCCCAGTAACCCCTCCATATTCCTGACCCAGGCTTTGGAATAACTAAAGAAACCATACCTGAAGCATTCATCCCAAACTGAGCACAGTGAATGCAGGGACAGGACTTTGGGAGTTTTGTCAGTACTAGATAGCTGCCCACGCAGTGCAGACCTCATAATTGAGCTCCAAGATATGTAACTTGCTACCAAGTCCCCAGGAACTGGGGAAAACAACAGGTGCCATTATCTCAAAATATTTACCATGCTGCAAACTTTGCTGGGCAGCTAATGCCATAAAAGTTTGGAGTCATCTGCAGCTACTGGTGAGTGCCACTACCGAGCCATTCATGGAGTGGTCTGCACTGTATGACTAGTGGGACTGAGCGACAAGTTCAGCTTTTGGATTAATGTCCAGATGTGTGCACCGTGCTCCCATTGGAGATGAATCCCCGCAAACCATCATGTCGTAGTGTGAAACATATTTTGGTACGTGACTTAAGTGAGCCTGAAAATATTACCCGCAGTGATCAACGGGGCTTGTTTTCGCATCCTCCTGGCTCTTCAATGGTTAGCTCAGGCCTGTCATTGGAAGGGTTGGACTTTTCACATGTTCTGCACCTGTGCCTCCTAAAATATTTACTTAACATCTGCTGGAGCAGTTTGCAAAGCCACCAGCAATTGCTCTAATCTTCCTCAACTCCCGGAGTGAGCAGTGAAATGGGAAACTTCAGTGAAGTACTCAAATAGTCAGAGAGATTAATCTTGTCAGGTGTACACATCCTTGACTCAGCATCGGGCTAGTGGCGGGAGGAAGAGGCTGGGCTCTTTGCTGCAGACCTGCCATCCTCTCTTAGTTTTCTATGGCTGAATTTCATGGCAGCACAGAAAGATGTGTTGAATGGAAGGTATGAATGGAAAACATAACACTAAGGTCGGTTGTTGGAGGCAACTGTTTCCTTCTTAAGAGTGGGACAACATATTTATCTGTTGGCTTCCTATTCTGAAGTACTCATCACCATAGTAACAAAAATAATTTCCAAACAAATTAGGTCTGCAGGGTGAGGTCCCAAAGTGAATTTCATGAATCTTTTGCTCTGCCATTTTCTCTGCTAGAAGGGACCCTGCTTGGTATATGCGTGGATGATCTTCCTCATTGGTTTGGTTACCTTGGGAAGTGCTTTGTCAAAGAGGCCGATTCTGCACCTAGGCTCTGATCAGGCTCTGGGCTAGTTTAATACCCTCTGGAAGCTTATTATAAGGTTTAAAGCCTTTCATTAATTCTAGTTTATCAGGTGCTTTGCTTGATACGTTGTCCCAGAGGCTCACAGATACCTTGGTAGGCCACGGTTGGTGATGCAGTCACTGATGTTGCTGGGTCTTGACGCACTGATGGTTTTGAGGATCAAGACTAAGATTCCAATTCAGCAGAGCACTTAAGTATGTACACTTAACTCCCACTGGCTTCAATAGGATTTAGGCATGTGTTTAAGTGCTTTGCTGAATAGAGATGTTACAGAGAACATTATAAAGAACCAGCTGATTTTTCAAACACCTGATTTCTGAGTGAGGGATGTATCTTTGGAACTTCTTGGTCAGATGACCCCAAGATTACACCACTCCCCTTACCCCATAGCCCCATGAGGCACAGCAAATTCCAAGTCAATCCACATAAGGCAAATGTGGATTTTAGAGCATTTGAGCCACCTGTTAAACAGTAAGCAACTCTCAACTTTAACTAGACCAAAGCTTCTGCTTTGCAACACATACCTAAGTGCTTTGATAAGGGCCTGATTCAGGACAGCACTTAAGCATGTGCTTAACTGACTGACAATTCAGAAATTCAGTGAAATAATGGATCCAAACCTGTTCCTAATTAGGACAATGGAAGTTATGTCCCTAACTTTAAAGGCAGCTGGATGGGGTCCCAAAGCAGGAATCGGGCCAGATTCCTACCAGAGCTTCTGAAATAATTTAGCTAACGTGGAGGGGAAGGGGTGAGAGGGAGCTGAAGGGACCAGAGAGAGAGATACAGAAGCAGAGGGAAAATGAACAAATGAGAAAATGAACTTTAGAGGAACATACCACAGGGGGAGGCCACTGTGGTACTGTTGTTTTGCCAAAAAAGCCACAGCAGGTCCAGCTGATGGAGGAAAAGCCGTCTGCAGCTGTTGCCCCCCCCCCCCATCGTTTTTCCTTCATGAAGTGCTCTCCTTTCTGCCAAGGTGCCCATGCCTCTGGCTACACAGTCCAGTTGCATAGCATTCACATATCATCATGTCTGTATGATGGTCTGAGTCAAACCAAAAATGTCATGCCAAGAATAATTCCACTTCTCTTCAGGATGAGACTACCTAACGACGCATGATTGGCGCCATAGCTCCTTGTGGAGCTCGTTTTGTCTTTTTGGTTTTTTAAGTTGTTCCAAATTATTTCGCACTTCATCGTACCCTCCTTTGCAACAGGGTTTATCAATCTCGCTGTCATGTCATTGGTGGTTTGCATTACTTTCCACTCCCTCGAACAGTGCATACAGCCGCTGAGGCCTAGAGAGAGTAGTAAGTGACCAACACTCATTGAAAAGGTTTTCTTTCGTCTCCCGATGACAATCTGCCATGATAAGATACGACCTGTGAATTTTGTTCTCCTCTTTTTTCTTTTAAAAGTGAATTTCGCTGCTGCTGAAAGGTGCCACATTGAGCGCAAGGTGACTGATGTTTTCAATTTAACCTCAGAACAGGTATAACATGGGAAGCTACGTGGACTGAGTAGTGTATAGGAATAGTTTGTGAGTCCCTCTGGTGGTGCCCACTGTGTGCTATGTTGTAGAAGCCACTTCAGATTGGTGTATGTTGTTATGGCGTAAAGAACCAAAGACACAACAGATAGTTACAGCACATGCTTCCTTGCCTACATTGCTCCATACTTCAGCTTTGAAGGTCAGAGGGTTATTCAGTCCCTAGGGCCCAAAGTCTCTCTGCTCAGCTATAATATAGCACTGTTCCCCCATAGATCTTAAACCATTTTCCAATGCAAGGTAAGTGTTATCACCCCCATTTTGTCAGATGGGGAAACGGAGGCTTGGGAAGGAAAAGTTCCTTCCAAGGTCACACAGCAGGTCTGGGACAGAGGCAGGAATAGAACTGAGACCTAATCCAAAGCCCATTGATTGTCACTTAAGTGCTTTCCGTTGACTTCAGTAGTATTGGGATCACAGTCCGTAGAAGAACTGGGGCAAGATCACGAATGAATTTCACCTGGCAATGAATTTCAATGTCCACTGCCTTGGGCTAGATTAGAACCACTGACCTAGAGGTGAAAGGCTCTCCAGCCCGTTACTAAGTCCCCTAATACCTTTTGTGGCAAGTAAGTCTTGGTTGCCTCTCTCTTTAAATGGAAGAGGATAATATAATTAGCACCTAAAATGGCAGAAATTAGTTCATTGGCTTCCTGCGTAAAATGTAATTTTGGATAATTTATTTTTACATTTTCTAATTGAATGAATATTAATTAACTGGAGTTTAGTGCAGGCGATGAAGATATTAAACTCTCGTTAACCAACACTGACTCCTATTCATCCCCAAACACCTCACATCTGCAGCATTAAGTTATCAAGGAAGAAAATCTGCTGTGATTTATGTCGTTTTCCGGTGGAAAAGGGAAGGCAATGAATCTGTTTTATCAGCTAATTATCTGAGACATGATACATGGCTCCTCAAGCAAGCTGCGATGGGACGTGGGTCCCCAGGAGGAGTTGGGTGGCACTGTCTCCTTGCAGTCAGTGACATCAGCAAAGGGTTAACGAGCTGCCTTCGGGGAGTGAGGACGGAAAGGCTGATCTGATGTGGGCTGTGGGACACCCATGGAAATGACAACTACTTAGCACCTCACAGGATATGGCCCCCCAGTGAGATGAGTTCGTCTGTCTTGGCCCAATGGGCCCAAATGCCCTTTCACTCACAACGGTGGGCATCAGGAGTAAAACTCCACTGATGTCAATGGAGTCTCAGTGGTGTAAATGAGAAGAGAATCAGGCCCAAAATGTTCACTTCAGAGCTAGACTGCACCGTTTGAAAAAACAGTTCTTTGGGCTTTATTTATTATGCCAGGCATTGGCCACCACCAGTGTGTACCCTGGAATTGCAAGTTACTTACTAGATGGGCCATTCTGTTAGTCACAGGGCTACTTCTCCTCTTACAAAGCATGGATAATAATGCCCCATTTTCTTGTCCTGGCTGCCCCCCCATGTTTCCCACTCTCACTAGATCAGCTGCAGTTGATGAAGAGATCCTGGCTAGCTCAGACAGAGGTATGGCACAGAGGAGTTCTTCATGGACTGAGGAATGAAGCTGGGCTGCATGCGTAAGCTCTTGCAACTTCTTCTGCAATCACGGAGGGTCCCCGTGAGGAGAAACGTGTCATCTTTTTCATTGGTCCAATTTACTTGAAATATAAACAGTGGGATAGGTCGCTATGCTTAAAATAGGAGCATGAATGGAATGCACCAAAGGTGTACAGTGAAATTATACTATGATTTTTAAAGCATTTTTTTCTGTAATTTCATTAATAATTTTACAAGTGTCAGGTTATCAAGTCAATAACTATAATATACAGCTTTATGGACTGCACAAGAGAAGCATAATTCATTTATTTAAAGCTACTGGTGCTTTTTCTCCCCTCTGTAGCTTACCACGAATGGAATTTCCATCTGCAGCTTTTTCCCTGGAATGCCACCTGTTCCTTCTTTCTATTTTTTAAAACAGTACTTACGCTCCATAAATCCTTTAAAAAAATCTATGGCGGACTTTACATTGCAGTATGTTTTCATTCTCCTAATAGAAATCTGTCCTAAATGTGAAACCTTATTTCATATCCTCAAATAAACATTACATCAAGGAAAAAAATATAGACTATAACTGGAGAAAACAGCCCTGAGAAGTGAAGCTGCGAACTGAAACCAAAGGTGACAGTGAAAAAACATGGGGAAAAAAAGTTGTTCAAATCTGTTTCATATCCACAGGAATTCAATAAGGCGCAGCAGAGACTGAGAAGGAAATCTGGAGAGCTGGTAAAAATAAGATAAAGAAACCCAGCTATGAGGCCCTGCAAGTGGACATGAACTGAAACAAAAAACGGGAATGGGAAATATAAACAGGAGAATAGCATCAACATAGTGAAGTGCTACAGCATTCGGGAACCTGAAAATACAGAGTTCCTTGCCTGAATAGAAGCTCCCCTTTGGAGAAAGACAAAGCCGAATATGGGCTGTAGCTAGATTCTAGTTTTACGGAAGTGATTAGCTACCACTCCCAACACACAATAAACTTAACTAGCTGGGCACAATCCCAGAACTAATGCTAGAAGAAATTTCACAGCAAGAGTAACTGGCACAAAGAGCAGGAACCAGGGCACTTTTCAATGGACAGGACCTCTACTCTGCAATCCGGTTGCTACCTGTGGAAATGGTTTTATATCAGTAGATAAGTGTGAGCTGTACTAGTAGAACTGTCCTTCCGACTGACAAAGAAAAGCAGGGAAAGATGAAGGATGGTTTTGTGGTTAAGGTGCTGAAGGGGAACTTGAGAAATCTGCATTCAGTTTCCAGGTCTATCAGAGATTTTCTGTGTGACCTTGGTCTGGTCCTATAATCTCTCTGAACCTCAGTTCGCCATCTATAAGATGGGGATAGGAATACCTCTTTTCTCCTGCCCTTCGTCTAACTTGTGTAGTTAGAGGGTTGGAGTAGGGACTGTCTTTTTCTATGTATTTGTACAGCACCTAGCGCAAGGAGGCCCCAGTTGTGATGGGAGCTGCTCAGTGCTACTGTAATACAAATAGCCCAAGTAGAAGAAGCCAGCACTGACAATATAGTGCCAGTTCCTAAACATCACATCAAAGGGGCTATGAACTTGGGCCTGCCATCTCCGATCTTGATGCAATCACAACCTATCACCTTGTGCATTTTACAGGATACATTAAGGATCTTGTTACTAAATGGAAATGCATTGAGGAAAATCACATGAAGATGTTCTCTGTTGTAGTTTCACCAAAGCCAATTACACCTCTCCAGGACTCTCTGAAGATCAACTAAAAACTTGTCAGTTACCTACTAGAATGCCAACTAAGATCCCATAGTTAAAGTTCTAATTTACCACATACTAAGTTATTAGTGGTTCTGGTTAAACTAGGGCTTTTATTGGATTTATTACAAGGTACTTCACTGGCACAGGAAAATGAATTGGTGATAATGGAAGAGATCCTTCTGTAAGCCATAATAGGGAACAAATCCTCAGAGACAATGTGCCAGGTAAGCTCAAGTTTCTGCAGATGACTTAACCAGTAGGATTTACAGCTCATCTGAAGGATAAAGGTGTCTCAGAATCATACTAGTGCATACTCCATACAACTGTGAATGGACTGGAATGAGATAGCAAAGAACAAATGAGCTACATGCCACCTGCAGGACACACCCTACTTATAATTATTAGGAGGTGGTGTATAGAGGCTTGCCCATTACATGTTGGTATGTGGGTCTGCAATTAAGAAAGTCTTAGTCTAAGATGGTGTAATTTGTGGGCCAGATCTTCAGCTGGCATAAATCAGCAAAACCCCACTGAGTTCAATGGAGGAGTCCAGAAAAAGATGTGAATTACACTGCCTTGTATTTCCCCTCTGAACGTGGCTGTTAAGACTATAAATGCCAAAATTGATGCCTAAAGTTAAGCACCTCAGTCCACAGAGACAACAAACTAAGGGGTCTAATTTTCAAAGGCGCTGAGACGAGTTTGAAAAAAACCAATAGGCTTTGACACTGCTGGCCCATGTTCCTCAGACTTGTCTCCTGTGTACAGCACTTAGCACATTGTCGGCAATTAAATAACGAAGGGTGGGATTTTCAAAGGGGCCAACAGGAGTTAGGTACTCAACTTCTACTCATTTACAGTGGAATGTAGGTGTCTAATTCTCTTGGGCTGCTTTGAAAATTCCAGTGAAATATCGTCACTCCAAGGAAGAATAAAATCAATAACATCTACAGGTGCAGTTCTCAGCTGGCTCCTGTTGAGAATCAATCAGAGGAGACTTCACAACCAGAGTCAAATCTTACCCTGGCTGGCGCTTGCAACAGGGAGCAGAGACACTGGCAGGTGTATCCTTTGCAGCGGGAAAGATACACCGTGAAGTTTGTTTTGTGGTTGCTATAAAGAAGAGCAGTATGCTCCCCCTTCCCCGGTCAGTGTGTGCTGCTGATGACAGCAGCTGGCTGGAACCCACTCTTGTAGGACAAGGGCTGGTTTTCACTCCAAGAATTCTAAAGTTCCGGGGTGTGTGTGTGTGTGTGTGTGTGTGTGTGTTTCGCTCTCCACAGCACCACTGCAGCAGAGAGCAGGATCTAGCCCTAGAGGAAAACCCAGAAGGGAACAATGGCCCCAGGACTGATGTATATTCAACCACTCACACACCAGGGGCAGGGAAGGCTGGTGTCATGTGACCGTGAGCAAAACATGATCAATTCACAGGAGACGTTGCACAGCATTAATTCTTGAGTTTCAGGGGGGATCCCTTCCCTAGATATTTTCTCCTTGGTAAACCAGTGCAATGTAATTCACTATAACTGTGTTTGAAATCTAGCTACAGACACATAACATAGCAGTAGTAACAATCTTATGGTAGCTCCCAGAGGCCCGAACCAAGACCATACAGACACTTGGTAAGAGACTATCCCTGCCCTAAAGGTCTTACAGTCTATGTGCACTTCTAAGCCTGCTTGCCTGGGCTGCAGACCCTGTGTGGCAGCGATACTCACTTCGCCGCAATGAAGATTTCAGTCTTTATTTCAGGAAACGCTGCACAACAGCTCATGTAAGCTGCCACCGTGGGGCCTTGTGGTTATGTAATGGGTTTCTCCTCTCCTACCCTCTGGCTTGCAAGTGGATGTGGTTTGAGAGGCTGGAAGGGGATGAGTGCATGATACTGTTCTGGGCCAGGGTGCTGACTGGCTGGCTGTAGGGCAGATGGGCACTGTGGTATGAGGGCTCCGGCTGCATTAAAGTAGTCGGGGTTGTAAGACAATGGGCTCTTGCCTCCTTCATCCTCAACCCTCTGATGCTGCATTACTGTATTCTTCTCTTTGTCTTCCATCAGCCCGTTGTTCCCCATGCCCAGCTGCCAGCCTGGTTCCCGAGGTGCCGCAAGGCAAGGTTCTCACATGGCAGAGGCACACGGGGGGGTTGCAGGCACAGCCTCCCAGAGGAATTCAATTAATTGATTCCTTCTGGGACACCCCCTACCGGAGCGGTAACCCACCACTCTTTGCAGCATGCTCTGCTCGGCACTTAGCTTAGCCCCATAGACTGGTGCAGGGGGGCGGGGGATAGGGTTATAATAACCTCCCTTCACTAAGCTCTCTTCCCTCCCCCCCTTGTATGGCTAGTGCCCACAGGGGCCTTAGGAGGGATCAAGGACTCCGCTTACCAGCAGGATTCGAATCAGCCCCTACACAGGGGTGTGTGAGGCAGGGGAGTGGCTTCTTACATCTTTCCTCCCTTTCATGTTTGCTAGAATCTGACTGTAAAAACTCTGATTTCGTGTCCTGGAAAATTAGAGGGGAGGTAAGCCCACCTCCCCCAAGGCAGGGAAGGGATGTGCAAACTCACCTCTGAGTGTTTAGAGCCAGATTCTACCCAGCCCCGATCAGCAGGGCCTCTGTACATGTAGGGTGCGGTTCAGCATGAAGCTAGCAAAAGGAGACTATGTTACCGTAAAGCACAAGGGGCTTCATTTCCCATTGCTCTGTGTGGCCATTTACACCAGTGCAAAGTGAGGTACGAAATGCCACCAACTCTGATTTGGTCGAGGTTTGCACGCACTTTGCACTGGTGCGAATGGACTGTGCAATGTGCAGGGCAACCGTGAATCTGACCCAGCATTTCTGTGCCCTTCCAGTGCCAATTGCCCTGCGAGACTCAGCAAACATCCCGCGCCTCTCCAAGCTGTGCGGGGGCAACCAAACGCCGTCACCGTTTCAGAGGATAATAGCCAATCACCCAAGCTATCTAACAGTGAGTTTGCTCTTAACCTTCAGCGCACACCTCAGACAAGGAGAAAGAGCAGAAACAATCTCTGGAAGGGGGAAAAAAAATAGCGCGGCCTTGAACGAGAGTTTAACAAAACGTCTGACAGGAAAATTGACGGGACATGAAGAATCACACACCCCGAGCAGAATCACTCACTGTCTCCATAAGATTAGAGAGGAAAGTTACAGCAAAGAGAAGCATGACTGGGCACAAGGCGATTCCTTTCTCCGTTTCTTTTGCCTCCCCCCCCCCATCCCGCTCACCAGAAGGCTGCATGCTATTTGAGGTGGGCATACCATGCTGGCATGCCACCTGCGTTCTCATAGCTGAGAGATGGAGTACAGAAGTGGAGCATGGACTAGCGGCCTGTCTACATGTGCTATTCCTGTGGGCAGCTGCATTACTACCATGTGTATTATGGTGGTGTCTAGGTGCTAGGTTCTGTCCAAACATTTAGATACAGCCTGTTTCCCAAAGACTGTACAAACCAAACAGACTAGATAATCGACGGCAAAGCCAGGGGAAGTAACTTGCCCTGGGTCATACTAAATTCAGTGGCACAGCTAGGAATAGACACAAATTTCCTGGCTCTCAGGAAAAATGGCCATTCCTCTGGGCTTTGCTGGCTCCCCACTTGAGTGGGATAAAGGTGCCTAGTAGGGGTGGATCTGCATCAGAGGAAAATGGGGACATTTACTGCTGCACTAAAGGTGCATTTTGTGAACTACAGAAAGCACGTTGGAGGTGAAAAGCTAATTTGTGGGATATGAAAACAAGCACGAGTGAAGCCGCTGACCAGTCATTGTCTTTGGTGGGAACAAAATCGGGATTGTGTATGTTCAGGGCCACGGTGCGCAGAGGAGGTTACCGGGCTCTAGCTTGTAGTGAATTAAGCAGCAATAATGAGGAATAACTTACCTACAATAATAGTGTGGCCAAGGTGAGGCATGGGAATACCGGAGGGATACATATGAAGGTGACAAAGTGGATGCAGACAGGGAGAAGGCAATCTAAAGGGAGAAAGGTGGACGTGCGTGAAGTGATACCTGGGTATGAGAGCTGCACTGACTTAATGACTGTAGCAAACACGAGTGGGGGGGGGTATATTTTTCATGGGAAATTTTCATTTCAGTTGAAACTTTCTGTTTTTTTCAAAGAGAAACCCCAAAGTTGGGGGTTTGGAAAAGTTTTTTGGTTAAAAATGTCAGCCTTCTGTTTTCAAAAACTGATTTATTAATTTTTTTTACTGACAATCTTCAAAAACCAAAAAATAGTTTGGATTTTGTTTTTCCATAGGAAATTTAGAATATTTTTTTTCAAAATTGCCCATGAAAAATATTTTCTTTCCATCAGCTCAGCCAATAAAACAAAGTTTAAAACAGAATTAACACACCCCCTTGAATGTTTTGCTCAGTTTGCTTGCATGTTATATCCCCTTTCCCCATCTTTCATCTGATTTGTCCGTTTAGGTTGCAAATTCTTCACAGCAGGAACTGTCTTCTTATATGTTTTTAGAGCACCTACCATCTTCTGAGCGCTAATGCAATGTGAAAAAATATATAATAATCATCTCAATAAACATGAGGGAAAAACTCAGGAGAAAAAGCCGATGATCATAGCTTTGCGAGTGTGATACAAGAATTCAAGACAAACCTCACTTCAGCATGAGGTCTTCATCATGGCCCATGAAAATAAATGTCAAATGATCTTATTGCAACATGGAAGATCTCTAAATCATTTTAGGTGATGCAGTTTCTAAATGCTATACTCTGAAAAAAAAACACAAACCTCATCTCCATCTGAAAATGTAGTGCAAAGTTTTATGTGAGATAGCTCCTGCCAAGAATAGCACAGAGCGGTCTGTGTATAACATCTGCTCACACAGAGCTGAAGTTAAAACATCTGGTATTGCTAGCTCTCACCCCTGCCCCTCTTACCAATGCTAATCATCTAAAAGAGGGGGTGATAATATTGCCTTGTGGGTGGGGAATGCAGGGGGAAATAGGGTGTGTGTGTGTGTGTGTGTGTGAGGTTTGTGTGTGTGTGAGTGTGTGTGTGAGAGAGAGAGCCTTGCCTCTCCATTGTCAAGCTACTGCCTCACTTTCTCCTCTTCTTCTGGACCCAACTCAATAAAGTCTCAAACACAATGCTGACGTTCAATAACATCTTTGGTGCTTGGGGTTTCATTTATTGTTATCATTGCATAAAATGGATTCACCTCTTCATTCTATATCCTTTTTTTGGCCCGTCGGCGGGCTTCAGGGTCACCTGGGCACAGGGTATCAAGGTTTCTCCTACTCGTTCTCTTTTACCGTGGGCTCAGACATCAATTCTCTTGGTAATCAACAGGACCCTAAGTAACTAAGTACTCACAGCATCTTCACATCTCAGTGGAGCTACTCAGACCTCCTGCATCTCCCTCTGAACTGGGAAGCAGGAAGCCGAATAGCCTGTTTCTAGTAGTCACGTGCTTGCTCCCAGCCATGCGCTTGCTGGCCTCTCAGTCCCACAACCGAGGAGTGAATGGGGGGCACAGATGAGAGACAGTCCCAACTCCCTTAAAAAGACTAACTCGCCATGTGACAGAGGGCCTTGGCAGTGAGCGGTGATAACGGCATTTTAGCGAAGGATGGAGGAGGAAACAGAGATCTCCTGATGCAGCAGCCAGCCTTATCAGTTAACAAGGACAAATGAGTCTAAGATGCCTTAAATTTGTCCAATTGTCTAATTCCAGAAGAAAACGGATGGCAGCCATCCTGGATCCAGTGTTTGGAAATATACAACAAAAGGAAAAAGCTTTATTAATACTGGAAATGTACTCTTAGCTTGGATTTTCTTTTCAACACCCAGCTTGTTCATCTCACAGCTCAGTGAACTGTTAACATATTTCTTCAGTGAACATATTTCTTCTGTTCCAGCAGCAAGTCCAGTTACTTTGGTTTTCACTAACTGCAGACAGATAAGATTCAGCTTTCCCAGGGGGAGAGAGAGAGAGGCAGAGAGAGAAGGAGGGGGGGAGGGAAGAGAGAGATTAGGTCTGGGTAGATGGCTAAAAACATCGATGGGCTGCAGGATGGACTTTTGAGCTAAATGCGGCAGTCTTTCTGCTCTCCGATTGTAAAATGTGAATCTGACTCACTGTATCTGACTCACTGCTTTTTAATCTGAGTCAGGTCTTTAGCATTCAAGCAGGATGCAGAGCTCTTGTATACACAATGTAACAGTGGATCATATTTTCCTTATCCCAAAGTGCTACTGCTTTCAATAAAAGCCTGATCCAGTCTGTCTGTCCAGACAGAGGTCAGTCTGCTGCCGTCCTCTAACAGCCGCAAGAGAAGTCTTCCATCTATCCCTGGAAAGCCTAATGTGGAGCCTCCTTCAATCCTAAAATTGTCAGATCCTCCAAGCAAGGATCCAGTCCATTATTTGTATTAACAAGAGGCTTCAACCAAGATCAGGGCCCTGGTCAGGCAGACACTGTGCAAACATTTAGTAAGGGTATGTCTACACTACCGCGGTAGTTCGACGGCTGGCAATCGAACTTCCGGGTTCGATTTATCGCGTCTGGTCTGGACGGGATAATTCGAACCAGGAAGTGCTCGCCGTCGACTGCGGTACTCCACCTCAGCGAGAGGAGTACCGCGGAGTCGACGGGGGAGCCTGCCTGCCGCGTGTGGACCGCGTCTGAACCGCGGTAAATTCGAACTAAGGTATGTCGACTTCAGCTACGTTATTCACGTAGCTGAAGTTGCGTACCTTAGATCGAATTGGGGTGTTAGTGTAGACCAGGCCTAAGAGACAGCCCCCACTCCAAAGAGCTTACAGTCTAAATAGAGAAGAGTGACAAAGGGTGGAAAAACAGAAGCACTGTTATCCCCATTTTACAGATGGGAAGCTAGGGCACAGAGAGATTAAAGAACTCATCCAAGGAGTCTGTGGCAAAGCAAGAAGGAGAAGGGAGGTCTCCTGCCTGAATGCTAGTCCCGGGCCTCAACCACAGGGCCAGCCTTTGGGACAGTTTATCTTGGATCCTAACATGGTGGAAACCGACCTAGGTCCACTGAAGATGATTTACACCAGCTAAGGATCTGACCCCCTTGGCTCAGTTCTGTTTGCAAAGAGGCAGAAACAGTCTAGAGAAGAGAGGAAGAAGGAAGTGCATGAGTGACTACACGCCACTCTCCCTCGAGCAGTAACAATTTTCAATAGAAATGTATTCAGAATTCTACAGATAAGGTGAAATAATTTCAAAAGAAGAACTCAATAGATATTAATGTATGGTAAAAACACAAGCCTCATTCTGATTTGCCTGTGTCTCTAAAGAGTGAAACAGAGGCATCCTTGAGTTGACCTTGAGGGGTTTCACAGCTTAAGTCGGTCTCTGGCTCTAATCCTTTCTCTTAACTCTGCCTGATTTCCTGTCAAAATTTCTTCTTGTCCTCTCTAATCTGGTGCTGTAATGTGTTTGAAGACAAGAAATAAGCTTTCATTTTAAAACGGCAACTTCAGTCATGACCCCCTGAACTTTATTTGCTTTCCCAATTTTGTCAATCTTTCTCCCCTGGCCAGCGCCCTGGTTTGTATGTCAGTGAGTTAGGAAAAATGCCTCTAATAATCTCTCTTTGTCCTCAGCTTTGAAATGAAGTGCTGTGAACATCACACTGCTCTGTTATGGTGACTTTTGACTGTCGTTTCAGGCAGAGTAGGAGATTCAGATCATGTGGGGATTGTGAAATATAATATATATTTTTTTCTAAACACTAGTTCCTCATGTTATTCCCCACAGGAAGAGAGAGAAAAGAAAGAGCCACTTCGTATGCAGAATCTAAAAGCTGAAAACTAATGAATTCCTTTCTCTCCAAGGGCTTATGGAGCAGTTCAACATTTCTGATTAAGGACAAGAGAGGTACGATCACATGTGATGCTATAGCCATCCATGCTGTCTTCCTAAAACAGAAGAGTGCTCTACACGTCTGAGGATAATCAAGAGAATAACACTACCCGCAGGCATGGGTTTTGGAGACATCTTCTTATGTGGCTCCATGCAGTCACATCTCAGTAAAGATGACTTGATAAAAAGCTACCTAACGTATCAGGGCTCATCGGGTTTTGCAAAGCTCCTACCTCTGTAATCACCATTTACCAAATTAAAATGTGGGGGAAATGAGACACTTCATCTCTGTGTCATATAATGAACTTTTTGCATACATCAGAGAAGGTGACTGCAGTTAGGGATAATTGTTATTGTAAAGCAGTGAAAACCAAGTTAAAAAGAAATTCAGGTTATCGGCTGTATTAAATGAAACTAGTTGACCTATCCTACTCAGTGTAATCCCATCCATTGATCCCAACCACTGTAAAATAACCAGTGTAGTCCAGTGCAATTATACCAGCCAATGTTCTCTGATCCATCGAATGTAGCCCAGGTTACAGATTCTGTTCAGTGTGACTAGTACATTGATTTCACTCGTTGTTATCTAATCTATGAATCCCATCAACTCCAGTCTAAGCTGTGAGCACAATCTTGTGCATCTGATAATGACCAACCAACAATTAAAGGCAGACATGATAATAAACAACTACCACCTATAATGCTATAAAGGATTTCTATGGTACACCAGCCACTTTGCAAACAAATAACAATAAAAAACATGGGGCCAGATCATCTGCTGGTGTAAATTGCTGTAGGTCTTTTGAAGTCAATAGAGTGACACTGATTTGGACCAGATGAAGATTTGACTCATAGCTTCTGCCCCAAAGGCTTTACGGGACAGGTTATGCTCCCTCTAAAGTCAGTTAGTTTTGCCATTGACCTAAATTGGAGCAAGGTCTGGACCTTATAATCTAAACATTATTCTAGACTCAGTGAGTCAGTGCCTAAGTGAAAGGCAGTGATATGGGAAGATGAGAGAATAAGAAATTCAAATACAAATATGGTGGTCCGTGGAATAAGGTGATAGATGGGAAGAAGTATGGGCTATTGGTTAGAGAACTAGCCTGGAACTTGGAAAACTTGGATTCAAGTTCCTTATCTAGCGAAGAGTTTCGGTGTGACCTTGGACTAACCGCTCTGTGCCTCAATTTCCCATCTGTAAAATGTGGATAGTAGTACTGCCCTACCTCAAAGGGATGCTGTGAAGATAATCCATTAGACTGTGAGGAGCTCAGATACTACAGTGATGAGGGGTCATATACATACGTGGCCTAGCTAGATTAGGGCTCAGGGGACTGGGTTTCTATTCCTAGCTCTGCCATGGCCCTTGACCTTCAGCCAGTCACTTCACTTCTCTCTGACTCCACTTTCCTATCTGTAAAATGGGGATAATGATACCTATTTTTTTTAGATGTATGCCTGATATGCACTAGATAAGAGCTAGGTATTATTAAATATATGGGTACCATAATGGCAATTAACCCTTTATTCCTCAGCATTAGAAAAGTTTTCTGCAGCAGTTTCTACTTGAGCATCACGCATTTTGCAGAGTAAAAATATATTGTACCTTCAACACAGTTAAGGAGCTGTTACCAAGGTCTGTCTTCCTACCTGGGAGACAGGATGCCATCACTGAGAAAGAGGAGACCAACCACAGAGGGAGAAGGAAGGAGGTGTCATAGGGAATAGTTCTCTTGGAAGGATCAAAACAGAGTCGGTTTCTGTAATCAAAGCCAACAGCGTTTTCAAACTATGAAGGAGACTCCATTCCTAGCTCCCATTTGTGCCTTTAAAAGATCTCCCCTTGTATAAAGCAAACATTCCAAAGAAGTACTGTAGTACAGCTGGAACAGAAGGCCCCTTCCTCACACACCTTTTCCAATCCCATTAGTGGCTGGTTCCCTCCTTGCCCCTGCAGGAGTGGCTTTCCTTTAACTCTGTAATAAATAATGTTATGTGCTAATAAAAGTTCAAGAGGGTGGCAGCTGGATTCCAGCCTCTAAGCCACTCATAAGTTATTGATTCTGCTGCTGCTACTAGTATTCCATCTGCTTCAGTAATGTTTGTTCCCTGCTGCATCGCTGGAGATATTCAAGGCTAGACTCTAAGACATCCTACATGAGTTTAGAAATAAGGGAACCTGGCCTCTTGCAATACAGGGAGAATAGGCTAGATCGATGGTTCTTTCCCATACTACAGCACTGGAAATCCACTCCTGTCTAGATAGGATCTAGCCAGGATGCCTAGAAATATGGGAAAGGTCACGACCCCCGATACCTGTTTGCAATCACCTTGTGGAGAACCCCAGGGTTAGATGACCCGCTGTAGATGTCTTTCAATCCCAGGGACTCTAAGAAATAGGTTTCCTAACAGCATCCTTCACTTTTCATTGACCCCATGGAGGATTGGCCTTTGCTCATATGTACTTAGTAAATATGTCTTATGATAAGATCAAGGGAAATCATAAATTCTGGCCTCAATGAACGCAATGGTGGAGCCTCATTATTGTACATTGTTGTGAGTTAGGGTGGTGCTGACACTACTTGTCTTTTCCCTACTTCCCTGTCTCTTTAAATAATTACCCTCCTCTTTGGTCAGCTGCTTCTTTATCCCTGAGAAATTCACATCCAATTCTTATTAACCTCTTTCCATCCAAGGAATTCAAAGTATGCTACAACCACTAATCAATTACTCCTCACAGCATCCCCGAGTGTAATTAGTCCCATTTTATAGATGGGTAAACTGAGGTGCACACAGGTGATGACAGATGATATTTTCAAAAGTCACCTCTGGTTTGGGATAACTTCCTTTTTGGGTGCCTGATCTGAGACAAGTATGGCCTGATTTTCAAAGTTGCTGAGCATGCACAACTCCATCTTATGTCAATTGGAGCTGCAGGTGCTCAACATCTCTGAAAACGTGGCTCACAGAGTCTAAAGTTGGGTGCCCCCAAATGAAAGCACCCACAATTAAAATCACTTTTCAAAATGTGGGAATAAGTGCCTTGCCCACCATCACCCTACGGCTGGACTGGAATAAAGATAAAGGCTACGTTTACACGACCCCACAGTTGGGACGATGGGGGTGTGAATAGCAAAATGGTGCGCTGTGAGTCCCCCGTGTAGACGCTGCGGGCATGAACTCAAAGGTTCCTAGTTTGCATTAATGTAATCCTATTTGAAGAGGATTACGTTAATGCAAACTAGGAATCTTTTAGCTTGCGTCAGCAGTGTCCACATGGGGGAGTTACAGCGCAACCCTTTGGTGCACATTGCTATGCACGCCCCTCTCGTCCCAACTGTGGGGCAGTGTAGATATGTCCTAGGAGTCTTGGCTTCTAACCTTTTTCTCTAGCTACTAGACGACATTGCCTTTCACTCTTGTCTGTGCTATTAGTCATGTTGTATGGTAAACTGACATGGATAGTTTGGCCCCTTGGGGGTTATGGTTTATAAATAAATAAATGGAGATATCCTATCTCCTAGATCTGGAAGGGACCTTGAAAGGTCATTGAGTCCAGCCCCCCACCTTCACTAGCAGGACCAAATACTGATTTGTGCCCCAGATCCCTAAGTGGCCCCCTGAAGGATTAAACTCACAACCCTGGGTTTAGCAGGCCAATGCTCAAACCACTGAGCTATCCCCCCCAACAAACCTAGTTTGTTGCCTAGGTGTCATTTAGATTTCCCAATTTAACATTCCAGGGTTTTGGCAGGGTTCAGCTGACTCTTGATCAGCCACAGTATTACAAAAACAAAAACAAAAACGAGGAGTCCTCGTGGCACCTTAGAGACTAACACATTTATTTGGGCACAAGCTTTCGTGGGCGACAATCCACTTCATCGGATGTATGAAGCGAAAAATACAGGAGCAGGTATAAATACATGAAAGGATGGGGGTTGCTTTACCAAGTGTTAGGTCAGTCTAATTGATTTATCTTGTTAGACTCTTGTACTTAGGGAAGACCATCTGAATTTGTAATAGCTTTATTGGCACAATTAGTAATATCACAAACAATACAATGTAGCAAAGTAAATAGAGACAATGCAGAATGTTAAACACTTGTAGATTCACACCATTCTTTGCTGGGGAGCCCCGCAGGAGGTAAGAGGACAAGTGGTTCTTGGCTAGTCAGGTTCTGGGAAATCTCCTTGGTGTGTATGGGCCAAGTTAGCTAATGCCTACCATACCTAATGTATATTCAGTAGGAGCTTCAGCCCCTTTTCCTTATCTGTATTTCCTCACCCTACCACCGTTGGGGTGCCCTTCTTCCATAGGTTACTAAATCTTGTATTTCAAGATTATTAGCATATATGTCAATTCGTTAATATGGCATTTGTATGGTTGAACATTTGCTGATGTTCGTAACATATCTATAGCTGGTATAAATGCACATCTTATGGTCACCGGTCAGCAATTTAGCAACACTTACTTATAATGTCACTATCTTATGGCATCTTATGGTATAGAGTCATTTATGGGTTATTTACTTGTGTCAAGGGTTTAGGCCTAAGTGAATTTGGCTACACTATTGTCTTACAGGCATAAGACATGTAGGCTTTTGTGTTACTGTCTTAATTCATACCTATTCCTTACATGTTTATATCACTGGCTCCAAGTTAGCTGGCTACAGGTTCATCCTCATAATTTGTTTATATGTGCAGGATTATGTGCAGTTATAAATACAGCAGGAGAACAGAGCCAGGAAAAGACAACCAGTGAACTCGTCATGCGCTGTGAGTGGGGTGAGCCTCCCTACCTAGCAGTTAGTCTGTGGTGGCAGCCCTGCCTAGTGGTTAGGGGACAGGGGAACCTGGGCCCACCCTTTCCATTGGGTTGTGACCCAAAAGCCCTCCTGAGCACTGTAATGCAGGAGTCCTCTACCTGTGGCCCAGCTAATGCTCTCCCCTGGGCTTCTTCCTACTGCTCTACCCCTCCCCATGGGTGGTGTTTGTCCATAGTGACCTGGTACATGGGTCTTATCAGGATAGGGAGTCTTGGTTCCAAGCACCAGACCGTCCCCTGGGAATGCTTTCCTGATGTAGTCCTTCTGCAGCAGCAAGTGCAGGTCTGCCTCCAACTGGAGCACGCTGAGCAGGAGTCACTCCTCCGACTGGAGCACGCTGAGCAGGCCCATCAAGGAGGGGCTTCCCAGGCCCAGAGTTGTTCCTGCACTCTTAAGTCTCCTGCGTGGGGTTCATGCACCCCATCACAGGCCCCCAACATAGTTCTTAAAAAGTGGACTTCTTCCGAGTGCACACACACAGTAGCATTTGCTTAGGAACGGCTGATTTTGTGTAGAGGGCTTAAGTGGGACAGAATTAGCGCATAGACTTTGTGCTGGTCCTCTGCAGAAGGGTGGATTTCACCCAAACTGAAAGGATGAATGGATTCGTCTAATCTGTTGTGGATAGTGGTGTGTCACTTGTGCATGCACACACAAAAAACACCTACCCACTTGCACCACAAGGACAAAATCTTAAAATCCTCACATAGGATCTGATTCTCCTCTAAATCCAGTTTTAAGCACTGTGACTCCCCTGATTTCAGGACCATTACTCCTGCTTTGCACTGATGTGAGTGAGGGGAGGATCAGGCATTCAGCTTTTACTCAGATACTGGGTAAAATGTTGAGGACCTGAAACAAGCAAATTCCCAGCACCTGTTTGCCAAACAGCCCAGGGAAATTTTTACTTATTAAAAACAAAATAAAGTTACTCCCTGGCACAGCAGACAACTTTCTAGCTTCCACGTCTTGAGCATATTTTTAGGTTTGATTTTTAAAATTCTCCCAAGCAACTAGAACCCACTGTGGGCTAATCAACCAAGAAATTTAAACATAAAGGTTGCTGAAATCTGTCCTTAAAAAACAGCAAATGCATATTTCAGTTTTATTGCTTTGAGATATTTATGTCTATTTTAAAAATACAATCATCCAGATCCTCAGAGAGCACAAATCGGCTCAATTGGCTTCAAGTTACACTAGCTGAAGATCAGGCCCCATGTTTTATGATCTTTCCTTTTTTATAATCACGTCATCTACTCTGTAGAAATCTTCCAGAGGATGAAAGGCATGGCAGATGACTTAATATGTCCCATGAACTACCCAGGGGAAATTTCCAAATCTCTTGGGTGCGACACAATGTTATGCTTTCTTTTATGTTTGGAAAGCTCAGTGAATAACGTACATGTACTCCAGAAAGATGAAGCCTTGTCTTTTGAGCAATTTAACCTACCACAACTCCTTCCATTTTTACTTAATCCAAATAATGCTTTAAGAAGAATTGACACAAGAAAGCCCATATAGTACAGAAGACAACCTCCATCGCCGCACACACAAGAAAGCCTCCGTAGCGAGATAGTCAATCTTGTCCCAAACAATGCAACCTCTACTACATACAACAGGCTCTAATTCAGCAAGATCATCAGCAAGGCCAACAATTATATTTGTATGGTGGGGAAAAAAATGTATCCCATCCCTCACAAAACTGGCAACAACAACAACAAAAGCTTTTGCTGAATTTGTGAAAGGTGGACAAATTCTTACTATGCTAAAAGCCAACTTCCACCTTCGAGTCTTCATTTTGTAGGTCTTATTGGCCTGGGTCTGAGGAAATAAAACAAATTAAAAGGCCCACCCTAGGTTCCACCTTGCCCCAAACAATTCTAGAGGAGTTGTGCACTCAGCAGAAGAAACTATTAAAATGAATACAATGAGGTGGCAGGAAGTACAAGTGGCATGCTGGGAATTGCAAAGCTTCACACTAGCTCTCTGGTAGGTCATTCGCTGGAAGGACTCACTATAGGACACTCTGAAACCTTGGTAGGTTCATACAAACCTCCAAGACAAGGGAGGACTTCAGCCTTCACACAGTTTTTCTACTGCCAGAGAGGGCGGGGAGAGTGACATAATTTTACAAAATGAACATTTGTTCCCTCCAATTGTTGATGTTTCAAAATTTTCATAGGAAGCCCTGATCCAGCAAAAAACACTGAAGTACTTGCTTAACTTCAAGCAGGTCGCAGGTGAGGATAGTGTCACCGACTTCAACAGTGCTTCTAACTTGTATTAAACCTGTGCTTAAATGCTTTGTTGGACTGGAGCCTCAATCTCCGGTTTCTGACACCTACATTCTTACGGATTTGTTAATTCGAACAGCACGCACCCCGAACTGCTTACGAGGCAGGCTCCCTCTACTGGAAGCAAGCAAGGATGTGACCCTGAGACAAACTCCACCACTAACAGCACAACTTCTGGCAAACAAGGGGCGCTCAGTGTTGGCAAACCCCTTCTCCTATCTCAAGCATCAATACGGGCACAGAAATGCCATCGGTCGTAACCTGCCAAATTCCGTCTTCATGTCCTAATGCCTCTGACTTGGATTCACTGAGGCAACAAGGAGCGGAGCTGGTGGAGAACAGGCAGCGAGACAACGGGAGGTGGATTACAAAGTGCTTCCATTCTTTTCAGATCAGCAGACGCGCTGCCCTTATTAAAAACGGGTGTCAGACAATCATCTTTTTCTCTTAACCTCTATTTGTATTCTGTGTGTGGAACGGTAAATGTGAGTATTCCAGTGGCTGAAAGGGATGAACTCCTACTGGCATGGTCAGTACGAAGGCAGCGTGCTAATCGCTTCGAAGCCACTCGCAATCCGATGCATTCATTTAAATGGGATTCGCTGTCCTCTCTGTTCAAGTACTGTGCAGCTCAGGCTATCTCCCAGATAATCCTTTTTAGATTAGTGTCAGACCCCCAGATGAAATCCTTGCTCATTCTCTTGCCATGTTTACCAGGCTTATTTCCAACACTGTTTCATATGGATTAGGCAGAGCAACTTAGTGCTCATATGTTTTTCAGTGCATCTCAGTACCTCATGAAATTACATTATAGATTCATTGTATAAATAGAAGACTGAACACAATTATAGTCCGAAAGCCCCAAAGCGAAGGACTAGAATCCGAAAGTAGATGTGACCGAACCTTGCTGTGTGCAAACATCTCCTAATAAATTGGTCACACATTTGTTTATTTAATCGCTGTTTTCTAAATTTTCTATTTTGCACAGAAAAATAACCTCGCTCCACTCTTCAGCAGAGAAAAAACAAAGGAAGGCAGGTGTGTGCTTCCACAATTGTCCAGTCAAATCAAGGATGTAAGCAATGCAATCAAGCAGAGAGAGACAACTGCATAAAAGAGAATTAAAGTGAGGCCTCCCCTGATCTATGAGGCTGCAGCATTTTAACCTTGGTTATTATCAATAGTTCCAACTACAGTGGGGTTTTCATTACTGGTAGGTACTGGGAGACTGGTTACTTATCAGGGTCATGAGGATTTTCCTTGCTGATCGGTAAGTGATCAGCATGGTACAGGAACCTATGTAGAATACAATAGAATATTGGGATTTGCTTTGCTCTTGAACACTAGAGGTCAAGTTGTTGATAGGACATTGGGTTTTATGTTCGTGCTGGACCATACTGACAAGCCCACACATTTACCCTATGCACCGATACTTGAGATTTCATTGCTGCGGAACACTGGGCTTCCAGTTGCTGCTGGAAACCGAGGCCCTTGCTGTTGATGGATATAGCTCCCTGAGTGGAGATTAGCAGAGACAGCTATCATTGGACCTGTAGGTGAGTGGATTACCCTTGATTTAATAAGAAGTAACAGGTCATTATTTCTAAAGCTACAGGATGGAAAATGACATCTGGATTCTGGATGTAAACATTATTCATCATGTCAGATGCTCTGCTATTCCTGCCAGTACACTATGCACTGACTAGACTGTATTTCTAGGGCAAATAAATAGAGAATACTGTATGTATTTATTCATATCTACTGGGTCTTAGCTCCTGTGTTTCTAGAGACAGCTAAGTGTCATCCCAAATCTTACTCCTGTTCACTTTTTCTTTTAAAGATGATTGACTGGATCCTCAGCTGGTGGAAATTGGCATGACTCCATTGATTTCAACAAAAACAACGAGGAGTCCGGTGGCACCTTAAAGACAAACCGATTTATTTGGGCATAAGCTTTCGTGGGTAAAAAAACCCACTTCTTCAGATGCATGGGGGTGAAAATTACAGATACAGGCATAAATATACTGACACATGAAGAGAAGGGAGTAACCTTACAAGTGGTGAACCAGTGTTGACAACTTCTCCAGAACCTGTGTTGACAACAAGTGTTCTCCACTTATAAGGTAAGGTTCTAGAGTTTCAGTCACCACAAATCCCATCAGGGAGCATTTGGATCAAGTTAAAAAACAAAGCAAAACCAAAGATAACAGAGATACTGCTGAGCGGGATTTCAGTGGCACAGGCTCTCTGTGTCAGGACCAGGCTCTGGCTCCTAGATAAGGAATGACTTCATTTGTAGTTTTTTTCTGGGTCATACCACCAGCCACAAAACTCTCCGCTTTATGGACTGAGAAGACTAAAAAGGGTACATCCACATACCCCACTAGTGTCCCTTTACATGAAATATCCTGAGGAATAATGAGAGAGCTTGCAGTTAATGTTCTGCACGCATTTGGTTATTTGAATACCACTGGAGAACTCTAGAGGGCCTCAGGATGACAGGTAACAATCCATTGCATTTACGGGGCATAATTCTGGCCTTATGCCATACTATTTTATATTGGTGTAAATATATGGCCTCTATAGGAGCGGCAAGTCCTCAGCATCTTTGTGAATTAGGCACAAGATGACTTAGGATTGGTCACCTGAGGAACACAAGTGAACTGTGTTGCCAAAATTGGCCTTTTTTAAAATAAAAAAAATTCACAATTTTTTTTAAATGGAGGATTTTTTTGGTGAAATTGAAAGATGTAGCCTTTTTTCAGGATTTTCTTTTTATTGGTTGAGGCCTTTCCCTTCCTTTTCTCAGTGTTAAAATGAAAAAAAAGGGAGGGAGGAGGAAGGGGGAAAAAGAAAAAAAGGGAAAGAGAAAAATGAAAAACTAAAAACTGAAAATCAAAACACTCGGAAATTTCAAAACCAAAAACTTTCCACAAAAAGTTTTGCAAAAACTTTTGAATAATAATCTCCCCCAAACAAACCCCTTTTCATTGCCCCCACCAACCATGACTGTAACATTTTTTCCCAATTTTTTTGTTGCAATTCTTCAAATACTTTCACTCAACATTTCTGAAACTTGACCTGAACCGAGATTTTAAAAGGTCAACGACACTTTTGTTTCTAATCTTGGTTTTCATTCATGTGCAATTCAGCATTTCCCAGTTCTGGCTGGGGTTGGAGTCAAAAGAGTTCCAGAATGAGAGACATTCTATTCTTGCGATTCATTGGGCCCAACAGGAAGCAAGATACGCCAATATCATTTGGGAAAGCCCCTGGATCCAACAGGTTAAGGGAAAGATTATCTGAATCCAACACCTGAACTTTATTAAGTTCTACTGCCGTTGTTTACTGTGTACTAAGGCCCCGATTCTACAAACACACCCATATGTAAGTTTACTGCCACAGTTACTTCCATTTAAATCAATGGAACTAGTCATATTTGTAAAGTTCAGCACATGCTAAACTTGCGTTAAGTTAGTAAAGTTAAGCACATATTAAGGCCTTTGCAGGACTCAGGCTTAATACTGGTATGCATGGAGATTTGTATATGCCACAATCTTTCTCTAATCATCCCTCCCTCATTGTCTCTGAGGATATGAGCAACTGATTTTTCAGACATAATTTCCTACACAATCACTGTCGATGAGTTGAGATTGGAAAACACAGGCAGTTCAGGTGCGTTTCGCGGCGGCATTTGCAGAAGGCATCCTTCACCTATTAGCCCATTTTGATTCCAGATAAAGGCTGTAAATGTTCCATTACATACAGAGGCTCCCCCGAACGCTGAAATGCTACTAGACTGCAATCATTTAGAACAGCAGATGCCTGTTCTCTTCCAAGTATTACTGTCGGTATGTGGTAATGAATTCATTGATTTTACCATTTTTTTTTATCACAACAGTTATTTCAGAGATAAATGCCTCTCATTTGCAGTTATTAAATCTGCCGTATCTAGGACAGCTGTTGGAATAATTGTCCAGTGTGGAGAGAAGGGGGAAAAAAATCCACACCACCTTCCCTTGTTTGAGAGAGTTAATAAGAGGCCAGGTGGCTTGAAGCAAGTTGGACTTGCTGAGGCTTGTGGGAAAGGAAAAGTTCAGCCTACTCCTGTTTTCGAGTACGGTGCTAATTTGGTGGCATATGCTGGAGTCTTTCTGCCTTCTCTTGCAGGTCCACCCCACATTGAGGGAGGGGCAAACTGGGTAATAAATTTACACTGGTCAGGCTTCTGACCAGGGCAAGATGATACAGCTCTGGGGTGCAAGGCTGGGGGTTTTGGAGATTTTCTGGTACCTTTGTCTGATTCATGAATAGCTCCGGGAGCATTCATGCAATCTAGCTGGGTGTGGGGCTCCACATGCTGTTGTGCTGAGTGATAACATCTCCTGGAGGGGTTTGCTGCTTGTCGCTATAAAAGTATTGGGAGAGACATTCCTGGCTGGAGAGTTAAGGAGACACAGTGGAACCCCAATTCCAGGTTGAACCCTGGGTACCCTGTCACAGAGGGTTCAAAATACAGTTTCTATGCGTTTGAGCTGTGTGATGTCATTCTACTGGAGGTTTTAACATGTGTGACAAAGTTCCTCCTCTATCTTGGTGGGTCCTGCGCTTATTGGCGGATTTTCTTGCCTCAGAGATTCACCATGTGGGTTGGGGAACAGCTCAGAGACCTTCCCCTCTGGAAGAACCCACAGTCCAGGTCAATTGGGAGGTTTGGGGGGAACCCGGGCCCGCCCTCTACTCCGGGTTCCAGCCCAGGGCCCTGTGGACTGCAGCTGTCTATAGTGCCTCCTGTAACAGCTGCATGACAGTTACAACTCCCTGGGCTACTTCCCCATGGCCTCCTCCAAACACCTTCCTTAGTCTCACCACAGGACCTTCCTCCTGATATCTGATAACGCTTGTGCTCCTCAGTCCTCCAGCAGCACACCCTCTCCCTCTCAGCTCCTTGCGCCTCTTGCTCCCAGCTCCTCACACTCACCCCACAAACTGAAGTGAGCTCCTTTTTAAAACCCAGGTGCCCTGATTAGCCTGCCTTAATTGAGTCTAGCAGCTTCTTAATTGGCTCCAGGTGTCCTAATTAGCCTGCCTGCCTTAACTGGTTCTAGCAGGTTCCTGATTACTCTAGTGCAGCCCCTGCTCTGGTCACTCAGGGAACAGAAAACTACTCATCCAGTGACCAGTATATTTGCCCTCTACCAGACTCCTGTACCCCACTGGTCTGGGTCTGTCACACATGCCACAGTCCTCCC
Source organism: Terrapene triunguis (assembly GCF_002925995.2). NCBI lineage: Eukaryota > Metazoa > Chordata > Testudines > Emydidae > Terrapene > Terrapene triunguis. The sequence goes on along the minus strand of NW_020664589.1, from coordinate 4,931,593 downwards.
CCTGTTTACAGAGGTTTAAAGATGAAATATAAGCTGAGACAGTCTAGCCTTAAAAAGAATTAAAATTATGATTCATGTGACTAGAAAGATCTTTTGACTCAGCTGTGGACTGAGAAGAGTTTTCTCATCAGGGAGTGAAAAGCACAAGGGCGTGGGAAGGGGCTCCATCTTTAGGTCAGGGGTTCAAATCAATCCTATTTTGACACTGACTATAAATGGTGAACCTTTACTGGGTATTTGATAGTCTAGATAGACAGGTGTCTGCCCTCCACCAACACTAAATTCACATGCAGGAAAAAAAAAGATTTGTTTTAAGAATAGCTGTGACATACACAGAATGACTGTGCAAAGTGTTTGTGTTTCGAATGAGGCACAGTTTGACATAGTTAACCTCATGCTATTGTTGAACAGTTGGAAGCTGAACGCTGCAAATTAAAATTACTTTCCTTGACCAGCCAGAACAATCCTTTATTTCGTCAAGGCTCTGATTCTTTTCACTGGAGAGGCAGCTAACTCTTCTTCTTTAATAAGGCTGGGAACTTGGTACAATATGTTCCCAAATCATGTAAGATTGCTATGGGTATTGTGAGGAGACCACTCATCTGTCAGGCTAGTCCAGTGGTTCTCAACCTATTTACCATTGCGGGATGCAGCCAATACTCTCTGTATGGCCCTAAGGATGTCACATGGGCCGCAGCTCTGTGCTGATTGGGCCGCAGGTTGAGAACCACTGGGCTAGTCCCTTGCACTAGCACCCACGTCTATTAGGCTCATTTTTGCATCCGGTAAAACAGGTCATTGATTGGTCCATGCAGGTGAAATTCACCCATGTAAAGGGCTGTTCACTAAGGTCTTAAGCAGGATGTAGTGCATAGCCCTTGTGGAGGGGTTGAATTTCTCCCTGCAAACACATCCCTTAAGCCACACATTTGCTAGGCTCGCTCTACCTTTCAAGGTCCATGGATGCATTCATCTCTCTTCTCCTTGCTAGCGAAGCCCATGGGCTGAGAGACTCCGGCTCGATGGGGACCTCATTGGGAGCTGGAGTGTATCCATTACCGACATGTAGTGAAAAAGTGGTACAGACTTTTCTCTCGGCAAATAAACTGCTGCAAATACGGGAGCCAAGGGAGCTGCTGAAATGAAAGGACTATTGACAACTAAATAGCAGGCTCATTTGGAAAACACCGTGTGTACCTGCACATGAGGTGAGCCTGAGGGGGATCTGTCCGTCAGTGAGAGACAGCGAGGGGAATGGGGAATGAGGAATGATTGAGGAGCACGGACCGGACACTAAACCAGGACTTTCATTTGCTTTGGATTGATCAGAAGGCAACTAAACAACCTAGGGGTTAACTGCGCCCATGTGCAGAAGACCCAGCCGAGTCAAAGGGAACTCCATGCACATACTCTGTGCAGGAGCAGAATTCAGCCGGAGCATCAGAGGAGGCTGTGGAGTGGGCAAAAGGTTCCACATTGTCCCTCACCCCACCTCTAGGTCACAAATACCTGGATGGCCCATTCGCTGACCATTGCCGTTTTTTAGTGAACTGGTGCACCAGGAAAGTCCCTCCAGTGCTACATCTCTGACATGTCTCTTACAAATGAGACAAGGCAAAGAGCTACTAGAAGCCTGCTCCTGACACACTGACGGAGCTTGGCTATTGACCACAACATGGGTGAATGAGAGCATGGCCCAGTGTGAGTCATGAGACCTGGGGTCTTTAGCCAGCTCTGCCATGGATCTCCTGTATGACCTCAGGCAAGTTGCTCCTCTTCCCTGTGCTTCTCTTTCCCCCCCACCCCCACCCACAGTTGTGGCTGTCTTTCTAGTTAGCTCTTCAGGACAGGGACAGCCTCTTACTCTGTGTCTGTGCAGTGCCTAGCACAATGGGGCCCCGATCTTGGTGGAGGGCCCAAGGCGCTGTGGTAATAGGTGTCCAGTGCTAGGCACATGGTAGGAAGGGATGAGCAGCATTCAGCACGGGGGAGCCTGATCCCGTATTAGTGAGAGAGCTGGTGCATGGCCAGCAGGTTACTCCCACCTAGTAGTTATAGCAAGGGCTAAGAGGAAAGGGCTATAGCTAAACACCATATTACCATGCTCAGGATCATGCACAAATCCACGTCAGCTGCACCTAGTCTCCACCCGTATCCCTCCCTATTTATTATCCTGAACTCTTGCAAGTAACAGAGCAGCTGTGCAAAGTCTGCTCAGTACCTTGGACGGTGTCTAGTTCTCCTTATCTGCATTTACATTTGACCTCTGCACACACAAGCACAGAAGGGTGACAATGCAAAGCTGCATGTTCAAGGCCAATGGGAAAAGGAGGTAGGATGTGGGTTGTCTATTGCAATCTCTTGGGGCCAGTCAAGATGATCACCTCCAGAGTAGTTTCTACATGTAACATGAGGCCTAGGTGATACACTGCAGGCATCTCTCCTGCCAAAGGGTCATGTGGGGACACCAAAAAGACTGGTATAACCCACTGGCTTAGTGCCAGCATCTCCCTCTAGTTACTGGTCCCAGCAAGGATAAACGACTGCTACTTGCTAACAGCTAATGAAGTTGCTTCCCTCACTAAAGCAATATGGGCTGGTGGCTTCAGTGCTGAAGGACCTGCTAAAGATGGTGTTGCCTGTATGCACACAGCCACAGTTCATTACACTAGCTCATGCTGTGCCCTTAAACACAACGGCACCTATACCCTCTGCCAGTGCAGCAAGGAAGTCAGAACTGTACAACCCAGTGACAGGAAGAGAGCAGAAAACCACCCCCCTCCTGGCATCCAGAGCCATTGACATTAAATAAGAAGGGTGTTGTGAGTGTGTATCTACACACGAAAAGGGTGGGGGAAGCATATTGATGCTGGTGCAAGTGAAATCCTGCATATTCATCCCCCCCCCCCCACGTTTCCTTTATCACTTATTCTGTAACAGCTGTTTAATTAATTGCTTGAGCGGCTTCCTAATACATCTTATTTACATACAAAATTACAGAATAATGGTTTGCCTCTGAGTCGAGTGAGAATTTAATGTCTGCTCGCCATGCATCGCGGAATATGGTTACTCAACAAGAAATAAAAGTTCTGGTTGGTTTTGGATACGGCTTTTTTTTTTTTTTTTTAAATCATTATTATTTTTCCTCCACAGGTTTTGTTGCTGTTGTTCATACAGGCATTAACAGCTGATGCTGGAATGATAACAACAAGGAGGAGGCAGATGAGCCTAGGATTCAAACCCCCTGGGGGAGAAAAAGACAGAAAGGAAAGAATTCAACATGATGGCTTCTAAAAAACTAACAAACAAAACAAACTAACAAACAAAACCAGCCAACCAACCAACCGTCCCATCCAGCAGCAATGGAAACAATGCAACTTTATCTTTGCGGTTCAGGTTTATTCCAGGGCTGGCAGAGCTCGCTGTGTAACCAGAAAGTGTCCCCCTTTGGCAGCCTTTTCTCTAAAGGAGGCGCCTTTTTCCTTTTGACATAGGAGCCTTTTCAGCTGATGCCCCGACCACTGCAGGTAAGATCGTGCCAGTTGACGTTCTCCTTTTACGAGCCTGATTCTGTTCAATCAGGATCCAGGCACTGCAGTGCCTTGAGCCTGGAACTCGTTAGCTTGAAATGTTGGGCAAGCAAATGCTCCCAAGTCAGGCTCAGTTTACTTCTTTCCGGGTTTTGCTGAGAACCCGAAACTTGGCCCGGGTTCGCTGAGAGGTTCGTGAGCCTGGACAGACTTTCGAGCTAGTTTTGCATCGCTGCAGAACATCCCACCGCTCCCCACAACCCTTCCTAACCAGCAAGCCCAGCGACACCCCCAATGTTACATCGGAAGGTTTCTGGAGGTCTGCAATCCCTCCTCTCCTACACCCCCCCTTTCTGCTTCACTTCTCCAGGCAGGAGTGAAGCTGGCCCCTCATCCTGAGATCTTCAAGGTTGTGAGGTGGTAACAGGTGCCCACGTCCCCCATCTTTCCTTTTGTGGGGGGTGGGATGCCTGGCATGACTGCTCCCTCATCCTCCACATTTCTTCTGCGGAGGGATGACTTTCACCACCACCTCTCTGGGCAGCTGCAGGACAGAAGAGAGCCAGGTGCTGCCAACATCACAGAGAGGCTGGGATTGGCGAGTCAGCCTAAGGCCCCTTGCATGGCAGCTGGGATCACTGTGCAGCTGAAAACAGTTGGTTCCCATCCTGCTGCTGAAGAAAGGGAGGGTGGAAGAACCATCCAAGAACTAGGAAGGAAGAGGGCATAATGGTAGTTCCCAAACAGGTAAAAAGGTGGGATTGGATACTCCTGAAGGTCGGGGGGGGGGGGAGGCAGAAGACAGCTACCCCCTGCCTCGAGATAGGGATGGAGCGATAGTTGAAGGTGCTGTCCTATCCCCCAGAAGATATGCAAGGTAAAGGGGTATCCTGTAGCCTGTTGGTAGTAGAAAAGAGCTACTCTCAGGAGGGAGAGGTGTATAGCAATTTATAGCATGTTGGCTCACAGTTTTGGGACTATTTGAGCCACACAACTCAAATGAATCAGAAGGGGATCGAAACTCTGATTATGCACGTTTTAATTTAAGCATATGCTTAATTTCATCCCTGTTCAGCCCTGATTCAGGAAAGCATCCAGACTCATGAAAAAGCACAATGAACATGCTGAATCAGGGCCTTCAATCAGTGGGACTTAAACATGTGCTATAATTAAGCACGCATTTACACACTTTGCTGAATGATGGACTCTAGATACAAGCAGAGAGCCCATTCTCTAGCCACTGCCAGGTTCCACAGGAGAAGTCTGCTCATAGGCCATCCAAAGTTCTTTCCAACATCCTTTTTACTGACGATGAAATGCCAATATTTAGAAAAGTTCCTTGCATTATGCCAGCAACATTTTCCCCCCACCGCTGTTTGCAAGGCTGCTACTAAATCCCTGTTGAGAACTGTTCCTCTAAGGAAAATACACACACACACACGCCTCCCTCTTCATTTTCATTACTGGTTTCGTCTAACTATATTCACTTAATATGGTATTTGCTTGCAACATGCTCTGTTATGTATACTGTGTTTTATAAACCATCTCTTGGGGAAAATAACCAGAGAAACAACAATTTTTCAGCACCATCTCCTTTTATTAAAAATAATGAAAGGGAAACAAGAGGCATTCCAGCAGTCAAACATCCTTCTACTGTTTCTTATTGGTATTTTTATGACAACTGAGTCGCCCAACACAGAAGCTGAGATGCTGTACCTTCTTATGTTTGTGTAGTGCATTTCTACGTCTGTCCTTTTAGCTACTTCTCTATATAGATATATACATATAAAATGGACATCTATTCTACAGAGAGAATATAGATATATCAAAAATACTAGACGTACAATCTCAGTTACAATGACAAACATCATCCCCAAATTTCAAAGCTTGAAAGGAGAGTTTGATTATTTTACTCTATATATCAGTTCCCTCTGGATTCATCACATAAGAGCTACTGCAGCCTGTTCTCTCTATGGGCTGCCACAATCACTGGCAGAGCTATTGAAATTAATTGTGCACATGTAGAAATATATCCCAAAGGTCCAATACTGCACCCTCTTTCAATGTGTTTCATATCTTCATTATTCTAGTTACGGCACTTCACAGGCCTACTGCAGTCATGATAAAGCAACTCAGCCTGTCACTGCATTTCATGGTAGACACTCCCAACTTGGCCGAACATACTTCACCGGTGCGTCGATCTAAACGTGAAGGAGGAACGGGTTAGTGCTTGTGACACATGCCAAATGGCCAGCGCTTGCCACTAGTAGATTTTGTTTCAGATCACTGAGTCTCTCTCTAATATTAAAGCTATAATTTATACACTTGGCTGATACTCGGGGCTTGCTTTCAAGTCATCGATCATTCGGGAGCACTCATATATGATTCAGACTCACTTTACAGGTTCTTCTGCCAGCTATCGATTCCGATGACATTATTTATCAATTACAAAAGGTTTATTCCCCACAACGCTCTCCACTAACGGATCTGCATATTTATTTTTCAGGGTGATTTATTAACACGTCACTGTACATTATGGGGAAAACCGAATTTTATGGGGTGTATCTGTTAAGACCCTCTGAAAATTCCACAAGTGCAGTTAAGACAGGAATGCATCAGAGGAGCAACAACACAAGGTTCCTTCTGTCTGCTTCACAAAAAGAGATTAAAGACAACTTCAGGTCAACCTAGATCCACAGGGAAATTATCCTGTGGTTCAGAAGTGCAGTGGGACAGTAGTCAGCACGACCCCTGTCTCCATCTATCAGAAATTCCCTACCACTGAGTCCATTAAAATCACCGTCACATCATTATTCACATGAACAATGGGGTCAGAGGTGATGTCTCTAGTACTTGTTTGGCATTCAGCTGATATGGAACTGTTTTACACGTGCCCTGGAGTCTTCTACAGGATGCAGTTTTGTATTTCTGAGACTTCCTCTAGATCCAAGGCTCCATCACAGCCAGGTAATGGGTCTTACTTGCATTACATACTTCTGCATTTGTGCTGCCCTGTTTCTGATACTAACTCCCTTCTTCCCCCCCCCCACCCCCACCCCATTCCCCTGCCATTGTGACATCGTGTCCAGCTTCTGGCCAATGTAGGATACTCCCTATCATATATTGACTATACTGAATAGCTGGTATTTAATCATAGAGGTTAATCTGGCTATGGAATAAGTTTGCCAAGAGTAGTCCCCCCCCAGTCCATAAAAAATCCATACACTAGTCAAATATGGGCTTGTTTCAATGCAGTATTAGCTCTAAGTATAACCTGAGTTTTGCCTGTAACTTGACTCCTGTCCACACACAAAAATCTCAATCTTGAGTTAAGTGGTGCTTTGAGCTTGAGCTAGCTGGTCCATGGAGAACATGGGTTAACGTTAAAACATGAGCGCTGCTGAGGCTGGAGCTAGGAATGTAGTAGGGATGCAGCACGTTGAGTTACAACAACTCATCAGTTGCTGCTCCAAATCCCTCTGCGCAGCTCCTCTGTTGTTAGCTAGGCCTCGTCTACACTGTGAAGGTAGGGCAACCCAGCTACCTTGCTCAGGGGTGTGAAAAAATCCACTCTAATCAATGTATCAAACTAAGAGTTCAAAAAAGGCTTCCTCCAACTCGGCTTCAGACAGAACTAACCAACATGGCTTTTTGCAGCCAGAATCAGAACCCAACCAAAGAAATTCCCCAGCCAACCACAACCCTAAAATATCATTTCCTTCTTCCTATCAGTAAATGCTGTCCATACTCACAACTAAGCCAGGCTACTCAGAGCATCTGCCTTATAGTGTGCTCGGAGGGGTCGGGGCTGGTATTATTCTAATTCATCACAGCTGGGCCTGGTCAAACTTTCTCTAATGGAGAGACCCTGCATTTAGGACCTGCACCTGCAGTATTTCATCTGCTCAAGAGACAGGTATTAACCCTTTTCTTGCTGCTCCATGACTGGGGTTTACATACCCTATTATGCTTACACAGGTGGTTTGCTTAAGCCAACACCACATAAATTTCTGCTTTAAAAATGATGCGTGTCATTGCAAATCTTAAGACCAATAGTGTTTCTAAAAGCATATGAAACAGAATCCCCTCAAGACCCTCCTCCCCACACCTCCCAATCCCAGAAGCTGTTCCACAAGAAGCTCTGCAGAAAACTTTAAAATGAGCCTCCCTCTACCCTCTCGAATCCACTGTCTGATTCAGAGAACCTACTGTGATTTGAATTTGAACCTCAGCGGCTGGAGGTTGAGTCACCACATTACCATCCAGCCACAAGTGAAAATAGCAGCTGAGATGAACCTTTTAACACCTTTAGTGGCAAGTGTAGTGCAGACTATGGTTTTGATCATGACTTCATGATAAAATGCTTACCTCTTATGTAGCACATCTCATCCATCGATCTCAAAGCGTTCTACAAATCACTGCTCCCATTTTATAGATGGTAAAACTGAGGCACAGCAAGGTTAAAATGATTTACCAAAGGTCATACAGTAGGTAATTAGGAGAGGTAGCAACAGAACCCAGGTCTCCTGACTCACAGGCCAAAGCTCTATCTACTGGATCATGCCACCTCCCTGCCAGGGCTGCTAACCATGTGACTAACATTAGCTACATCTGTAAATCTGTGCAGCATCAGATCCTTAAATGGCAGATTTTATAAGACAAGAAAGACACAAAGGGAAAAAGAGTTATTAAGATCAGAATGACTGTAATATACCAGGTACAACAATCCCTCAATGTCTGCTCTTCCTATTTTGCATTGCTAATTGACATCTCATTAAAAGATCATTAGGAAGCTGAAAAGATAAAACAGAAAAACAAAGCCCAGGATGACAGAAAGGACAGAATTCTAGGAATTTACAGTGAAAACTCAACTGGATTCAAAGGTATAAAATCAGAAATCAACATTCATAAAAAAGAAATGAAGTCTATAAATATACACCCCTAGCACTGTATAGAGAATTGGTGTGTGTGTAGATAGATAGATAGAGTGAGAGATATCCCCCACCCCAAATATTAAAGTCAAACTGCAAAGCTTAACTCACTAACCAGGCTGTGGGTGGAAGTTCATCACATTTTAAAGTACCATAGAAGGCTGGTGCTCTGAGCTATATTCCACTGAATCTCTAGAGATTCTAGAAGAGCCCTGGATTTTCTTGCAGGGAGGAATCATTTTTTTATGACAGGTTAATTTAGAGTATGGGCTACTGTCCTCCCAGAATCCGTTTGGTGATAGCCTCCAGCACATACATCTTTGCTTACCCCTGCATTGGCTCAGTCTGGTCCCCTCAAAATGGAGGCACTCAAAATTAAAGGCTGCTTTTGAAAATTTGGGAGTAAATGACTCACCCCAGGCTGCGTAGCCTGTCAGCAGCAGAGATGGGACCAGATAGCAGACGATTATGGATCTCAGAGCTACGTTTAGGCCATGCAGCCCCATCAAAGCAGCCTCTTCTTTTTCTGTTTCCCTCTGCAACTAATCGGTGCCACCATATGTCTTGGCCCGAGGGGTCACAATTGCTCCCACATCTCCCCCTGAGGGAAAGGCTGAGTACTGCCTCCACAGGGCTCCACAGCTCATAAGCCCAAACACTGATTTCCCTTCTGGTCACTAGAATACTGGGCCAGCGCAGTTGGTATTTTCTCTTATTCCCGTGCAGACTATTAGTGCTTTATAAACTAAAGATCATTGTTATAGCCCTACATACAAAATGTAAATATAATTTTAGGAGACAGTATATAAAATGTAAACAGATGTGCAGAGCTATCAAAAGGTTAATAATCTCACTACAAAAATTCTTAGACAAACTCTCCTGCAGTTTAGCTGTTAACAAAGCTATTAAATTTAATTGCAGTATAATTACATAGCCATATACCTAGCTGATACCTAGCTATCGGGCACACAGAGTGCTGGTTTCACCATACACACAGCACATGGGGGTTTGCCTCAGGTGCTATAAGCATCCTCAGGATTGCTTACACTTTCCCAGTCAGGCTTTATTTCAGTTGAGCACACACGTAACGGTAGCCATGGAGTTTTAATCCAGGTGCGGAGGTGTGGATCTGACACATGGAATAAGGAGAGGAACATATTTTAAACAACTCACTTAGGCCTCAATCCTGTAAAGCCTTACACGTGGGCTTAATTTAAGCATTGTGAATAGTCCGGATGACTTCAGTGAACCTAAAAACTTATGCATGTGTGTAAAATTAAGCCCATGCCTAATGCAGGATCGGGGCCTTAGCAAAGACTTTAAACTGTCCTTACTGACGGCTTATTGTGGTCCTTACTCATGTGCATAAGGGAGGAAGGATGCAAGGAGCAGAGGGACTGCTTCATGATAGCCTCCTCCTAGTGCTCCAGCTAGGAAGCCGGGACATTGGATCTATCCCTAGGCATAGTCTGTGGAACTGCCTTGCAATGGAAGAGAAGGTACCTTGCTCCCTTCTAAGGAGTGGTGTGGTGGATAAATCTCCCTCCATGCCTGTGAGCCTGGCATTGTGACCTCCTCAGCTCCCTTAGTGACACGGCAGAGTCATATCACTCCAAAGCCCAGGTCTGTGCCATAATGGCACCATCTGGCCCATATATTTAGCAACCAAGCCATCTGTACTAGAAATGGGTGACTCCGTTCTGATGGATAAGTATCACCCCAAACCTGTGAACAAAACCCAAACCAAATACAAACTGGACTGCTGGGAGAGGGTTAATGAATTTCATTCCCCTTTGTACATTATTTTTCATCTCTGTACTTTTTGGATCCAGCTGAAACTGGAAGGATTGAAATATCTTGATCAAGGGTGTTTTTTGTGCTATTTCTGGCCCAATCAGCAGGCAGTATCAGAAATCTTGTGAGATGGCATATTCCATTAAAGCCTCATCCTAATTTTGCAGACTCTGGAAGTTTGCAGAAAGTTCCTGTAAATATCTAGAGATTTGAACGATCACTTCAATAAAGGTGTGATACAGGAGTGCTAGTAAGAGACTGTCTTTTATTTCCTGGCCTTTGTCACCTATCACAGACCAGGCTTACGAAAGGAGAATAGAGAGGTTAAGTGACTTGGCCAAGGTCACAGAGAAAGTCAGTGGCAGAGCAGAGATAAAAACCCAGGTCTCCTAGTCCTGTGCTCTAGCCATGAAGCTATACTGCATCTTAATAGTTATTAGTATTATATAGAAATAATGCTTCACAGGAGCTGAGTATATGGGGAGCAGAGAGAGGGACTTAGTTTAAGGGTGCAGGATATCTACCATAGTGTATCTAAGTTATTGGGCAGCATTTTCAACCAGGCTGAAGCCTGGCCTCCTTGTCTGGAAGTGCAAGTTGCACCTGCAAACTTTGTGCCTGCACGTTAGTGTCTGTAAATGAAACTGCGAGTGCGATTGTGAGTGCTTGCTTCTCTAATGAGCCAAGATGCACCAACGAGGCATCACACAGACAGGCAAAAATAATTCAATTTGCTCCCACAATTTGTTTCCTGGATGCAAAAATGCACCTGCGAGTTTAGTACATGTAGCTTGTGCTTAGGAAAGGGTGGGCGCCTTTTTGAAAATAGGCCCCCGTAGGAGTTAACCATGGCCGCTTGGAGGGTTTTTTCTTTAGCCACTCTCCTTTTCTATCCTTTTGATGTTCACTTGACATTTTAAGTGCTGAATCAAAAAGTAGATGGAAGAGGGATGTTCTTAGTGGTTAGACAAAGAAGTTCCAGCAAATGATCTGGAATACTCAATGACCCATCTGATTGTTTCATTTGTCTGAGACATTCATCAGGGAGTATGTAATGAACTGGCTACAGAGTGAGTGAGTGTGCCCGCGAGCACATGGGGTGGGGGGGGTGACATTACTTTTTGCTAGACAGAATCAGAATTACTTCTCTAGTGTGTCACATACACTAACCAGCAACCAACTAATAGAGATTCTCCTTTAGCTCAAGGGATAGGGTCCCGTGTTCTATACCCACTGTTGACATGAATTTTTCGAAGGCCCTTGGTATGCAGCAAAGTGAAAACCATGACGTTTCATGGATTAGTTACCATTGGCAAAGTAGGTTCAACCCTCCCTCTGATCTTTCATTTTATGGACTTAAACCAGAGGTGGGTAAACTGCGGCCCGCAGGCCACATCCGGCCCACGGGACCTTCCTGCCCAGCCCTTGAGCTCCTGGCCGGGGAGGCTAGCCCCCGGCCCCTCCGCTGCTGTCCCCCCTCCCCTGCAGCCTCAGCTCGCCATGCCGCCAGCGCTCTGGGCAGCGGGGCTGCGAGAGCCACCAGCCTGCCCCGGTGGTCTAGACTGTGCGGCGGCATGGCTGGCTCCGGCCGGGCGGTGTGGCTGCCAGTCCTGGTGCTCTGAGTGGCATGGTAAGGGGGCAGGGAGCAGGGGGGTTGGATAAGGGGAATGGGGTCCCGGGGGGCAGTCAGGAAACAGGGAGCAGGGGATGGTTGGATGGGTCAGAGGTTCTGGGGGTGGGGCAGTCAGGGGACAGGGAGCAGGCGGGGTTGGATAGGGGGTGGGGTTCCGGGGGTGGTGGTTAGGGGCAGGGGTCCCAGGAGGGGTGGTCAAGGAGTAGGGGGGTTGGAGGGGTTGGGAGTTCTGAGGGGGGCAGTCAGAGGGTGGGAAGTGGGAGGGGGCGGATAGGGGGCAGGGGCCATGTTTGGGGAGGCACAGCCTTCCCTACCCAGCCCGCCATACAGTTTTGGAACCCTGATGTAGCCCTCAGGCCAAAAAGTTTGCCCACCCCTGACTTAAACAAACAGTAACATTAAAAAAGGAAATTGCTAGGAACTCAGTCAGCTCACCAATTAGTGGAAATTAACACATACTGAAATGATGTCATGTTAGAGCTTCTCTGGGGGGCTCCTGGAGGGGGTTGGGTTGCCTATGTAGGATTTGCCATCATTTTGTGCTGTATCCCGCCTTTGGCAGGGCCCAATATGTGATTGGTCAGGGGAAGATGACCTCCCCCGCCAGCCACTACTCACCTGGCTAACTGTGCAAAATATGGAATTACTTCCTGACCCCCATGGGAATCAGCTAATGCCCTGAAGTTTTGATCATTCTTATCTTTGCACATATAACTACTAGAAATGGGACAAACCAAAACTCCAGACCCGAACACCTGTAAACTTTTAGGAAGTTTGGATCTAGATCTTTGCAGCTGGGGCCCACCTCTAATAACGACAGACATTATTATTAGCCATTAAATCATCCTGCCCCTTTTAAGCATGCAGCTACTGTATTTGATCCTTCAATGAAAGGCACTACGTAAGTGCAAAGAATTATTGTTATTATAAAGCCCACCGGGAGCTCAACTGCCTCTCAGTACTCTGACGATGGTCAAAGCAATGATTTTTTTTTAAGTCTCTGCTGTTTTCCCAGGTTATGCCCACGAGTGGCAGGTACAAAGCAACACAAAATATGAAATGAAATAAGAGCGGGTTAGGTTTTCTCCAGGCTGGTGATTTGAATAAGCCCCATTTATGAACACAATTACGAAGGGGTGGAACTCTCACGACACATGCCTGGTAAGAAGACTTACTGGGTAATACTGGAAGTTAAAGTGGGAAGGGGTGGTCCTTCCACCCACTGCAAGCTGTGAGATAAAAATCCTTTAAAAGTTGCAGTGAGAGGGGGCCTTTTGCTCCAATCACTTAGCATCACCCCCCCCCAAGGCAATAATTGCAGTGTCAAGCCTATGGGGTTAGAGCTCTCTCTGCTATTCTTCTGGGTATGTACCAAGGAGGCAACTGCTTGAACTACGAGATGCCTCCATTTTGGCCTCTGCAGTGATACAGCCCCTTGCATCGCCTTTCCTTTCTTATGAATTGGCTTGGTGATCACGTAGATTTCCTCCCCCCTTTTGAGCTTAGTAAAATGACAGCTGAAGCAGCTTTTCCATCAAATGCCTAGTCCATCAGTCTGAAAGACTCCTTCCGCCACCTAAACCCAGATCCAAGCCTCTCAGATATAGCATGTGGAGGTATTTAGCTTCTTTGTGACTCAGAGATTGGAAGGGCCTTAAACTGATCATTTGCTGCTGATTATTCTCAAAATAACTAGCTTGCTCTATATCGTGAAATTCTAGGTCAGGAAATGAATCACATTTTTTTCCCCTGGTGCTCCGGAGATTTGTATGTTAGCTGAAGATTTGCTAGATTCTAAAAGACTTGCAAAGCCATGTCTGCGAACTCCACGGCAATATCAACCCTGTGCTCTCTGAGAGCCCTTAATGCAGACATGATTTTCACAAGGGGATCACTGGAGTGCGGATAGAGAAAACTAGCATGCGCTGTAAGCCATATGTTTTGTGTAGATGTTTTGTCTGTCTGCAGAGTAGAGACACAAAACATCTACACATATTCAATGCATCCTCTGTGGTTGTGTAAGAGTATGCTGCATGTGTGCATACCCATGTTTAAGGGTGGGCATCTGTGTGCATATATTTTGTGTGTTTTTGTGTGTGTTTCTTGGAGGTGGCCCTGTATTGTATGCGTGGGCGATTCATGCACATGTTTTGTCTGTACAGTAAGTATGCTTACATGCGTCTGTATCACACTGGTAGGGTGTGCTCATGTGTTGGATGTGTACATATGTTGTGTGCATGTGGCTGCGGACATATATGTATGCGTGTGAGCATACATTTGTATATATTGTACATTCCTTTTAACTAAACGTGATGGCATCAAAGAAAATACCAGATGCCATCAATTTTACTTCCAACTGGAACATCCTCAAGGCCCTGAAATTTGACTAGCCTGCTGGGTCAAAAAGGGGCAACAATATGCATAGTGGGAGGATGTTTCTGTGTGTGGATGGCATAGGTCTGTTTTCATAGAATATCAGGGTTGGAAGGGACCTCAGGAGGTCATCTAGTCCAACCCCCTGCGCAAAGCAGGACCAATTCCCAGACAGATTTTTGCCCCAGATCCCTAAATGGCCCCCTCAAGAATTGAGCTCACAACCCTGGGTTTAGCAGGCCAATGCTCAAACCACTGAGCTATCCCTTCCCCCAGGTATTTTCTTTGATGCCATCATGTTTAGTTAAAAGGAATGTACAATATATACAAATGTATGCTCACACGCCTACATACATGTCCGCAGCCACATGCACACAACATATCTACACATTTTGCATTCATGTGTGTGCGTACTGGGTCTATAGCACACACAGGAATCTGCAGATGCAGAGCATACTAGTCATCTGTGCTCTGAGCCAGACCCACCATGCAGAAATGGTGGTGAAGAATCCAAGGCCCACACCGTACCCATGTCTTATCCAAGGGGAGCCGAAATCAATAGAAAGGTTTTATATCACAAGCATTTCCTTGACTAATGAATAAACGGACGGCTAGAGAAGGGACTATGACTAATTAGTCCTGCTATCTTGGCACACTTCTAACGGAGGCAGGCACCTTAGCAGAGTGGAATTTATCTGGCACAAACACTTTGTTTGTACATTACAACACTGAGTCATTTGTGCTCGGGATTGGACCCTGGTAACAATCCTTGCCAGTAGCAAATGCGCTGTACAATAAAGAATGGAAATCATCTCTTTGTTGTGAGCCTCTCCATCCCTCCTCATCTAGTGCCTTCCCTTGCCCAGCTTCACGTCTTCCGGTTCTTGGCCTCTCCTTATTGCTGGTTAGGAGCAGAGTGAAAAACTCATAACAAATAATGGGCCAGATCCTCTCAAAGGAGCTAAACTGTAAGGATCTGGCCCAGTGCATTTAAAATGCACTTGCCACCACTATGGCTTTGAAATTCACTTTCCCTGAAGGCCCAGACCAGTAAAATTCTACTGAATGGGGATTTGCAGGCAGTTAGCTCATTCAAAAATGTGAGCAAATATTCATAGAAAAATATGCTGATAACACCCTGATAGTTTTGGGGGTGACACTGCTCTCTGGGGGTACTGAAGTCCTTTCCAGAGCTGAAGGTTATTCTCAATGTCCCTTTCCATTAGTGACAAGATGGCTACCCAGGGCAGGTAGAAGCTGCAGTGTGAAGAACCGACTTAGCCTGCAGTTGTGAATAGTGGTACATAATTGCTAGGAAGAACCACAAAGCACTTCACGAAAAGTTTTTCTTCATCATTCTGTTGTTGCATTTTAAGCACCACTCTACACAAAACAAAAATCAACTCCTGCACACGCCCTCCCTTTGATGTCATTGTTTTGCTGACGGTGCTGTCCTGAAGGAAAGAAATGTGCTGCCTCCTCATTATACAAGGCTGCTGTTTGGAAGACAGGCTATAGCATGAAGGGTAACAAAGTCTGAAATGAAGGAGTAGCTGCTCCCTTCGCACTGCTTGACTGGATATTAATACCGGGGTAATGGCTAGAAAGATGCTGTGAAATTCATCCCATGAAATATTCTCATAGCACATTGCCTGTATGAATGCCCCAGCACCGGTTTTCATATCTTTAGTTCACACTATCGCCTTGTAAGGGTCTGGACTGCACTGAGGCCTACCTAACTGCTAGGCCTCAAATCCATATGGCCAAGCCATGCCCGAGCCTCACACTTGGTTCTTGGCTGCATAAAGACCTACCTCCCCCTGGGTCTTGTCTGCATGAATGCTTGCCTTGTGCCCAGGCTTTGAATCTTGTGCTTGGTGGCATGGGGACTCACGTCTGGCTTGATGCGGGAGCACCTGGGACTCCTCTCCACAAGACTGTGTCTAGGCCTCCTGCCTGGGCTTTGTTGCCACAGGGCACCTTCTCAACATCTTTGCTGCATAGGGTCATCTCAGGATACAGTGTGACATAACACAAGGGGAACGTGCATCCCCTTTTTAGAAACATTTCGGCTAACTCTCAGCAATGAGAAAACTTAATTGGAAGACTCTACAGAAGCCAACAGGCTTGGGGGACCTAGAACTGATGAATGGTAGAATATTCCTTCCCCGCTGGTCTGAAGGACAGAGAAGGACACCTTCAAGACAGCCAAGCTTATCCACATCCTCTGAGGCACTGATGAACTTGGGCTTACATCCAAATCATTCATAAGTTTATTTTTGTTTTATTTTATTGACCTGCTTGTTTTTACCATTCCTTACTCAACAATTATCATTGGCTCAGTGAGTGAGCAAAGCAAGAGGAAAAAATGTGTCCATGGGTATATGCGTGAGGGTGTAGGTTTGCAAGCTAGGGGGATAATTTGCTAGCATATATTCAGTCCCCTACAGTGCGTGAAGATCTAAATAAGGGTGAATTTTCAGGCAAATACCAAGCGCTGTCCCAAAGGCTGGATCCTCTTGGAATGTCACAAAGTCAGGAAAGGTCGAGGGGAACTTGATGAAGCAAACTGGAGCAATATTAAAGTTTGTAGATACATTTCAGACAGGACTCCTCTAAGCCCGCGGTTCTCAGTCCAAAGGTAGCAACCTACAGGGGAGTTATCAGTCATCGTCTGGGGAAGTGGTCATGTCACCGCTCCCATTCTTGGTTGTGTTTCAATGTGTTGCTACGTAGCAGCTTTGTTCCACTGCAGAGATAATGGCTTTTCAGGGTTGGGTGAAGAGATCTCGGTATAAACAGCTGTCATCCTCCACCCCAGAGGTGGCTATATTCCAGCGTTGGGCAATTGCTCTTTATATATGTCTCTATCTCACTGGAGTATTGGATGAAAACTGCAGCATCAACTCAGCACTCGGCATCCCAGGCATCAAGTCTGTCAGCACCTGATCCAAACCTCTGCTTTGCCTGCTCCCTAGCTTCTCCCCATGCCCATGTAGGGTGCACGTGATTCAGAGCAGGCATTGCTGGAGCTGGAATGCACTCCCCAGGCTGGCAGCATTTCCTCACTAATTAATAGCCCTGTTATTTTTATGCTTTATTGTTAAAGCCTGTGCGTCCTCTTTCAAAGTTTGGGTGTTTTTAGCAAAGAGGTTGCCATGGATACGGGCAATTCAATTACAGGAGTTCACTTGGCCGGGCAAGAACTTGCAATAAATAAACTAAATAAACAAACAGTGCGAAGTATGAGCAGAGCTGGAGAAAGAATAGAGATGAACTCGACCTGCTGTCATTCGCTTGCTTTCTCTCCCTCTCTTTTCTGTAGCTACAGAGAGATGGGACTCCACAAAGCGATATGTGAAGTGAACAAACAAACACTCAAAACAAGCCTCCTTTCCATCCATGCTGTGAAAATTTCCCACAGGAGCAAGGGAGGATAGAATAGAGATAAAGAAAGAATGGGAGAAAAGCATGGAGTTGTCCTTGACCAGGGCCCCTTCAATGGCTCTTTTTAAGTCTTTTTCAAAATAAGAACAGCTTAGTCAGTGCTCTCGCCACACCTGCGTGTTACGAGAGAGCTGAGCAAGGAAAGGCGACCGAGGCTGTCTGTGTGTTTGTTAGATGTGTAACTGCATCAGATACACCCACCCAGGCCTGCAAAGAGAAATTGACATATCTGAGACTCTCATTGGACTGGTCCCCGAGCCCTTCTTCCCTAAGGTTGGTCTTTTCCGTCAGAGAATTTTTTTTTCAAAATCAAGACTAGGGCTGGCTGTCAAACAAGAATTCCCTTTCAAGGCAAAGGTTGAGGTTTTGACATTTGTTTCTGATCCGACGTGAAATGAAACAAAGCTCTTTAGAATTTTTTTCATAACTTTTTTTTTAAAAAGAAGAGACCCCAGAATTATCATAGCTCAGGGCACACATAGACCCAGGCTTAAGTTGCTGCTCTGACTGATTCAGACCAGGGTCTTGAACCTGGTCTGCTACACCCCAACATGAGCTAATACCTATTCTGGAGGGAATCTCTCTCCTTTGACCTGAAATTCTGTCTTGGATCTGAGAAACCTTATTATGGAATTGGCATTTTCCAATTAAAAACACGTAGTTTAAAAAAGTTACTAATGAACTCTAAAGGCACTAATCAACTCTAAAGAGAGTCCGGTCCAATCCAGCCCTTCTACAAGCACTTGTTCCTCCTAAACCGTGACATGGACCCGGATGGCAGAGTTTGGATCTGGATCTGAACTTTTTCAAAGTTCGAGAATATTGGGATCAACGGTTTTGTTCTACTCAAATTCTTGGGCAACATCAGCAAATCATGACACTGTTAATGTGCATGTTGAGTTGTTGTTTGTATTTTAAATATTAGAACCAGTGTGCCAAATTCATCCCTGGAGTAACTCTATTGCCTTTACAACAGTGTTGAATTTGGCCCACTGCGTCTCAGGACAGAGAGTGGTCATTGCTCAATATCAGTATTGCTCGGCCATCTCTGAGCAACAATGTTCAGAGCCCAAACCTGGACTAGGATTTGGGATTGTTCCCAATGCAGTAGCAGGGAATAGAGAAGAAGGGGTCTCCAATTTTTGAAACCAATTTGCATCCAGATTGATTTAGGGTCAGATTTTCACAAGCGCTCAGCTTTCACTTAGGCCATGTCTACACTAGAAAAAAGGATTTTTTAAAACATGTGCTAGCAAACTCATGTGAACTTTCCTTCTAGTTAGCGCTGATCAGGAATTTTCTCTTGAAATAACTTTGATGGAAGATTTCAATTTTGATGATTTTTTTTTTAATTTTCTGTTGGGAAAACTGAGACAAAGCATTTGGTTTTAGGTCAATTTGACGTGAATCAATTTTTTTCATGTTATGCAGTCTCCTCTCTGACTAAGACACATGGTGCATCAGGGGAGTCATATGACTGCAGATGCATTGTGTCCTCTTTGCAGACTGTCCAAAATAGACCCATCTCACTATTCCTCCTCTCTTCTGATATCACGCTCACAGCTGCTGCACTAAAAGCCCTGAGATGTCGGAGGCCTGAAAAGTCTCACAAAAGCTCAAAACTTGGTCTGAAAGCATGAAGTTAGGCAGATCCATCCAGCTATGATGAGTTCCCGTATTATAAGTCCCATATCCCATTACCTTGTAAAACAGAAGGAACATTTATAGTTGCTGACAGTCTGGGGACCTATATCCTCCTGGGAGACTATGATCCAAACCACTTAATCAATAACTAGTCACAAACTTTCACTGGCAGCCTATCAAAGCTGAAGTTTTGTAAAGGTACAGGGCCAGATTGTGATCTCAAGTTACTTTAATTAACACAGGTGTCGTTCCATTTAACATAACAGAATTACTCTGGAATTATGCTGGTGCAAGTGAGAGCAGAATGTGACCCATGGTGTTCTCAAATATGATGACTGACTAGCTAGCATACACGTGTACCTCAGTCCTCTGCTAGAAGAACTTGGGACTGTACAATTGTTTCATAGCCCCTGAACTGCTAAGAGAGATTCTCTATTTGGTAATGCAGTAGTGATGTGCTTCTGAAGCAGGTGGAGCTGAGAGATACTCTTGCTATTACCAGCAGCAAGTTCTGAGTGGCCGCACTATGTAGACTAGTGACAGCTATGAAGTCGCTAGGTGGCCATGGATTTGTTATAATATGACTCAGTTTATCATCATGAGTGTGTGTATCAGTAAGAGAGACCTGGATTTCCATCTTGTCTTATTAACACTCTATTCACTCTTCAGCCAGTAGAGGAAAATTCCAAACAGCTCAGGACTTTGTCATAAAAGGCTAAATTCTGCTCTGAGTTATACGCGTGTATAACGTGCACGGCTGTCAGTGACGTTACTGTGGATTTACATCAGTGTAACTGAGGACAAATCTCATGGCCCCTGGCCTCCCTAATCCTGTCTCCTTTAGGTTTATGTCATGAGCCAGATCTCTGCTTTGTGACTGTATTGCCAATCCCGTTTCTCCAGCAGGATGTTTACCTGGCTCTTGAACTAATTCACTTTGTTGCAATGATAATACCACAGAGAGCACATTCTGAATGCTCAGAGAGAAAAGAGAGTTAAAAGAAAGCCAGATTAAAGATTGTGGGGCAGGATGCCAGGTATAAAGGATGGATTTACCTTTGAGCAGGGAAAACTACAAAGCCACGGGAATCCTTTACGATTCTAATTGGACCTAAGTAATATATGGACCCAAGCCCAGCCCTGATTCTACCAGTACATGGAGGATCTAGAAACCTGACAGCCTTTATTTTTCAGTGCAAAAACAATATGAAGCTACTCATAATTATGACAGATCAGGAAAGTAAAAGCAACTCCCATGTCATAGGCCAATGGGCACATTGGGGTTAAGGACAGTGTTCGGGAATAAGGCAGTCCTCATGAGTGCTTATCCTACCTCTGCCACTGATTCCTGCTATGGCCTTGGGCAAATCACTCAACCTCCATGCCTCAGTTTCCTCACATGCAATGATGGGCACAAGCTAGAGACCTAAATCGAGAGAGGTGATATGAGGCAGGAGGGTGTTCTGGTTAAGGCACTGGACTAGTTCTCAGGAGATCTGGGCTTAATTCCTCTCTTGGCCATAGACTTCCTGTGTGACCTTAGGCGAGTTGTTTAACCTCTGTGGCTCATCTGTAAACCAGAGATAAACAACACTGCCTTTCTGTTGTGTCTATTTAGATTATAAACTCTCTCTTACTACATGTGTGTGCATTGCCTAGCACAATAATCTTGCCCGACCCCCTAGATCAAGCCCTAGTGCATTGAGAACTAGGTATCCAGCTGACTGGCCGTTTGTGTTCCCAGCCAATAAATAGCAAGAATCAGAACCCGATGAAAGGAAAAGAAAGTGCATCATATTTGAAGGCCATGAAAGGGTTAAAAAGATTCCTTCCATGCTTCCCAGTCGGGGTGCGTGTGAACGGCCAGTCTGAGAATTGGTTAGGTCAATGAATTATTAGCTACAGATACTTTATTCTGTTACAATAGATTCACAAATCAAATTAGGACAAAGATTTTTCTTTGATTTCTTTATTTTTCTCCCCCCTCGCCCACTCCCACCACTTCATTTGGTTTTATTTTTTTTTTTCACCTAGATCTGACAGTTTATGAACACGGCTTGAAGATGCAAATTGGGAATTTGTTTTTTGTAAAGCCCACAATGGAAGGAAATGTAGAAAGACCAACGATCCCCTCCCCTTAGTTGCACATCTCTCCCTAGTCAAATTCTGGCAAAGCCACTTCCTTTCTTTCCAAAGGAGAGCATTAATAGTGTCACGGACAGGGGGCAAACTCATTACCATGACTGGATTCTATCATCTTGGAGCAGATGCAGGCATTTAAATATACATTGGAAAGGACTGGCCAGTCTGGCTCCAATGGCTACTTTCCAGGCTAGGAAGAAAAAAAAAATATTCTCATCTCCTGAGATGCCTGCATACAGAAGTCATAAATAAATGAATAAAATAAATCTGTGTTTACTGCAGATATTACCTTTACTTTCCGTAGACGAAAGCAATCCAAGAGAGTTCAAATGATGAGGTGCTGTGAGTGACTCAAATGTACCCTATGGAATCCTGGGACTGCCACGGCTCCAGCTACACGGCATACAGCAACTTGAGAAATAATTTAGCTGTTGAAAGCATGCTGAGAAATCAAATTTCCATTGCAGAGAGACTGGGGGAAAAAGAAATCGGTGTGATGCTGTTTGTTCCCTAACTGCGGAGAATGATATTCACAGGGGATAACATCAATTGCCCAAGCAGTGATCTTGTAAGCTTTGGAAACAAGAACTCTCTCCCCATTCTGCTTACAGAAGAGGACAGAGCTCTGACAAAGAACCCCTTCAGATTAGGTCAAGCGTCTTCTATGTTCCTGACTCTCAGTCTTTTATTTCCCTCCTGCTAAACTCTTCTTCCAATCCAGCATGTGTCTCTCTTTTCTCCCCTCTCCTTTTCCCATGCCGGGTAGCATCTTCGATGGCACCAATGGATACAAAATGGAGAAAAACATTCACAGAATAATTCATTTGGAAAATGCCGTCACATTTCTCAGATAAATTATTTAGCAAATATTATCTAGTGCTCTAAATTGGTGCAACTTCACTGGAGCGACATCGATTTAGAGGAGCTGAAGGCTAACAGCTGGACTGCAATTTTAGGACTCAATCCTGCAAAGTACTAAACACTCGGGCCCTGATCTAGCAACATATTTAAGCACACGCTTAGCTTTAAGTACACGAGTATTCCTATTAAAGTCAATAGACTATGCACTTAAATGCTTCAGTGGATAGAACTGGTGGAGCCCCCTGCAAGTAGGAGCCCATAATGCTTTACAACGAACAACAGGCAGCCAGAATTATTTCAGCGTTTTGGTTTTCTTTAATATGAATCTTATGTGCCACGAAAGGGATTGACTTGATATCCCTGGAAAGTGAAGTTATTGATTTGTCAGCTAAAGCACGAGCAACGGCAGTGCAAGCTTCTGCTACCCCCATCCCTACTAGTGTGCCGCAGTCTTGACTTGAAGGGACCGCCTCTGGAGCTGAGCTTATGAGAGCAATGGCATTGCAGCGGAAGCTAGGAAATTTGGGCTGTATCCCAGCACAAACGCGCGACCATTTTGCACTTGGCCAAGGCACCTAACTTTTTTGTGCCTCTTTGTCTCCAGCTGTAACGTGGGCCTATCACATATAAACTCCCAACATGGGCATTTAGTTGGAAGCAAAAGGGTTTCCCCTACCTGCAGTTTATTGTAACGATGCTCAAAAAGGCAGCTACAGACATCCACTGTCTCTGTGCATATGTCCATGCTTGGAGCTGGGGGGTGGATTTCCAGCTTGAGGAGGCCTCCCCCAATTAGCTCTGATGGAACTAGCGCCATAAAAATAGCGGGTAGCTACAGCAGCACCGGCAGCAGGATGGGCTAGCCTCCCCAAGTAGAGGCCTAGGAGCTCAGCTGGGTGCACACTCAGGACATTCTGCCACCCATTCTGCTGTGGCTACACTATTTTTAGCACGCTAGCCGGACCAGAGGGAACGGGAGCATGTCTCCTCAAGCCGGGATGCAGTCTGGCAGTTGCTATGTTCTTATGCATCAGCAGTGTCTGCCACTAGGCAGCGTCCAGTACTCAGAATGACAAAAGATTCCCCGGGTTGGAATACCTTAGAAAAACCCACTGTACTGTAGACTATGGTGCCGCCTCTTACACACTTCTACCAAAGGCGTGAAGGATAGTAATATCAAAGTCTAGCTCGTTACCACCCAGACACTTCCATGCAAGGACCAGGCCTCATTAAACATGCAAATGCTTGAACAAATTAATATTTGACAATCAAACTAAGGCGCTTTAGTGTCAGTGATGGGTGGGCGTTCCCATGTTGGTTCGTAGGCATTTGGCTGGGTGTCTAACTCACAAACCAATGGGGGTGAATAAATACAAGGCACTAGCACACACCAGGTCATGTTTTCTTTTGTTTTGCTTATTTCATGCCACTTACATGAGAGCTTTGGGGGCTGTTCCTGGTTGAATTCTTTAACTAAACAACACACAAGCCTTCCCCCCCCACACACATGTCCCCAAACACCCACCTCTTTGCAGTGATGAAATTTTCACCTGGCTCCTTATTTGTTTCCATGACATTTGCAATCACCTCCAAAAAACAAACCTACATTGTCACTTTTCATGCAAAAAAATGAGATCGTTGCCTGTGCAAAATGGATGCCCAACATTTTTTTCCCAGGCACAGTTAAAGAAATCCATGGGGCAGTTGGCTCCTGGCAAGAGAATTCTGTGATTGGGCAGAGATACCATCCTTGGCTCACCTTGTTGTGTTGTGCTGTTGCAAGACTCTAGAACAATAGGTGACATTAGTTATACAGTACTATCTGAGCTGCAATGCCTAGTCACAATGGAACAATTAAAACAATTACTGAACGTTTTATGTAACAGGACAAATGGATCACAGTGTTAAAGTCTTTGAAATCTCCTATAAAAGCTGTACTAATGCATTAATGTATTAATCCCCCTAATCCTGTCAAACTTCCAAAGTATTTCGGTAAAAAGGCTGACAGGAGATCTCAATGCTAACAGGAACAGCAGCAACCACTTGCGAGAGATGCTTTTTTTTTTTTAACCATTTGACAGTGTTAGATATTAAAATTCACTTCACTTTCAGTATCATAGGACTCGGAGCTCTGGTTTAGGAGATGGTGAGGGGCATTTTGCAAGACTGCTATTGTCTTCTGGAGACTCCCGCATATTTTCTGTCTTATGCCCCCTTAAAGTACCAGGAGTCACATCCCCGGCTGGTGTGCATTGTCATAGCACTATAGAAGTCGCTGGAGCGGTGCTGATTCCCACCAGCTGATATTTGGCCCATACTTTGCAGGAGAGACACGGTAGACAATAGAGTGGTGTTGGATTTTGAGATGTGCCCAAACTATAGAGGTTGGATCAGCCATTGGATCCCCAAAGGACAGCAGGGTTCAGCATGGGGTATTCCGGTTCAAACACCTTCCTAATTTTGACATCAGTGGAGCTCTGCCAGTTCATGCTAGTTCAAGATCTGGCCATGTGTCTCTGAATCCCCTAGGGCTTGTCTACACTACAGGTTATGTCGGCATAATTTATGTCACTCCTGGGTGTCAATAAGCCACCCCCCGAGCGACGTAATTTATACTGACCTAAGCGCCAGTGTGGACAGTGCTATATTGGCAGGAGAGCTTCTCCCACCAACACAGCTACCGCCTCTCGCAGAGGTGGTTTTTAATATGCCTGTGGCGGGAGAGCTCTCTCTCATCGGCATAGACCAGACGCGTTGCAGCACTTCGAGTGTAGACTAGCCCTTAGAGAGCTTTATAATGCAGTCACCGCAACAAATGATACGAGAGAGAAGTTAAGAGGCACAGACAAGGTCTGAGTTGTGATTTGAAACAGGAGGGAGAGGCAAAGTGGTATGACAAAGCCCTTTCCTATAGGGTAGGAGTTGCAGATAGGAAGGTCTCCCAACACCACAGATAAGTTTATAGGAAGGGACAGAATGAGACCAGGGCTAGACAAATGGGAGGGAACTAGAGAGAATCAAGGTCTCTGAGATAGGCCAGAATGAATGCACAGAAGGCTTGAAAAATCAAGGAGGGCTAGTTTGATTTCGACCCTGAAATGATTCAGGAGCTAGCAGATTTGTCTGAGGATGGGGCTATCGTGGTTTTCTTCCCGTGCATGCAAGGAGGTGGGGAGTGACATTCTGAGAGTGCTGTAGTCTGGAGAGCTGAGAACTGGGCAGGCCAGAGGGAGGGGAATTGCAATAGTACACAATGAAGCCTGTGTGTCACTGAAGCTGGCACTAACAGACGTGCGGCTTCAGCACAGTTGCCTTCTGAGGCCACATAATGGAAATGGCAGTATCCCAAGTATTGACAGCCACCCACAGCCACAAGAACATTTAATTAAGGTGGCAGCGCTGTCCTCTGACTGATGTCATCCAGCCATGCCCTTGTGGCTAGGGTCCCAGAATAGCGGGCGCGTTACAATACATGTGATGAGTCAGTCAGGGCACAATAGGGTTGAGGAGCAGAACTGGTGTTTCAACGTGAACGGATTTCTTTCCGGAATGCGTAGGCTGCAGCAACCAGACAGACTCTTGATATACAGTGAAAATATGTTTGTACAATTTAATTTTAGTTAGCACGCCGGGGGAGGGCTGGCGACCTTAGCAACTAGTTCTGATCACGGAATATGTTTACAGAAATTAAGGTTATTGATTGCACTGATTTTTCTCAATTGGCCTATTAATGCTCATTTTATGTAACAGGACAAATAGATCACAGTGTAAAGTCTTTGAAAATCCCCTGTGAAAGCTGTAATAATGCTTTAATATATTAATCCCCTTAATCCGGTCAGGCTACCAAAGAATTTTCGTAAAGGCTGACAGGAAATCTCAGGACTAACAGCGGCACCGGCACGAGATGCTTTTCAGTTGGTGGTTTTTAACTGTTTGCCACTCCAGGATTTAGCACACTCCTCAGCTTGGCATGAGCTGGAGCTGTGGTTTGTGAGATTCTTGAGTGAGGGTGGAGGGCAGTTTTAGTAAACTGGTTTGGCGTCAGAGTCTCCTCTCATTCATACCGGTGTAAACCAAGAAGTGCAGTGACTTCACTGGAGTTATAGTGGCACGAGAGAAGGGGGAATGAGCCCATTAGCTTTCATTTTCTCTACTGCCATGTTTTCTCTCCTCCTCCCCTTCTTCCACTTTCCTCTTCCCTCCTTTGCCTCATTTATTCTCTCACCCTTTGTGGAGCACTTATAGTTCCTCTCCTCCAGAAAGCAAAGCAGGAAGTAGTGTGAGGGCGCACATGGATTGATTTCTGTGCTGGGATCCTAGACACCAATCCTATGAGTTGCTCTGCCTGGACAGACCCTGGTGCCTGCACAGAGCTCCATAGACTTCAGGGCAGGGACTTCAGTAGGACTCCATGTGGGTGCCAGGATATGCTCACACAGAGCAGTTTGCAGGATCAGGGACTACACTATGGGGCTAAAGTCACGTCTTTCCCATCTCGAGTGCTCACCTGTGCCGAAATGTAATATACAACATTATACATTGGTCTATAGACTCATTGCATGCTTCTGAGAGTAGACTGGTGAGGTGGGTACATTGGGTTATGGGACATAAAAGTGCTCCACCAGAATGCCAGTGTACCTCTTTGCTTAAGTGCTTGAAGGTCAAGAGTTTCTTTTTAAAAGTCATATAGCACCATGTTAGCAGCATCGTGGCAGTGCTTCCTTGAATGGTGGCATCTCAAAATTCAGACATATTCCTAGCGCTCTATAATTTAGACTGAGCTGAAGTATTCAGCCTGGAATTTTGTTTTTCTTCCTTAACCTTTTCTGTAACTGGCAAAGAAAATGACATTGTATGTGAAATGTAATAACCAATAATGGAGCCTTTATAGCGCATCATTAGCTTTTCAGCGCATGCTTCTCCCAGCACTTCCCATCATTATCTGCTTCACAGTGTGCCTTCGTGGGTTGTGTGTTTGCTGAAGTGCACTTTGTTGATTGGGATGCATGCATTTTTTTCTCTGTAGTGAATGGGAAATGGTTTGAGTGGGATCCCTATGCAGTGAGTTACCTTTGTTATATGGGAGGAAAAACAAAACAATAACAGCTGTCTGTGATGTTGAAGAGCCCAACCTGAGGGTTGACTTTGTGCCTGGTTCTGATCTCATTTACACTGGTGTAGGAGTGAAGTAACTTCACTTAACAGGTGTGAAATCTGATAGCATATCCTGCTCCCCTTTGTCTGGTGTGGCCACTGATTCAGTTTACTCTCTCTCTCTGGGCAGTTAGTTGGGGAAAAAGGCCTTGCCTTCCAGGGTATGAAAGCCTCCAAATCAAAGCTTCTACAACAATCCTTCACCCTCTGATCAATAAGTCTTTCCCCTTGGTTACAGGATGCATCCCTTTTAGATGGATTCAGGCCTTCATTCATTTCTATGGTTTGGGCTCCCCAGCTGGACCTGATCTCCCATGATGCACTACAGCCAATGACTCCCATGATATACCATGGCAGGTCACCAAGACAGGACACTGAGGTGCATCATGGGTAATGTAGTCCAGCCAAAGAGCCTAGCCTATGGAGAAGAATGGAGACACAATGCAGGAAAAATACAACTCCCATGAAGTACCGTGGCAGCATTTTTTAAGCTAAATTTTTGTTTTTGTCTTAACAATTTTGGTTTTCCGTTTTTCATGGAGAAGTCAAAATTTTTCACAGGGGAAAAAATGTTCTGACCTGCTCTAGATGCAAGTCACTCCAAGATCACAAGGCCATGATCCTGGAAGGTAAGTTGCACAGCACACTTCTAAAGGGTACTGGGCTCTCCCTCCTAGCACCCCAGACAGATTCAGGATGCATTGCGTGGGTCCACACTACCCCTAACAGGGACCTGTACCATAATGGCACAATCTGAATCATACATTTTATGCTTTATTCTGTGCACAGATAGTTTTTTTAGAACTACTTTTACAAGAACAGAATTCCACGTTCCCCTGCTTAACTCCTTGGCAATGATGGGTTTTTTTTTTTACCAGCACAAGATGCTGTGCCAAGAAAAATCTAATGCTCATGAAAGGATTAACTAGATAATATAGCAATATCCTTCAATTTACTCACAGAAGAATGGAAATAGTTCCCTTTTGTGTAAAATAGTTTAGAGAGTGTTTCACCTTAACTTTTATGTTCTTGCTGTTTGTAGTCCAGAAATCAGTCTTTGTGGGAAAATCGATAATAATTCATGCATGCACAGCTCACATCAGCTTCCACAGGACATTAGGTTTTGTAATAACGTTACTGAAAATTGGAACGTTCCTTTTGTAATGGAGTAGAGATAACTACTGCAAATGTTCTTTCACACATGTTGTGTGAGTCCTATAAGGCCACGCAGTCTATAAAATACAGCTGTATAGGTGCATTGATTTCTACAAGCTTTGCACTGAACATTTTCCAACAGCCACTACCAGAAATTAATGAAACATTGGGCCAGCATCATCAAGGGGAGTGTGTGTGTGTGTGTGTGTGTGTGTGTGTGTGGTACTTTTCATTTGTAGATGTGTAAATGGCTTATCTGTTATTTACCTACTGGTCAAATTATCATGGGACATCCAAGGGAGATGAATCTTCAGGGCTGGCACTACAAAGGATGGGAGTTGCACCACCAGGGCCTCATTAACCCAGGTGAGGAGCTCTGGCAGGATGTGGAACCCCAAGACTAAGATTCAAGGGATAAGACAATCTTGCTGATATTACTGCTAACACTCAGCGTTTACATGCAGAGTGCTTTCCATCTGAGGATCTCAGAGCAAAGCAGAGTAGTGTCATTACTCCTGTTTTACAGATAGAGACACCAATGCACAGAGAGGCAAAGTCACAGAGCAGGTCATTAGAAAAGAGAAAGCACATCTGCTGATTCCTAGGCCAGTGCGCTATCTAGTAGTACATGGTGCCTACCTAACAAGAGGGGGCACTCTTCCTGGGATGCAGAGCGTATTTTTTAAAATGCACTTTAATGATCAGTCCTAGTGATTCACAATGAATCATTTTTCTGATGTTCATAAATGGTGCATTTTCAAAAAGATCCATCTCCCCTCAACTACTTATTTGCTTCTCAGGTTTCATGCCATTACCAAAAATTAGACTATATTGTTTTTGTGGTTAAAGGGATTGAAGATAAAATACGGAGCCTTTCACCTGTTATATCACCAGTTCAAATCTGGGCCAGACTTGCAGTGACCTGTGACAGGCCAGTTCACTGGCTTAGCTTTATTGGGCTGGAAATCTGCACTGCAGGGCTTGTTCCAAAAGAATATAAGGATTGCCACAGCCAGCGCTCAAAGGAAAGAAAGATAAGGCTTCCATCAGTAAAGTGGTGCTTTTCTGCAGTCAGAAACCAAACATCTGAGGTTCCTTAAAGACAAAGAACTCAATTTAAGTAACTCTCGACTTTCCACCTTGTGCCTCCCCTAGTCAGCGTTTATATCACCCAACCACTGGGAAATGAGCTGAAGGCTTCTTTGTATTTCCCTCCAGGAATGCCTGTCACCCAGTTAGACTCGCCTGTGGACTGTGGGCTGGAGACTCCATTCACAGTAGTGAGAGTATGAGTATTTGGTTCAGAGGGTTTTAACCTAACGGCTGCTAGGTCTCATGCAGGGTTCATCCACTCCCTCACATAAAGTAAGGTCAATACTATCTGGAGTCCGTTTGGAATGAGTCATTGCTCTCTGGTCTTTTCCTTATGGACAAGTATCGAAATCAGAAAAGTTGCCACCATTTTTGGCAGTAGCTGACTTCCTAGTTGGCTGTCTCACCAGAGATGCAAAGAATAGCATGGGACAGAGGGACTGAAATATCCTCTTGCCTAAATGGGCAGCCCCTTCATGTTAGGGTTGTTGAGGGTGTGTAGAGGAAAGCTTGCAGTGTTGTGGATTTACAGAAGACTTTGTCTCCAGGGCTAAGATTTTCCAAAAGTGGCTAGTGATTTTGGATACCTCTGTTTTTGGTGCCCAGCTGGAGACACCTGACAGAGGCTTGAGTTAAAGAAAGCCCTAACCACCCACCCCTCTGAAAATCGGGCTCTTTCAAGGGGTCTCAAGTTGGATCCCCCAACAATGGGACACCCCAAATCCCTAGCCCCTTTTGAAAATCTTGGCCCGAGACTGACAATCAGGCACAAGTGGACAGCATTAAATTCACTTTAAAAAAAAAAACTATTCATGAAATCATTTGGCTTTTGATAGGAAATATTGATGTTGCAGAGATTATTATTTCTGTGGTGTAATATTTACGCAGTTTTCATGGAAAAGTGAATGCAGAGAGGTATATTTACTTCAGTAATTATGAACTTTTGGAAAAAAAAAGGCCAACAATTATTCAAATAATTATTAAGACCTAGACATAACTAATGCGGCGTCAGTGCAGTTTTCAGTGCATTTTTTCCAGCTCTTTGGTGCATAATAGAGAAATAATGAATGCAAATGCTGTTGATATTCATTAACATTCTGCAAATGAAAAATGACTCACCCCCTTCAGTAATTCTAGCCCATTGCATAGAAAAGTTGAGAATGCCCTTGTCAGTAAAACGATTAGGGTTGGCATCTGAAGAGAAGGCTCCATCCACCATGTTCCCACTTCTAGGAAATGACTTTGTATGGCAGCACATTTTCTGACTGCTAAGAAGAAAGCCACTTTGCTCATACTAGCTGGGCAAAATGGCTCCAGAAATAACATCTGCGTTTGACGATTAGATGGAGACAAAGGGTCCGATGAGGATCAGAATAGAAGTTAAGTGCTCCATTGCAGTTGGGACCCCATTGTGCTGGTTGCTGCAAGAACAAAAAGTAAGAGACAGTCCCTGCCCCACACAGCTCACAGGCTAAATAGTCAAGATAGATAAATCATGGGAAAAATTATCCCTACTTTAGAGACAGAAGAAGAATTCCCTTCGTCTTATCATGGTGCCTAAGAACTCCAGTCAAGGACCAAGAGCCTATTGTGCTAGGTGCTGTACAAACACAGAACAAAGACATGGTCCTTGACCCAAGTAGCTTACAGACTAAGTATAAGACAAGAGGCAACAGCTGGAAACAGACCGATGGGGGAGTACAAGGAAACAAGGAGATCATGTTGGTAAGCACGATAGGCAGTGGTCTCAAGATGACAGTAGCCTACCTGCTGTCAAATCTTTTGAGGGGCTCAAGGCAAAGGAGAATTTTGAGGCACAATCTGAAGGAGGAACATGAGGTAGCTTTGCTGATTTTACAAGGAGCGGCTCCCAAGCATAAGGGGCCGCGGGGGAGAAATCAAGAAGGTGTTTGTTTGAAAATGTAACAAGTGGCAATGGAGGCTGGCACCATGGACTGATTGGAGGCGGGAGTCGACATGTCAATCATGAATAAGAGATGGTAGGTTAGGGCTGGGATAGGCCTGGGAAGGGAAGACAAGCAGCTTAGGTTTGATGTGCTAGAGAAGGAGCCAGTGAAGGTGTGCAAAGAGAGGTCAAAGCGACAGGCTAAGGAAATGATCTTTACAGCAGCATTCTGAATGGATACTATGGGGCAAGACTGCATTTGTCAAAGCCCGAGCGAAGGATGTTGCAGTAATCGAGGCAGGAGATGTTGAGAGACTTAAGTGACGTGCCCCAGGTCACACTGGGAATTGGTGGTAGAGCTGGGAACACCATCCAGTCCTTTGAAGTCCCAGGCCAGTTCCTTAACCACAAGACCATCTTTTCTTGAAGGGCTACTGCCCTACTGTTTACTCTTCCCAGACTAGGGACAGAGTTCGGACTGAGCGAAAGGTAAGGGAGTCTCCCAAATGCGTTTCAGACACATCTGTTGATAAAGTCTGCCTGGGGTTCGTTTGTGTGTTGTTGTCTGCATGAGAGATACAGTATGAGATGCTCTTATGGCACCAGTAGTGCAGGGAATAGCTAGCATCTGTGTCAGATGTGACATTACCCATCATTTTGAGAATGAATAGAGAGAAAACAATATCGATCTCGGTGCTGGGCCTAATGTCTATTGCCCTACGGAAAGTAAGATATAGCGGTGGGTGAAACTGACATAATGCAGAAATTTTGCCTGGGTTGGGGTTTCATGATGGAAATTGGATGCTTCTCTGAACTATTCAAACCCCACGAATCTGCATAATTGGGCAGGAAATCCATAAAGAACAGACTTCCCCATGAGCTTTCCAGAGCTTTCTCAATCTGGAGATACTGCAAGAATATCCTTATCAGGCTAGTTTGGCTCATTCCAATAAACTTATAGATGGAAAATGCTGCATGGGGGTGTGAAATAGATTTCTACACATTCATGAACATTTACAAAAAGCTAGGTTCACATCTGGGTCTAGAAACGAGAGATGAGACCAATCTGCGCCATTCAGACCCAGAGCCAGCCTCCCCGCAAGTCTCAAGTGGTTTTACAGCTGATGTGACAGCTCTCTCCTATAGAGATGATTCAGAGTCATGAAGTTTGGATCCAAATTGGATCCCTTCAGTTCAAGGTGGTTTACAAGGACTATAACAGCGTTTAAAAGAGAACTGGATAAATTCATGGTGGTTAAGTCCATTAATGGCTATTAGCCAGGATGGGTAAGTAATGGTGTCCCTAGCCTCTGTTTGTCAGAGGATGGAGATGGATGGCAGGAGAGAGATCACTTGATCATTGCCTGTTAGGTTCACTCTCTTGGGGCACCTGGCATTGGCTACTGTCGGTAGACAGGATACTGGGCTAGATGGACCTTTGGTCTGACCCGGTACGGCCGTTCTTACGTTCTTATATTTGGGTCCAATATTCTGGTTCAGACTCATCTTCTAGAGAGGTGACTGGAACCCGATCCAAACCAGTTTTCAAGGGGAGTCTATATCCAGTTATCCTGTGCTGGCCTGTCTCTACTAGAGAAGTGTGAAGCTCAATTATGTGTCTGGGGGGTGGGAGCTGGGGGAGGAATCAGGGTAGGGGATGATCTATGTAAACTTAAACAGGGGCCCTGTTCTCTGTTTCCTCAAGATAGGTCTAATGTACACTGGTGGTTGCAATGGTCCACTTTGGGGATGACTTGCCCCAGGTCACACACGGCATCTGTGGTGGATCTGGGAATAGCATCCAGCTCTTTTAAGTCCCAGGCCAGTACTTGAAACACCAGCTGGTCTTTTCCCTCAGAGTTCTGCCCCCTTGCCAGGTCAGAAAACCTGTGTGTCTGGCCACATCCTCTCACTCATCCATCTTACCCTCACTGTGCCTTCTATGGTGTGGGCCAGCCACCAGGAGGACCACACTGGCAGCATCGTAAGCATGGAGCTGCTTTACACAGGGGGCATATTTCTTGGAGTAGTGGAGAGGGACTGCAGTGCAGGAGAGAACTGGGCTCAAGGTTGGTCGACCGGCAGGCAGGTGCATCCCTCGCTCTCCCAGCTTGGAAATGATTGAAGGAGTGAGTAGGGAGGATGATATTTCCGTTCTGAAGCTATTTTTGAGGTGCGCTGCTCCCCCCGAGCCTCGGTTTTTGCAGTTATAAAATCTAATCTAATTTCTGATGTATTTAACTGAAATCTCATTTCCAGTTTTGTGTCCTGTAAAGAACAACGGGCTCTGGGGGATCCCTGATAAAGCTTCGGAAGTGGCCCCCGGCTTCCATGTGCAGGGAACTAATCAATCCTCTGCCAGGAATTTTCAGTAATATCTGTTGATTGCCGCTCACGTATAATGAAGACAAATCCTGTGCTGGCTAAAGATCAATAATTCAAGGAGGGAAAGAGGTAGAGGGGAGTACAGGACAGAGACAGCTGGAGCATCTGCCAATGAAATCCATTCCGAAAACAATGAGCTTTCAAACAGAGCCTGGGACAATTAATGAGAATTACAGAAAATCCTATGGGTACGAGGAAGACCCTGTGAATACAAAATATCCCCCCCCCTGCATCCCTACAAAATCCAGTTCTTCTTAGGAACTCCTTGGAGAGGTATTTAAAGCCTATTAGAATGGCAGGAAGCCAACATTTAATCAGCATGCTAATTCTAGGATGACATCATATGGACTGGTAGCTGGAGCTCTACCTGCATCTGCTTAAGGCTGAGTTAGCAGAGAGGTCTGATAACTCGTGCTTCCGCTATATAGCAGCGCCAGAGGGTTCAGAGAGCTGCCACAGCGGGACCAAGGTGCTCTGGAGTTGCTATGAAGGGTTGAGGGATGACGTAGCAGGCCCAAGAGGTGGAAGACTAGATTTAGTAGGCCATTTGATGGGTTTGACCTGTCCTTTTGACAAGACGGGCAAGTCCAATGATTTGGTGCACAGACAATACAGGCAATCAGATGGCTTGTATGGGCAGATAAGTAGGTCCAAGGGGCGGAATGACTGTTGTTTTGGGCACGCTGGCAGGCCCAAGAGGCACCCAATGTGAGATACAGACACCTAGCGGGGCATTGTAACCTTTCCTGCCTGCTCCAATGAATGTAAATTAGCTCCCGAGCAGTAATTTCTACCCAGGCTCACCACCGCAATCGTTACATTCGCTGTGGGCTTTAATTTTTAACCATACCTGTCTGATTTTTAAAAAATATTCATTGGACATTCTCTTAGATTCTTGTCACAGCATCTTGAATCAGATCAGAGAGTAAATGTTAACAAGTATGATAAGGGGGATGCTGACCTGCTTGGGCCTCTCCTTCGCTCCCTCCCCCCACTTGTCTCTCTTCGATAGCAAGCCCTGAAAGGGTTAAAGTACTGCCTGTGACTCTCCTTTTGCTGAGATGTGAGAAATAAGGGTGTATTGATTTCGGTGCGACGTGCTCTGTATTTTGCCTGCGCTGCAAAAGTGATTATTCAACAGAAATACAGTTGCTTTATTTCGTTTCCAATTTAGCTGATCAAGCAAATTCCAGCATCACCTGCTCCTGGGATATGGAGCAGTCACAGGATTGCCAAACCCCAGCATTCAAAAATCTCAAGTCAGGCTTTTAAAAATCATGAGACTGGCTTAGAAATCACAAGACCTTTTTAAAAAGTGATACATTTTTGAGTCATGTCATTTGACTTCTGGTTTCTGAGCATTGGGGGCACTTGGGTCACGTTTTCAAGCTTTTCGCCACAAGCATAAAGGCAAGAAACTGACTTAAAAAAAAAAAAGCTGAGATTCCACCAAATCACATGCATCCAGGAGCTGGGGGTTTAAGAAAAACATCAAATATTATGAGACTTGCATTATTTGACATGAGAATGGGCAACACTGCAGTTAACTCAGCTGCACAGTCCCCAGGTGCAAAGCAGCCCTTGTATATTTATTCCCTTGGGTGAATGGCGTTTCCTTCTTATTATGACCCATGCACATGGGATGGGCGAGTCTTGCTCCCCCTGAAAAGAATTATACATGGCCTGGCCACCTCCCAACTGCCCCCTTCTGGCCTCAGGTCACTCTGCAGCCACGCTCCCTCAGTTTCCCTCTTCTTCTACTCAAGGTCTCTTAAATCAAACTATCAAAACAACTCTTCTCTGGTTCAGCCAGACTCCTCTTTGAGGCTGGATTTATTAAAATAACAAAGTCAGTCCCAAAGTCCATACTCAGTCTCAAGACCATACTCCCACGCCTTCTTGCTGGGGTCACCCACGCCTTCCCTGCCTGTAGCCTTTCCTCTGAAGACTCAGGGTGTCCTGCTGGTGTCTACACGCTCCCAGCCGTCTTTGTGGTCTCTTCACTCTGAGCATCTCATCACAGCTCATTGCGTCCATCCGTTCCCTTCTCTGCACCTTCCTGCCGCTCTTTATAGGAGAAGCAGCTCCTCCATCTCTAGCTGCTTCAACTAATTCAGTGGTTCTCAAACTGGCCAGCTCCAGGCCTCCGGCCATTAAAAGGGCAAGACACCCGGTTACAAGCAGTTTAGTCTGAACTACAATTTTCTATGGGCTTCAATTAAAGATGGGCCAAACCCAGGACCATTTATTTCCCTCCCTCCCCTCACCCCTCAAGCTCTGCAGGTAGGGGATAAAATAGTGACCAAGTCCATGTAACAGAGAGCAGAGACGTGGGGGAGCCTGCAAGAAAGACTGTTCCATACACACAATCCTCACCCTTGGCACAGCCTCGCTGCAGGGGAGAGACATGAGAGACGCCTGGAAGCTAGGCCCATCAATAAACACGTCCCTTCCCCTCTAACTGTCTGTTTGAGGGAGGAATTTGGCAGCACTGCATCTCTGGGGCATTTAGTAGAAACAAAGGCTTGTCAAACCCAGGCACGATATGATTATGTTGGATGTTTTCTCAGCTACAGCTTCACAAACGCATTGTCAGAAGCAGCCAGCGGTCTGGTCCGTGGGCCTTTCAGGCAAATCGATCCCTGAGCAGCTGAGTGCTACAAGAAGTATTTCACTCCTCGTTCATTACAAGGGAGCAAACTAGAGATTATTTCTGCCGGATGTCAGATTTGCATAAACCCCGTAGTTTAGGGGCGTCTGGAGGCTTCAGGGAACTGGCAAAGGGATACGTGACTATCAACTCTAGGTCACCTGATGAAACCTTGCTTGTGATTTTATAGTGATTCAAATGGCTGCCATCCGGTGTTTGATTGATTTGCCTATGAGAAGGTGAGCTCTGTCCAATTCCTAAGGTAAAAATACCCATATCACAAAAATCACCACCTCTGGTATGTTTTCCATAAACACATGTGGCAAGTGCATTTTTATGGGACATTGAGGAAAACAACCATCAAAGAACAAATGTAATATCTCCAGGAGAGAGAGAGAGAGTGGAGCTTCCCTCTAAATCTATCTGATCCTTCATCTGTCTCCTGATAGCTGACTGTCCTCACTTTCAGAGCATCCTGCAAGACACAAGATTCTGTCATATCCGCCATCTTGGACCTCCACACAGCCCTGCCCATATCAGTGTCAGGCAAGGATGCTTCTTACTTTGAAAGGTGAAGTGTAAAGAAAACAGAATTTTTGCTGCATACACCACAATTTGGTCCCATTGTTGGCAGCCTCAGCAGAGGGGCCAGCAATTGTCTAGACATGGAGAACAGATCTCCGCTCTCCCTTCTAGTGAAGGTCAGAGTTGA
Organism: Terrapene triunguis; assembly: GCF_002925995.2. Classification (NCBI taxonomy): domain Eukaryota; kingdom Metazoa; phylum Chordata; order Testudines; family Emydidae; genus Terrapene; species Terrapene triunguis. Next base: position 4,894,184 of record NW_020664589.1, on the reverse strand, counting down.
TGCATGTTGGCAGAGAGCAGTCTGAGGGAAACTCACCTTCCCACTACTGCAGCTGTTCTGTGGCTAGAAAGAACTTTAGTCCCCAGGACTGACATTCTAACACCTTTAATCAGGGCTAGAGTTAGTTAAATAATAATTCTAAATGAATCAGATGGGAAACATTTCCCAGGCCTAAAGCACCAAAGAACCTGCAGGATTCTCTGAAATGCAAACCCAGGAAGGTGAGTGCTGCCAATTCATTCAGAGAGCAGGCTGGGGAAAGAGGCAGCATTAATTCTATAATGCTGCAAAGCGGAGGAGGGAGGCATATAACATTTATGAACAAGGTCCTGTTCCTTTTCTCTTTCTCCTCTTTAATATTGCAGTCTTTTTACCGATTGAAGCAAGAGCTAGGGGCCAGCATCCCATCTGCCTCTGCTGAATGTTAAGCTGAGGTATGCAAAATGGGAGCTAGCTGGAAGCCCAGTGGACTTGCATGGGATACAGAGACACAGCAAAGGTACATATGCTGCAGTTCTGACTATCTCGTTTTACTGCTATATGTAAAACACCATCTGTGGTGCAGAGACCTCTTCTATGAGGTAGATGCACATTTAACCCAGAAAACTGTCAACTAAAGTGCTATAAAGTTCCCCGTAAGTGTCTTCACCACTCTTTGCTTGAGAAAAGCTCCTAACAGGATGGGATGTTAGTATCTAAAGCGAATGCAGATGCCGTGGGCCAAATTCAAGCCTGGTGTATGTGGATGGAAATCCACTGACTTCATCTGTTAACTCCGTTAACATCAAGTGGCCGTAACTCCACTGACTTTCATGTTGTAAATGAGGATGCCACTGACTTTACTGGAGTGGCACCTGTTTACACCGTGGGTGATTTTGGCTCATTGTCTCTTGATTAAATATATATTTTCATGTACAACAAACATTCAGGGCTATCAGATTCTAAAGACACCCCCTCTCCTACCCAGGGTGCTTGGGAGTTAGTCCCTTGAACCTCCTGATAGCTGACTCTCTTCACTTCCAGAGCATGCTGCAAGACACACCTGTCTGAACTAGCATCCCCCACATGTCGTAATGACAACCAACTCAGAAGGCATCACCTGCCTATTATCATAAGAGAGGACTGAAAGGAGAGAGACCGACAGCTCTGCTTTCTCGAGGCGTGTGATGTGACTGTTGCGGAGAAGCTCTGAGATCCCATGGCAATGAGCACCATGGAAATGCCTATAAAGAAAACGAATGCCATACATTCTGCGGCAACTCCACGTGCAGACTCACTATACAAAAAGAAATCACTGCTTCTTTCAGCGCTGCTTGTTTCCTGCTCCACTGTAAACTTGAGCGCCTCTAAGAATGATCTCCCGAAGGAGAAAATCCAGGTTCCTTAAGATCTCTGAAGCAGTGACTGTAAAATATCTGCTGGACTCAGTGGTGCTGGAACAATTTTCGTAGTGGGGGTGCTGCATGCAGAAACCATGTCGTTATTACTACTCCAAGCAGCACCCCTCGTTCCAGCACCGATGGCTGAGCGTGTATCAGCTGACGAGGCTGAATTCAGTGATTGCAATGCTTTTCCTCACCACTGGGGGGACTTCCAGCTATTGGTGGGCTCAACAGCTGGGAGATGGCAGCTTAGGTGCTCTGCAATCACCAGCTGGTGGGCTCATGCCAAGCGAGTGGCTGATTAGCGATTTCAGCAGTAGGGAACTTGCTGTTTAGTTGCTTTGCACTTGCCTGCGGATTGGGCTTGTTGTTGAATTGAGCACTAATAAAAACAGTGGGAAGGTTAGAGACATTTGTCTCTCACCAGCAGGTGGGGTTCACTCTTCACAGCAGTGGGGAGCTCTTGGGCATTGGTGCAACCACATGAAAAAAGTTGGGAAGAGGAAGGAGGAAGAGTGAAAATGCATGAGACCTGCAATCGCACCGAGGGTGAGATCAACAGGAGAGTGAACAGTTGTGAACAGTTCCAGCAGCTCCCATTGGCCTGGAGCGGCGAACCGCGGCCACTGGGAGCCGCGATCGGCCAAACCTGCGGACATGGCTGGTAAACAAACCGGCCCAGCCCGCCAGGGGCTTTCCCTGCACAAGCGGCGGAACAAGTTTGGGAACCACTGATCTAGACCATTCCTGACAAGTGTTTGTCTAACCTGCTCTTAAAAATCTCCAATGATGGAGATTCCACAACCTGCCTAGGCAATTTGTTCCAGTGCTTAACCACCCTGACAGTTAGGAAGTTTTTCCTAATGTCCAACCTAAACCGCCCTTGCTGCATTTTAAGCCCATTGGTTCTTGTCCTGTCCTCAGAGGTTAAGAAGAACAATTTTTCTCCCTCATCCTTGTAACAACCTTTTCATGTACTTGAAAACTGTCATCATCTCCCCTCTCCGTCTTCTCTTCTCCAGAGTAAACAAACCCATTTTTTTTCAATCTTCCCTCATTGGTCATGTTTCCTAGACCTTTAATCATTTTTGTTGCTCTTCTCTGGACTTTCTCCACATCTTTCCTGAAATGTGGCTCCCAGAACTGAACACAATACTCCAATCATCCAACATTAGAGGTTACTGTGTTAGCCAGAGTGAGCTGGAAACGAAATTAACATCTGGGGAGCAGGGGGGTGGGGTGGAATGAGTGAAAGTGGGATCTGGCATGGATATGAGGAGCAGGCTGGAGACAGTAGCCTGGGAGCTGTCTATAAAGGGATGGCTAGGTAGTAGCAGGGACAGTTGGCTGGCCACACATAGAGCAGAGGCTGTAGAACTGGGGGAAGAGGCTTGCCGGGAGCATGGAGGCAGCTTGGGGCTGGAAGAGGCTCAGGGTATATAACCAGCAGAGCTACTGCTGGAGGAAAGAACAGCATGAGCAGTGGGTTGGGGAGCTGGGACAATGGCAGCTGAGGGAGAACAGGGGAAGAGCTGTGTGACGACCCGTGCACAGAGAAGCTCTCCTCACTGCTCATTTACCAGGAGTTTCCTTCTCCTGCTCTGGCCCTCACAGCTTCTTCCATGCTGCCCCCATGCCTGGAACGCCTTCCCTGTCAGGCGGGATTGATGCCCCCTGCTAGCAAAACCTTAAGCACATGCTCAGCTTTAAAGCAGGCGAAGCATGTTCAGTGAAGCCAATGGGACTGCACTCAGCCTTAAAGTTGAGCATGTTTAAGTGCTTTGTTGGATCAGGGCACAGGCACCTACCATTTCTACCCTCACCCCCTCCATTAACCTCACTTCTTCTGTGGGACCCACAAACGTTAACCCTGGCCAGTACAAATGCTCTCATCGCTTGTTATGAAAACAGATATAAATGGACACCGAGTATGCACCATCCCGTGTGTCTCCCAGGTTGGGTTTTTCTTGGTCTAATCTTTGACTCTCCATTTATACTGCAGTCTCCACAGGGCAAGGACCTTATTTCTTCTTATTTCTTCTGTGCAGTACAAAGCAAACCAGCAGGGCTTAACCAATACTAACAAATTGCAATAATTATCACTAACTGTAAATAGATTCCATTTGCGCCTTTGGAAGCCACAGTTATATAAGGCCTGGAGGCTAAGAAGGTGAAAAATACTCCACAAAGCTGACTTGCAAAGCATGGAGAAAGAAACCCAGTACACACAAACACCCATTGTTATTTATCGTTCTGTATTAAGCTAGCAGCTAAACACCCCAGTTTAGATCAGGATCTCTGTACAAGTCCCTGCTCTAAAGAAATGACAGCTCTAATAGACTAGACAGAAAAAGAGTGGGAGAAAGGATGGATTGGTATCCCCCTTTTCCACGTGGGGAGCTGAGACCCAGAGAGATTAAGACCTTGCTCAAGGTTATAAAAGAAATGTGTGTCAGAACCAGGGATTAAACTGATATCTCCTGAGTCCCAGTCCAGTCTCTTAACTAAAAGACCATCCTCCATCTCAAGCATACGATGAAAGAGCAGTAATTGTCTAAACAAAAGATGCAATTTGCTTTTCTGTGTTCTGCACCTTTCCATACAGAGAAGTCTCCTTGCCTGCTACGGGGGCCATCTGGGAAGCAGCTGCCATTTTGGGCATTGGGTCAGCTCCAGAACGTTGCAGAGTGAGCCACACACTGTGCTCTCTCGGTTGTGCCGACTTTAGAATAGATCTTTCTTTTTAAAAAAAAATCCAAAACAAAAGTCACCAGGCCTGAAAATGAAAGCTTTCCCTTTTTGTATACTGAAAAACATAGCAATGCCAGCCTCTTGGTTTGATTCTTAACTTCAGACCTAGGGACTGCCATTGGAACTGGAAGTGCATTCTGGGTACTTGCATGTAAATGAGCATATCATGAAACATTACAGACTGCAGCAGGGTTAATCCAGGCCAGAAAAATTGCAACCTTTGGCACATTTATGCCCTGATAACCAATTTGGCATACACCCTGGACCTAATCCTTGACCAGAAGCTGACTATATGCAATCAGGTGATAGTGGTGCTCAGGGAAGGATTATTTCGAACATCTTAAAAACTATTTCCAGACCACTGCCTCTTTCTTGCATACTTTGACCTAGACTGTGGACGAATGGATTACTACAATACACTCCATGGTGTGCTGCCTAGGATGGAGCTCCTTCACCCCAAGCTAGCCCAGAATACAGCAGTGTGATTGTTTCTGGAGGTGGGCAGACTCCTTTGTTCCCTGCATTGCCTTGTGGCACTGAGTGTTAGGGCAACATTTCATCAGCTCCTGAGAGGGCACCCATCAGTTTGTGAGTGACTCAGTTTGCATGAGCAGAACACACAAGTTGTGCCTGTGGTCTGGTAGAGTGCACACGCAAATCCCGTTTTGTGCATGCACTTTGATATTCAGTCACCAGTGCTGCAGGGAGAATGTCACAAAATGGCAATATAGATGTTTAAAGGGGTATTCTGTAGTGTGCTGCTAAATACAAATGCCCTGAAAGATAGATAGAGTCCTTTGGCACAGTCATGGATTCGTGTCCATGTGACTTTAATCCTTAGCTTGACAAGTGTTTTACTCCACAGAATGTAAATTCCTTTTTGTGATAATCCGTTGTGTGCATGGAGATGTGGACAGATGCTCTCAGCTCTCAGAGATCGAATGGGAATACACAGGAGGTGCTGGCAGCGCAGTGGTATTTACACAAATGTTTCCTGTTCTCTTTGGTTTGCTTCGCCTCCTGACATTCCATTCAGGTTCTCTGAGGTTGTTCCTCTACCTGCTGGGTCTCCTCTTAAAATGTTTGAATTGCTGCAGAAAGTCTGCTCCAAACTTTTCCTCGGTCTGCTAAGCTGCTCCCAGGGAGACCCTGGACTCCTGTAATAGAAGTCAAAAGAGATCATTGGCAAAAGCAAGGAATCTACATCTTAGTTTCCGCTGGACAATGAAGCCTCTTTTCCAGCAGCTCTTAGACCTTCATCTTATGAAACAATGGAGAGTATTTTTTCCTCATTTGGATAAGAATACTTGCCCATGCATTGTCTTTCTTCAGAGGTGCAATCATACAAGAATGGTTGGGGGTAATCTGGAGTCCCTTAGCCAAAATGAGGAGGGCATCAACAGAAAGTCTCCCTCAACTTCCTTCTCCAACAATGTTGCACCTATGGCTTTCTGTAATTCAGATTTGTATTAACATTACGACCATTGATGCTACTGATCAGGGTAGAAATCTCCTTCTGAGATTTATGGGGCCAGGCTGGGGATATTCTAAAACAACTCTTTTCACTGTATTCACTGCACTTCTGGTCCCAGCTGGAATCAGAATGTATAGAAGCGTCTGAAAACGAAAGACACGTTTTTAAACCACAAAACTAACTCAGCTTTTTTCAAGGCTGCAAAAGGGTTGGAGCTCATATTTGATTCAATTCTTATTCCATTCAGACCTGGTGTGCTCTAAAACTAGCAAACTTGTGGAGAACATTCACTGTTTAACCCACTCTGTTCTGTTGGGCCTTTCTTATTCAGAATGGCCCAAATCCTGAAGGCCTTAGCCACCTTTGACATCAGCAGACCTTCCATGGATTGCAATCAGAGTTTTTCTCAAGTAAGGACTGAATAACAGCTAAGAAAGGACCCCAGGATTTGACCCAGTGATGCAGGAGTTAATGGCTTTATATTTCATTATCTCGGTATTTGTCAGTTCTCTGCCATGGCTTTGACATGGCTAATGTTTCTGGGGCCTCACCAAATGTTGAGCTGTGATGATTCTGCTCTGCTTTCTCTCCTGCCAGGGTCTCCTGTTCTCTCAAAGCCAGATTCTGTCAAATTTCATCTGACCTTCCCATGCTGTGGAAGCCAGAGCAAAGCCATGCAAGCTCAAAAACAATTGGTTTCTTTTAAAGGTTGCTGCTCCTCCCACACGAGTAGAGTTCTCTTTTCTCTTTAACTTTCCTTGCATTGAATTTTGAAACAGCTGCAGTCTCTATGGCACTGCACCAGAATGCAGATGTTCACTGAACGGCCCACAGCCAGGAAAAAAAAGGAGCTAACTGTAGAGGACAGCACTGAAATGCGCTGTGTTTGCTTAGGCCTAAGCTCTGCTGTTCCGTGATATAAAAGGACAACTACAACCCATATGTCCTTCCTCTTTATTTCTGCTTGACTTATTCGCCCTAGATTTAAAACTTCAGATACTTCTGGAGTTACTGCTGTAAAACCTGTTCCTTATGTATCATACCCTTCACCGGCATGGAACAGGTGACTAACAACTTTCCAGTCAAACCTTTATCATCAGAATTAACTAGCAGTGCTCCAGAATAGAATGATTGGGTTTGTGCAGTTGTCTGTGCACTCCTCCACCTCTCAAATATCTACTTAGCCCTGTGGGGTGCCGCTAGGCACCAGCAGATACATCACAACCATGCCAATCAAAGTTCTTTTCCAGGATCTAAGTGAGCCAATCAATCTAAAATCCTCTTTCTCAGTGTCTTGTGGAATAAAAACCTGAACTTTCAAGCATGAAGCTGAAGAATGAAAGTCAAACAGGCTCAATATGGATTTATTTCCTCTAATACAATCAATCAGGGATTAGAGCTTTGTCCTTTTTTTTTTTTTTTTTTAAGATGCCTTCAGCCAAGTTTGGCGTTGAAGAGATTCTTCATTTTTATATATTTTACTGGCTTCCTGTGTCTCAGCAACCCGTTTGCAGATAGTTTGAAGGCATATTCTGCGTATGCCTCCATGCACCATTCCTACAGGTAACATTTTCTTGAAGCAACTGGCAGATGTGGTTTGTTCTTCATCAGACCTTTCAGTCTGGCACTGTTAGATCTTTGCTGTGTTAGTGATTGTAGGGTGCATAATGGCATGTCTGCCCCAGGGGGTTATGGGTGCACTGTGGGCAGGGGGCAGTGGAACAATCAGTACTTGCAGTATGGAGGCATTTCAAAGAGCCGATCGTTGGCAGGATGGACACACCTATCTCCCCCATTGCTCCTATCTGCTAATCTGGTATAGTTACAACACCAGGGTTACTAATATGGAGCTCTGAGCAAGGGCATCCTCTGCTGCCAGTGAAGAAAGCATGGAAACCTTTAAGCAGTTTATTTCTCCATCTGCCTTATTAATGCGTTATGCTGGCCCCTAAAAATAAACACAGTAAATACCTGGACATGCTAACCTCTCTGTAATCAGACTGATAGCAGGTAAAATCCGCTGTAGGTCTCATGATAGAGGTACCCTACTTATATCTAATTCAATTACCACCTACTCCTAGGATTTGGGAAATGTCACTAAAGCCCCGTTTGGATGACCCTGCCTTTTTTAGTCATCCAATTGTATGAATTTAAGTCCACAAAAGTGACATTTCTAGCACTAGCTAAAGGCAGGTCAGGTGCAGTGGAAGTTTCCCACACAGGCAACTCAACCTGGACGCGCATTTTGAGTCCTGCAACTCCAGCCCTGGTGCTCTAGGCAGCTCTCCAAAGGCACATCAGTTTTGACCTGCAACAACTCCTGTTATTCTAGTTCTGAGCTATCACACAGTTGTACCAAAGCAGCTTAATCTCCCCACCTGCAAATCACCTGCTACACCAGGCCTGACCCTCTCCTGATCAGAGATTGGCAGTGGAACCAAACTGTTTTATTGTTTCTATCAACACTGGGCAGTTTGGGATGAGCAGTATGGAAAATAATCTGATCTTGCTTGCTCTGGACCGTCTTCGAAACAAACACTTCTTTCCTCCATAGGGAAGCTCTAAGACTAGCCTCGTGAAAGCTGGGGCAGCTCTCTTTGCACGGAGCATCCCTTGAGCTTGGTAGCACATAGTGCAGAGGTGGGATCTAGACCTAGTTCTATTGTCAGCCCATCAGCTCAGCAGCAGAGTAGACCCTAATCTGGTCCTGTTTGCACTGGGCAGCCCTTGAAATAGGCATTGTGAAAAGGTGGCAAGATCCTGTTAGTGCTGGAGAGTTCTTGGGCTCCGCAGTTCAATGGCCGATCGAGCCACAAGTGCACCGTTTAGTTCTTGAGACAGACATAATTATGGCTGGCACTGAGTAGCTTTTGAGATAGGCAACATGAAAACTGTACCAAGTCCCGGTGGCAAAGGGAAGTTCCCACGTCTGACAATCTGAAAGTTGAGCTGCAATATATAAAGAATGATTAAGTTTCTCCCTGTTTATTGAACCAAGCCCTGTTCAATATAAAACCTTACTGATCGTGGTCTTTACAGACTGGGTTTATTTGCACCATCTCAGGAGACTTCAGTGGCTTTTGCATTTTCATTTCATAATGATAAATTACCTGAAATCACTCCTCACTGAACAGATTCTCCTGGCTTTGGCTCCTGCTAGGATCTTTCATTTTGTGCTGAAAATTGCAGTAGAAAATTTCCTTGAGCCGTTGATATGTCAGACTAGAGTTTATTATCACTCGCCGCCCCAGCGTATGGAGCTGTGTGAAAGGTTTTGTAAATAATATGACACGGGTAGGAACTCATTTGATGCTGTGATAGGTGGTGAATATTCCTAGCCAGGCAGGCAGGGTGAAATAAACTAGTGGGGAGTCTTCTGGGGAGACACAATCTTGTTCTGTAATAGGGCTATGTTAATTAGTAATCTTAGTGTATGAAATACTATTTCAGTGACTGGCTCTTCACCTTCTAGCTAAAAGAAATAGTGTAATGTCAAATCCTGTTCCTGGGTTACTATATCTCTGGGCTGCCTTCACTCCTGTTCAGTACAACAATCCATAGCGAATATGTCTTCTTCTGCATTTGATGCCGAGCACTTCAAAATCCAAGCTCCTGGGTTCCAGTCCTAGTTCTGCCCAAAATTAACTTTCTTGGGCTTTGGACCACCTTTTCTGGAGTGCCTGGAGTTAGGTATCCAAATCTACAGTCAATGGGAACATCGTCTCTGAATATCAGGCCACTCATTTAAGTGGTGAAATATGGATTTAGATGCCCAAAGTTAGACGCTTTCATTTGAAAATATGGTCTTTAACTTCTCTGCATGTCAGTTTCCCCAGCTGTAAAATGGGAATAATTATTAAGTACACCTCTACCCCGATATAACGCTGTCCTCGGGAGCCAAAAAATCTTACCGCGTTATAGGTGAAACCGTGTTATATCGCTTTGATCCACCGGAGTGCGCAGCCCCGCCCCCCCGGAGCACTACTTTACCGCGTTATATCTGAATTCGTGTTATATCGGGTCGCGTTATATCGGGGTAGAGGTGTAATTAGATAACAAGATAATCACAGCTGGGCAATTCATGCATCCAATTTTCTGTGATTATCCATTCCAGTTTTGTAATGAGTTGGCTTCAGCCATGTTCACCACAAAGCCACCCAATTTACTCTGGATTCAGCCTGGTGTAACTGAGCATAATATGACCTGTTATCCAACAATGGTTCTCACCATTAGCCAAGTGTTCTAATTTCCCTGACTATAAGCTAGCCTCTGGCAGCCAGTATATGGAACTTCCTATTCCATTGTGCACAGAGCAGCTCTCAATGGATCTTGGCTGAGGTTTGGAGCAGCCAAGTTAGAGTGCAGAGATCTGAATCGGAAAAGGGCAGGTGTGGTGTGAGCCCAGCACACAGTCCTTTGTTCAGGTCTTCAGAGATTCATAATTCAGTCCCTACTTTCCAATTGCTTCATGGGGGGAAGTAAGTGATCCCTTTTCCTGGCACAGCTTGATTTCCCCTCTACTCTAGCTCAGCTGCACTGGCCATGTGTTATAAGGCAGAGTCATGGCTCCCCACCCATGCCTGTACATTCTCCACCCACATGCATGAGGGGGGAGGCTGCCCTCAATGCACATTGTAAACCTGATATGGATAGCCCATGCAGGGGACTAAGGAAGAGGGAATTTTTGTCTTCCCTCCCCTGCACAGGTGCATAGGCTGTCTTATGACTGAGCTCTAAGGTAAGAAGGAAGAGTCTAGGATACCATTATTGGTGTGCCTGGGAGTGGCAATGCAGAAGATCATTAGACTGTTATTTGCAGTATAATCTGTAATCCAGAAATCTCAGTTTGGTACGAGAGTATTGTAAGAGTTACAAGACTAAATCCATATAATGGAGTATCTATTTATCTGTCTGTACATCTGTTATCTGTCATCTTTCTCCTACTCACTAGAAAAATAAAAAACTAAACAAACAAAAAAAGAAATCACAAAAGGAAAACACAAAGAGTTTTAATTTACACGGAAAGAACAGTCAATCTGTGTCTTTAGGATTTGGGGCCTTACATGAAGGCCACTTTACATGGCTCTAGTCTACGGGTGGCAATATCATTTTCTCTCATTTTCAGGCCCCATGAGACGGCCAGAGCGTCTGACATGGCTTAAAGGTAAATGAGAATCAGGTCCCATTTAGGTCCAACTCCATCCGCACAGGGAGTTAATCTGCTTTAAATTCACAAACTACCTTATTTGGAATGAACTTTCCTGTATAGACAAGTCCTAAGTGTTTTCCGGGTCGGGGCCATAACCTTTCTGAATTAGATGGTGAACGGGTCCTGATTTCTGCACATCTGAATCGCTGACTATATGGGATGAGACAACTTCAGCGGCGGGGTTGTTTCTGAAGTGTTATTTCAGTTCTTGGATATTCGTTATTTTTGCTGTGTATCTCTTGGATCACTCCTCTTGAGCAGCTAGTTGGTCTCATTTATTTTTTACAGGTGAATATTTGGCAGGATTTTGTTCTGGCGTCTTTCCTTTCCCCCCCCCTCTCTATTGCAACTGCTTGGTCTCCTGCTACTTTTGGGGGGCTTCAACAATCATTTATATGCAGCCAGAGAACAGATGTATCCCTCCTTTCCTGAGTTTTGGAAGCTTCCTTGTCAGTTTATTTCTTACAGCCCAGTTTCTAACTGGATGATGCTAATCGTTTACTATTCAATCCAGAGAAGGCGGACATTTTATTTTTAGATCCTGTCACTCTAGGACTTTCTTTTTTGAGATAAACTCATCGCTGATGACTCCTTTTCCTGAGCTATAGAATCTGGCGGTTATTTTCTGCTCCGCGTTGTTATTTCTCTCATGTATTAGCTCTTGTTAAGATCTCACACTTCTATGTATTAGACATTTTTCAGGAGTTGTTCTTATTTCACTACCATCACAGAGCCCCTGATGCATGCTTTCGTTCTTTCCCATCTTGACTTTTGCAGTCGACTTCCGGCTGCTGTCCCTGTTGCTCTGTTATCTAACACTGCCTTTAAGACAGAGCAAGCGCTGTGACAGTTGATGTGTCTGATTCACATCTGTTTCAGTGAGCCTTTCTTGGAGGTTGATGGGTTTGGTTCCCAAGAGTTTGTTCAAACCTTTCTTTGGGGGGACAATGAGTTTACACGCCTTTGAGTTTCATGTTTATACTCATCCAGAAACTCAAAGAGGAACTTAGCTCAAACTGCCTGGTTTCCACCCAAAATTTGTTCTTCATATGTGTTCATGTTAGTGCCTCTCAAATGATTCCCGCAAGTGAGCATGAAATTTAACTGTAAATTTGCTTTGGGATTTAAATAAATATTTGTAGACAATTTTCCCGCTACTCACTTGCCTCTTGTTATTATTATGTTTTACTAATATAGCACCAATTGGTAATGGTGCATGTCATTTTACAGACAGATACAATGACAGGTCTCTTCCCTGAGGATCCTGAAATCTAGATTAGGCAACACGGAAAAGGATGACAATAAACAAGGGGGAAGTATTAAAGGACACTGGTTGCAACAGTGCAAGCTCCTGAGATGAGCTTAGTGTTATGTATACATCTTGTTAGTTCTGGTGTTCAGAACGAAGGCTGGGGAAGATATTAGCGATGAAAAGCCAACCAAAAGAAATGAGTCTCCAGAAGGAGTTTGGAGGAGGAGAATGATGTCTCCGAGGACCAAACAATGATGCCTAGCTCACTGAAAGGTTTACAGACATCTGCAAGCCTGGCTGAGTTTCAGATTCATAAGGAAGTCCCAAACCACTCAAATTGCACCTGATTTCAGGATGGGAAGTCGTATACAGCTCTGTATAGAGCCACAAGGTTTGTTTGGTTACTTGTTCTTGTTTTTCTAACATAAATCTTCCTCTTGGGCTTTTGCACTAGTTGCCTCTTCTCTTTTCACATTTGATTCGATTTGGGTTTTTTAAAATCTGGCATGGAGAGGTCCGTAGGTAGAAGGGCAACCTCCCTTTTGGAGGCACAAATTGTGCCCATAAAATTTGTGTCTCATATCTACACCTGCAACTCAATCATGGGTGCAAATCAGGTCAACAGAGGCATAGACACTCAGATCTGTTCCTACAGGTGCAAAGAATGAAGGCACACGTTTTGCTGGCACAAATTACACCATCAAAATGGGGGCTGGGACTGAGCCCAAATGAAAACACACCAATATAATTCATTTTATTATCCCAACTAAGTGTTCTGCCTGGAGGCCGTTTAGCTTAATGGATAGATAACTTGGCAGGGACTCAAGAGACCTGGTTATATTCACGGCTTGGCCACTGTCTGCTGGGTGACCTTGGGCAAATCATTTCACTGCTCCGTGCCTCAGTTTCCCCATCTGTAAAATGAGGCGAATGATACTTTGCTGACTTGCTTTGAAAAGCCCTTTAATGATGAAAAGCGCTATATAAGAGCGAAGCATTAGTATTGTTGCTCAGCTCCTCAGGCTCCACTGTACTGATTTGTCCTTGGTGTCTGTGTTGTTACCATTTTCAAATTCTAAACGCGGGCCCTTTTCTTTTGTGTTTTCCAGTCTGGTAGAACTCTCTCTCTCCAGACATTCGTGCCGCTGGCTCATTAGCTCATTTCAAATCTAAGCTTAAATCTTTTATATTTTTTTTCAAGTTACCACCTTGTCTAATTTCCTTTTATTCTTGCTTTATGTGCTTATCCATGTACGGTGTGAATGGCTCCTTTTTTCCACTCCGCACGGGGCTTTGACTGTGGTGAAAAGTACGGTGTTAAATCTCTAATAAAGTACATGTAAACTATTCATGTCACACCCAGCACGAGGGAGAAGAGTGCGTTATGCTAATGGTCAGCGTAAGCTGCCTTTAAAACTATATACACCCAGAGGGCACCTTCTTTACAGCCAACACAGAATTCTGAAAGGAATAGGGAGGATACAAAGGTAAGGCAGCTGCTGTTGGTCCCTATAGACTGGCGCTTTCAGGAAGAACAAATGTCATAAGGAGACAAGGGGGCAGATTTTTTTCCAGGTTGATACTGGCTCCTGCTGGCACAAACCTAGGGGCAGGTCCCTATTGTGAGAAAGTCCTTTGGATGAAGGGGGTTATGATAGGAGATGTGGCCTGAGCAGCTAGGGGCAGCCTCCAATGCCAGAGCTTTGATGGCACCCTGGATGGATGCACACTGAGGGTATGTGTATCCTGCAATTAGACATCTGCGGCTGGCCCGTGTCACCTGACTTGGGCGTGCAGGGCTCGAGCTGCGGGGCTGTTTAATTGTGCTGTAGCTGTTCAGGCGTGGGCTGGAACCTGCGCTCTGGCACCCTCCCCTCTTGCAGGGTCCCAGAGCCCGGGCTCTAGCCCGAGTGGGAACATGTACACTGCTATTTTTAGCCCCGTCGCATGAGCCCCACGAATCCGGGCTCTGAGACTTGCTGCCGTGGGTGGTTCTTTTTTGCAGTGTAGATGTACCCTGAGGCACTGATCCTTGCAGCCAGCTCCATGTGGGCACAAGTTTGCTTGCAGGTATTTTCACTGCACATTGCAGAATATTCTCCAAGACCATCTTTCAAATGCATACTCATTAATATTTATATCTGATACCTGATTCTAAGAGCTACAAAGATACAATCAGGGAAAGGAACAGGCCCTGTGACCTGTGCATCCAATCAAAACAGCTCCAATGTTGAGCAACATACTCACAACAGACATGCCTTATAGTGATAGGCCCAAGCAGCTCAGCCTGTTTAGTTTAACAAACAGAGAAGGTTAAGTGGGGACTTGATCACAGTCTATAAGTATCTACATGGAGAACAAAAATGTGCTAATAGAGGGCTCTGCAATATAGCAGACAGAGATAAAACGAGATCCAAAGGCTGGAATTAGAAGTCAGACAAATTCAGACTAGAAATAAGGTGCATATTTTTAATAGTGAAGGTAATTAACGATTAGAAAATTTACTAAGGATTGTGGTGGATTCTCCATCACTGGCAATTTTTCAATCAAGATTGCACGTTTTTCTAAAAAGATCTGCTCTAGTTCAAACAGGAATTAACTCAGGGACGTCCCATAGCCTATGTTGAACCACGAGGTCAGAGTATAGGATCACAATGGTCCCTTCTGGCTTTATAATCTATGAGCCCCTCAGAAATGACCAAGGCTTGCTTGCAGAAGTGATTGTTTGGTGGCTAGTTTTGAACAATGCCTGCGTTTGAAAAAAAAATAAATCACAGTCTGTGGGTGCAAACAGAAAAAGGGACAAAATTCGTCAGTGACATGAATCATTCTGGCTTCTTCTGACCTTTTCTGGCATGAGCAAACTGCATAGTTCCATCCGGCAGCTTCTGAGCTTTGCAACTTCTTTCTGTGATAGTCATACATACGATATCTTATTACATTTGATATTAATGGCAGTGCGGTGCTCAACTATTGAAAATCCATATGGCCTGTAGAATATTTACAGTATGACAAAGTAATGAGTCACAGAGACAGCCTGCGGTAGTGCATTCCCAGCACTTTGCTCAAAGTGAATGCAGGAAGGTACTGATGTAATCTGTGCATCACCGCCAAGGTGGGATTTTGAGTAGCTGGGTTTGTGGCTTGCCTGCGGGAGGGGACAGTTTGGATGGGGATATAGGTTGGTGCATTGTAATATGTGGTTGTGAACACTGTGAAGAGCACCCATAGGCTCATTCGTGTACCTTCCTGTGTGTGAGTAAGGGGACATGGAGCTCTTTTACTTTCCTGCATGGCCCACCCACTTCACTGGAGTGGGGAGCGGGGGAGAAAGCAGCAATGGCAAGCCTGCTGGTGGGTGGGAAGTGGGAAGGCAGGGTAGGGTGTGGGCTGTGCCCTCCAACACATTAGTCACTGCCCTAGAACTGGCACTGCGGGGGAAGCACCAGCTTCTGACTCTCAAAGAGCTTAGCATCTACGAAGGCAAAACAGATGGACAGTGAAAGGTGAGGGCCAAGAACCCTGACCCAGGCCGCCATTAGCTGCAACAAGGGGCCACAGAGGATGGGTGACCTCAAGGCGAGGTGACAACAAGGGCCTTAGTGAGAATTTCAACAGTAGAGATAGAGAGAAAAGGGTGGACCTTCGAGAGAAAGAAGCAGTAGGATTTGGACTCAGCTTGGATGTGTGGGGCACAGCGGGAGGAGAAGGAGTCAAAGAGGACCAACAGGTGCTGGGCCTCAGTGACTGTGAGGAAGTTGCGGTTGTGAACGGTTGACAGAGTCTCGGGGGAGTGGAGCAGGCCCGGGAGGAAAATTCAGGAGTCCAGTGCTTTTGTGCTATGAGGAGGTCAAGGCTAATCTCTCTGGGCCCCAGGGGTCAAAGCAAGGAGTGTAGCCAACTCCTCATGACCCCCGGAGTATGTGCTGTGCGGGGCATCTGCTGCTCCTTTTTAGATCAGTGCAAAGAAGTCTTGTCTCTGAGGCTACGTCTACACGAGGCGCTAGAGGTGTGATTCCCAGCTCAAGGAGACGTACCTGCGCTAGCTCTCATTGGGATAATGTGCTAAAAATAGTACGGTAGCTGCCGTAGCATGGGCAATGGTGAGTGGTGGCATGAGCCACCCCTACCAATTACAAACACAGCTGGACCCTGTGGGTACGTACTTGGCATGGCTAGCCCATGCCGCTGCTTGCCACTGCCCATGCTAATGTGGTACACTGTTATGAGCAGGCGAATGTGATGAGAGCTAGCATGAGTATGTGTAGGTGAGCTCCCACACTCAGCTCATAATGTAGGCATACCCTCCGTGCCCTGAGACCACACTCATTCTTCCCCCTTGGCAATACATATCTCAGCACAACAGGATAACTTTCCCCCTCCCAGCCAGACAAAGCCAACGAAGTCACTGAGCTCCACTATGGATAGCCAGGGGCTGCGATGGCTCTTCATTTTCGCTTTCTCACTGTTTCAGACGAGGATGGGTTTCTGTGGCCATGCAGCGCGGCTGCCAAAGGGGGGTAGAAAGCTGCCAGCGCCTGTCGCTCACGTCCTCCTCTCATTTCCAGCCAGAAGATTTCTTATAACGATGGGAACTTATCAGCCTGAAAAACTTTCCGCAGAGCGTATTTCTTGGGGAATGGAGTGGAAATGGGATCTCCTCCTCCGGGACGTGATGGCCTTTTCCAGGGGACAGTTTAATCTTTTAGAGACAGATGAATATGAGACTCAATAATCCTGTAATACCAGCAGAAGATGAGGGGAGATGGAAAGAATTTCAATAGAAGAGCTGGAGGAAGAGACTCCTCAGTGGTTGCAACATCCCTTCGGAGTCTCTTGGTAAGGCATAAGGGGTGGAATTTACCCCAGGGCAGAGGACCAGCAGCAAAGCAACTTAAGTCCCATGGGGACTGTGATCTCAGGGACTTAGGCAAAGGAATTATATTGCTGTTTTAAAAAGGAACAGCAGGTGACCCTTCTTTCCCCCCGCCACCAAAACACATGTGGACTTGGCTACTCTCCCCCCGCCTTGAGTCCTTGGGACCAGAACCATTAGTCACGTCCCCTCATAACTCTTGAGCACCAGATTCCCATCCTGATCTTTTCTTTTAGACTGTTTCCACCCTGCCCCGTTCTCTGGCACTGTTGACAATAGCACCATCCTCCCCATCACTGGTGAGCTTACGTGGGAGCTAAGTTGTGCGTAGGGTATTGTGCTGGCACTCTGCCCGGGGATGAATTTCAGAGACTAAAGAGGCATTGAGGAGGAGAGAGTGGGGTGTGTGTGAGGGAGTGTTGCCCATTGGGTGAAGAAAAAGCCTGCAAACCAAGTTTACTGGGTTCCATTCCTGGCTCATCCACTAACATGCTGTGTGTCCTTGGCCAAGTCACCTCATCTCTCTGAGCCTCAGTTTAGCCATCTGTGAAATGAGGATAAAGATATTTGCAAGGTGTTTTGGGGGAAGGGGCATGGGTCTCTCTGAGTATCTCTATCTCTCTGCTTGGGACAATATATGAATTTTCATCCTACCTGTATGTGGAGCAGAAGCTCTGGGCTTTTCATGTCCTTTCAGTATCTGCATTAAGTGCCCATCAGTCTGGGGATCTAAGCTCACAGCTCCATGACTGATTTCCGTAACTAACGGGGGAGGCGCTGAAAACCTTTGTGCTTGTACAGCATCACCGACTGTTTCTCATCCTAAGGAAAAGCACAGCTCATCTTCCCTGAGTTGCTTTCTATGCCACGCTTGGAACAATGCCCCATCCCAACAACGCTGAACCACTGCATGGGATAGTCATTCACAACACCAGCACAAAAGCGCCCATTTGCCCTGCCCCACTGAAAATCACTGTGCAGAAGAGTCACTGGCAATAACCCCTACAGCAAAGTTGGGCTTCCAAGGCTGTGTTAATTCTAGTAGAGATGTCAGGTGTGACGGTTGCCGTCACCCCGGTGATTAAGGCCAGCAATCAGCCTTAGTTTTTTTGATAGAATATGAGCCCTGACTGATTAACAAAGTGCACTTTGGCCTCAGGTTAATAGCAGATTTCACAGTACTGCTACAGAGTAATTATTAGTTAAAAAAGGTCTTAGTGAAGGGTTTGATATTCTCCAACAGGCGCCATCCATTTGAATGCCGACTTGTAAAGTAACATCGTGGGCATGAATGGCAGGTAAACTGGTGACTGTGTGGCCCCGATACATTAGTATTCCTGGTACATCAGTCACCACCGTATCTGAGACGGACTAATGTATCAGTTGCTCCATTTTATGATACCTCAGTGAATTAATTGACCAAAGCATTTAGTTGTCTCAGCACATCAGTTATCTAAGTTATTCAATTATCTGGATGTATCAGTTTTCTCCATTTGTCAGTTGTCTCACTATGTCAGTCACTCTGGTGTATCAATCGTCCAGGTGTATTTCTTTCTCTTGTTTATTGGTTGTCATGGTAATGTCAATCACTGGAGTGTTATAAAACTCCCCATGTTTTATTATCCAAGCTTATTGGTTGTCTGGATGTGTCAGCTGCCCTGGTGAATCAGTCACCCTAATAGCCCAGACGGTCCTTCTACTACTCCTCTTCCTCTCTTTCCTTCCTCACCATTCTTTTTCTTGCCTTCTTTTCCTCACGTCTCCTCCTTCTTTACTCCCCTTCTCTCACTCTTCGGGTTTGGAACTGGAGACCAGCGTAGCCAGGGAGTGGTGTTTCAGCAGAACTTTAGGCAGCGTGCTCCAGAACAGGGTTCCATTTTATCCCTGCTCCAGGCTTTTTGGGATGAAGAGGGGGATTCAGGTCAACAGCTCTGGTTTTGTCACATCCCATCTTGCAAACTGAGAATTACTCATCGTTGTAGGCATCAGGCACTTGGCAAGATGCTGAGCTGGAACTGCTGGTGAAGGGCTCCAACCTTAGTATGTAGCAAAGCAGGCCTTCCAGCAGTATCTTAGGTACCCACCTGGCCGCCATCGTGGCTAAACACTCACAATCTTCAGAGCAGCCCTGTGAGGTAGAGCAGTGTTGTTACCCCCTTTCACAGATGAGGAACTGATGCACAGAGAGACTAAGTGATTTGCCCAAGGTCACACGGGAAGCCTGTGGCAATTCAGGGAATTGAACCCAGATCTCCCAAGTTTCAGGCAAGGGCCTTAACCATTACACACCATCCTTGTTCTGGTAGGAAGAAAGGGAGAGCTAGTCACAAGAGCAATTTAATTGACTTTGAACACCTCAGTAGCCAGGCTACTTGTTAGGGGGAAAACAATCACTATCGAATCCTTTTTGTAGAAGATCCTGCAATTTCTTTGCAGCCTAGAGAGCTTTCCTTTCCCTACACGCTGAACAAACATCACCAAATGTGCTCCTTTACCTGCAGACCTGCTCGGCTGAGAGAATGTTTTTTTGCCAATTAAAGGGCTCCCCGCTGCTGTGGTTGATCCACACAAACGGAAAGAGAAGGAAGGCGGGGAGAGAGGAATGATTAAATCAGGGGAACAAAGGCGCAAGGGCAAGTTAAAAGGCAATCTGATATGAATAAAAAAAAGCCCCTCGAAGTACCAGCCTCTTTGTCCCGTGTGTCCCCCAGCCCTCCTGTGTTATGTGGCGAGGTTTTGTCATTCTCAATGACAGAGCTGGAAAAGACAGTTTCCCAGCTTAAAATAGTAGCGGGCAGGCCACAGCGTGCTCAGAGGTGCAGTTCAGGCTGGATGCACACTCAGAAGTTCAGGTCCATAACATGCTTCCCCTGGGCCTCCCTTGTGGCTATCTTTGTGGTCGGTGCTGTAAATGCACACGGCTGTCACCCGTCCCCTTGCAACCAACTATTGGGTGCAATTCCTGGAGCTTTCCACACTCATACAACACACTGCATCTTCACACAACAGGTACTTCAAGTATTTTAACAAGCATAATCGGCAATTCCCTTTAACATGTCTTTAGCTGAGGTTCAGTGCAGCCTACAATGGTTTCTTCCCAGCACAGACAGGCAGCATTGAGCAATGCAACTTATACCACATCAGCTGGCTGCCTTAACTTCATACCATGATGCATTGTCTCATGTTTGTAAATTCCCTCCAAACACTTTGCTGGACTCTATGGGACAGGTAATTCAGGAAACCCAGAGTGTGCTGGCACAATAATGCTTTCAAAGGGCAGATGCAGTGAAACATTCCTGTTGAAACCAGTGTTGTTTGGGTGAATTGGAAAGACGATGTTAGACAACCAGCCCCTGCAATATCCTTGTGTAATGGGCTTGCGCAGTGTGTGTTGTGTCTCCCTGGAATAGCTAGTCTACATAGATGATAACAGCCTACTACTGCTGCCAACTAATGGAGTTATTCTTTTAGCTCAACGGGTAGAGGTCTGTGCTTTGGATATGAAGGTCTCAGGTTCAGATCCCACTGATATTTCATTACTTATGCCACAATTTTTCTCATAGCATTGGCAGAATCTGGTGGCGGAGCAGCCCAGTTTTCCAGCAAACCCAGGGTTAAATAGGCCTGCTGCCGAGCATGGCTGTAAATCTTGGCACTTATGCGTGCAATAAGCCTTTTCAAAGTCCCCAAGCATTTATCATCATTCCTGTCTCCTAGCTAATGAGCACCTAAAGTGATTTTCTATTGCTTGTAATTCACCAAAATTGTTCTAACAGTTCGAAGAGCCGAAATTGACAGGCTAATGCGGCCGCTTGCCTGACTGTTTCAATGGCTTGTCGAAGGGTGAGCTGATTGCTGCCTCGATGATCATCCGAGGTGCTTCAGACAACATCATTTCTGTAATAGATCAACAATCTGAAGGCTGAAAACAAAGGCCAGAGGAGAGCGATCATCAGTCACGATGTGGCGCTTAAGGCTAAAATGGGTCAGGGCTGAATACTAAAGAATACCAGGCAAAAAACAAAAGTCTCTCTCACTCGCTTTCCCTCCGTTTCAACTTCCAGCCAACAACCTCCCAGTAAACTCCCTCATGGTGTCTGGTCCCCACCTTCCTTTGCTCAGGAAACCTAGGTGGGGGAATAAATTATATGGGGCACAGTCCACAATGGAGTTGGTTAGTCTCTGTCCTGTTGGCTTTGTTTGCTTTCTCTGCGGAGGACAGCGTGTGAGAAGTGACTGGGGATGGGTGCCTCTGAGGAGACATCATCTTAAACCTGATCCTCATCAGGCTAATGGTGTGGTTTGCTGTGCACTCCTCTGTTGCTAGATTGGGGTAACCCGGCAGCTGCAAGGCTCTCATTAATGCATGAGCAGGCTTGAGTGTTGTCAACCTAGCGCATGCAGAAAGCATGAGTCAGGCTGCAAAACAGCATGAGATCAGCTTAAACATCATTAGACTTAGAAAGCAAATGACCCCCTCTCCCAAATTTAGTATTTTGTGTTGTCTTTTTCAGCCCTTTGCTTGCACTTGGGTCATGGTTTGAAGTTTTTCTCCACAACCCTGAGGGCTAGAAGCTTACTTTTTATTTAACAAAATGACAGCTGAGATTCTCAAGTAACCGTTTGACTCCAGAAGCTGGGGCTTTAAGAAAAACTCCAAATTTTGTGAAGTGTTGGCATCACTGGGGCTGCCCTGAGATGTATGGATCCGCCCAGCACTTTCAACATTCTGAATCGGAATCCTTCCCACACCGTCAGATGTTGTTTAGAGCATGAGCAAGGCTCTGCTATCCCCATCTATCCTGCTGTCTCCTGGAATGGCTGCATTGTTGTGTTTCTGTAACTTAACTTGTTTACAAGGATAGGTTGTTGGGGTATCCCTCAGTCCCCAACGTGGAGGACCAGTTGAGCTGCTTTTCGTCTGGTCTCTACCCATTGATCTGTCTGGGGGTGGCCATAAGAGATGTCCCATCAGCAGAGCTCTCATGGGAACATACAAGCCTTCCCATACCATCAAGGTGCAGCCTCCAAGAAAGGACTTTTAACGTTGTGTTTATAATTGGTGCTGGACTGGGTGAAAATCATAGAATAGAATATCAGGGTTGGAAGGGACCTCAGGAGGTCATCTAGTCCAACCCCCTGCTCAAAGCAGGACCAATCTCCAGACAGACTTTTGCCCCAGATCCCTAAATGGTCCCCTCAAGGACTGAACTCACAACCCTGGGTTTAAAATCTGAAACTTTGCTCCAGTCTTTCCACTCCCACTCCAGACCCTCATCCGCTTTAGCCTCATTTATAGATGCAACATGAAGGGAATTAGCATGCATGCCGTGTTTATGTATTTATTAAAAATACAATATTTTGGGGGGGAAATAAGTTTGTTGCAGTTAAGTTTCAGATCATACTTTGTGTGGCGGCTAACATGTGACTCTGTGTCCTATGACTGAGGGTTTTCTTTAGTAACTACTGGGTTGTCCTCATTACAAGGATAGCTGCTCTCTAACTTCATCTTGTGGCGTGTATCTGGTTGCCCAGGAGAGAAACTGCAGGCTCTGAATATCCTTCTACGTTAGAGGACTGCAGCACTTCTGGGGGAAATGGTGGAAATGGCCATTGGCAGAATGATTTATAGCCACAGTGACTAGTGGGTGTAGCTTTTGGCAACTATTTGATTTGTTTTCTTTCTACTGCACCTTTGGGTCTCTAGGCACCTGTGCTCTCCTGCCATTTTGTCATCCTGTCCCCACTGGTACTGAGTTGGATCCATGGTGAATACAGAACAGGTAGGCTCGTTGTCAAGACTTGACTCACGTAGTTGCACTTGCCATTGTTCTGGTTGTACTTGTGCCAGCCCGAGGAGCAGTTGTGTGTTGTTGCCCGCAGTGGCAGTCACATTCATGTTCCTAAGAACAGAATTGAGCTCCACCTGCTTTACAAGCCTTGCAAGTGACTACTATTATTGTAACTTATTGGCTATATGTGTCTTTGGCCCCCTCTAGTGGCTGGGGTCACGTAAGCGGTGTATGAGTCTTGTACTCCCTCCAGGCTAATGGACCTGGTTGTACAGTAGAAGCTGATGTTTTTAGGTGCAGAGGTCTGAGGTTTAGTCCCTGCCGCTGACCCAGTCAGAGAAGTCATTACAAGTGGTGGCCTGTACTGGGATTTGAACAGCGGTGGACCTCTGAGATGTGGAACAAGTTCCCCTAGCCATGGAATGACAATAATTTGTATTGCAGTAACGCCTAAAGGCGCCAAATAATATCAGGCCACCACCGTGCTAGGGGCTGTACAAACCCCTAGTAACAGACACGTCTTACCCTGAAGAGTTTACAGTCCAAATAGATGAGATAGGCAGAGGATATGAGGAAAGTAGTATTAGCCCCATTCTGCAGATGAGGAATTGAGATGTTAAGTGATTTGCCCAAGCTCTCTCAGGGAGTCTGTGGCAGGGCTGGGATTTGACTCTAGATCTCCTGAATCCCAGTCCAGTACTTTAGCAAGACCATCTTTTTGCATGAAAGGCAGCTGCAGAGCTGGTTGGAAATTTTTCATTGCAATGGTTTTTGACACAAAATGCCATTTTTCTTAAAATTGAGTCATTTTGAAAAATATGTAGATTTTGACAAAATTTCATTTTGGACTCCTGTCCCACATAAAACCTTAAACAAACCATTTAAATAATGTCAAAATATTCCATTTTGACATTTTTGGAAGAAAAAGTTTCAATGTTTCATTTTGAAACCGCTTGAAATGAAATTCATTTTTGATACAAAAAGATTTTGAAAAGTTTGAAAAGGTTGAAATTGGAACTAAACACTACACAAAAAAATTGGAAGTGGGATATTTCTATCTTTGTTTTGTTTTCATTCCATTTGGGAATGATTTTTTTTTTAAATTTTGGAGTTTCCCAGAAAATCTGGTTTGTTCCCAGTTCTAGCTAGCAGTAACAGTGGCTTTTTTTGTAGGGTCGTGGCATCTGTTTGCACGTCATGGCGAGATGCTGATTTCAGAGGGACTTGAGGGAACTCAGGATCCTGCATGAGAAGGTGCTTACATAGTCACTGCCCATCTCCCTGTAGTCCTTACTGTTTATTTTTTTTAAATAAATACATCTCCTTTGCATGTTCAGCAGGTCCATAGCCCCTTTTCAGATTGCTTGCTCTTGGGGTGCATGTTGAATAGACAGTTAATAGCCATGGAGAAGAGGTGGGAAGATTAGAGGAAGCTATAGAAAGGAAATTTAAATATAAAGGATGTTTAGATTTTAAGAATTGTCCCTTAACCCAATGGCAACACGTTAAATCACAGAAGTTTCAATAACTCATACTATATCTCCATGGAGATGTGCACCATATGGAGTTAATTAGTAGAACAACAAAACAATCAATTAGTTCCTTAATTAGTTTTACTAAGAAATGATAACAAACACAAACAATTTATCCAAACAAATGTCTGAATTGCATTGATAGTTTAATGGCCCCATGAAACTGGCTACACACTGGGCCCCTTTGTGTGCTTCAATTTATTCTGCAGATATCGAGGGTAAACGTCAGCCTTGGTCCAGCCAAAGTGTTTTATCTTTATGATCAATTATTTACAATATCAGAATACAAGAGAGGAGTTTGCTCGGAGCTTTTCATTAAAAAAGAAAAGAAAAGAAAAAAAACCCACCCTTGAATAACAGGGTTGCATCAGGCTAGAAAATAACCTTGTAGCAATTTGTGAGGAGGAAAAAAACAACAAACCAACACAGTTCAGTTCTATAAATTAAAGAGTTTTCTATATATTATCCAGGTTGGTATGGATCAAGCTGGGCTATATATATTCATTACTCAGGCCAATTTGGATCAGGAACAAGCAAGCCATCCATTAACTCAGCCTGGGGATCAAGGAAAGAGATTCATTGGTAAAACTTTAGGTGGATATAGACCATCGAAGTCTGAAAATGGGGGTTCACTGTGTGTCTCATGCTGCTCTAGCTCAGGGGAATCTGAACGAGATGTTTCTCTATGTTAATGGTGGTGTGGCTTTTCCTGATCTGAAGGTGGGCCTGAGAGGGGTAGAGAACGCATTCTTATGCCATCAAGAAAGGTAAAAATCTAATTGAGCTCCTTTGCTGCACTCACAGCTGTGATTAATTGTTTGTTAACAAGAGATTCAAAGCACAGCGATTTATCTGCTTTTGATCAGGCAGATTACGGGATATAACATTTTAATAAATTTGTTGTGACTTTAGATATATGTTAAAATGATGAATAGATTGAGCTGCTCTAGATGTTTTAGTTCCAATAAAGTTATTTTTAGGATGGTGTTTACACAATGAAATAACCTATTATTTATCCAGTTACATTTTTATGAACGAATCCTTTTTTTGGGGTACATTCTGAGAATGACAATTTATTGCCATCCTTCACCCATAAATTTTCTTCCCCTATAAATAGCTCTGTTATTTATTATTTTTGAGGGTACGTCCTCTGTCTGCAACCTCCAAACAGGTCCATGGTCTACCAAAGATGAGTTTGGTGGGGATTCTGGGTAATCAGGATGGCCAGAGTTTAAGAACAATAATGTCTGCTGGGTGCAGAGCCAGGAATATTTTTTAGGCAGGGGGTGAGCCCATCTGCAGAGAAGACTTTCCATCAGGGATTCCAACTGCAGAGGCTAAGGGTACGTCTTCACTTACATCCGGGTCCGGATGTAAGCAATCGGTTTTCTGAGTTCGATTTATCGCGTCTGGTTAAGACGCGATAAATCGATCCCGGATCGATCCCGGAAGTGCCCCGGATCGATCCCGGAAGTGCTCGCCGTCGACGCTGGTACTCCAGCTTGGCGAGCGGAGTACGCAGCATCGACGGGGGAGCCTTCCTGCCGCGTCTGGACCGCGGTAACTTCGGACTAAGGTACTTCGAATTCAGCTACGTTATTAACGTAGCTGAATTTGCGTACCTTAGTCCGAAGTGGGGGGGTTAGTGTAGACCAGGCCTCAGGTAATGAAACCTGCCCTGAAAGAGACGGGTAATAGCTTGCTAAGTCATGAAGGCCTAGGCGGCTCTGCAGTCTTTATTTCTTTGGCTGTGTTTGAGTGTCTCCTCCTGCTAGTTAGCCGACTGTGGGTGGGTTTCCAAGGCAGCCTTTGTTTCAGTAAACTCTGGTTCCGTCAGCCAGGTGTGGGTGCGTTTGCAGTGTTTGTTTCAACACATTGGCCCAGGCTGGAAGGAGACTGATATATACACATAGGGCTTCCTTACAGCATCTCAACTAGATTCTCTGCTGCGTTGGGAAACTATTTTTAAAAACCAATTTCTGCTACCCAGCTATTCTGCACGACACATCGCTTGGTTAAAGGAGATTTTAAAAGCCATGCTTGGGATCATATCATTAGCTCTTCCTCAGGTCTGTGGGTCAAGGTATTCCAAAAAGTGGAACGCTGTCTTCCGCTCTCCTATAGCCTCCAGTTGAAATCGGAACAGCACAGAGTAAGCTACAGCTCCCAGCCAGGCTTCTGGTTAGAATGTAAATGTCTAAACTTTAGAGAAGTGACCTGTGTTAAGTGGTTTAATGCAGAGTGTTGCCAGGAGCTCATGAATTGTGTATTACAGCAAGTAGTTTCATGATACTGCAACTGTCTTCCTAATAATACAACCTCAACATATTTATCACCATAACTCAGGCATAAAGAGAGTATAAATATTTTCAAACTAGGAAATGAACTGGTTGCCTATAGGAATCACTCTTGCTTATTTCTTTAACCCTTCATGCTGCAAAGAGCTAGAATTACAGCTACGTTAAAGGATATTGAATGGTAACGATCTGACATAGCATATTTCATTCATAAGGATGCTAACTAAACACTTTACAAACATTAACCATGGATATGCAGACTATAGAAAGAGTCACTTCATCTGCCGCTGAAAAGTAGCTATCTCTGGGGTGGAGCACAGCAGCTTTCTCACAATATCCAGCAATACTACACTCCAGGCTTAGGACAGGAAGTGAAGAAGAACACTGATTCCAGCTGAAGCCCCTTAAAGAATCTTAGGGAAGCTGAATGTCACGTCTCACATTGTACCCATAGCCCTGGCCAAATTTCAGACACTCCAGTGCTTGCAAAAAGTACCAAGGGATCTTTTTTAATAACCCCAGATGGTAAGGATTTCAGTTTTTCACCCGTTCCGCCAAGCTGTCACCTCCAATGGCAGGCTCAGGAGAGCCTCTGAGTACCACCTAATGAAGCACCACCACAGTTTCCTGCATCTCAGTTTATTTTGGAGGTGAATGGAGGCTTCTCCACCAAACTCTGCTTAGCTTGTGATATCTGATGGGATAGAGACCAAGGTGGCACTTGATAGTTTTTAAACTCCACAGCCCATGGCAGATAGGGTTAGCTTCCCTTTTCATAAGGGAGCTGGGCAGATAGTTGGAACAGGAAGAATCAGAAGCTATTGATTTACTAGCTAGAATGTTTGGAGTGTCTTCAGGCTGATGTGATCAGGATATTCATATTCTAGAATGATATAGGCCAGATTTGATGGGCCGTCCATACTAGCCTTCCTGAGACTTTAATGGTCCTACCATATATGTTCCCTAAACTTTTTCTTAAAGATTTTCTTTTTCAGCAAATAAAAGTCCACACTCAGTGAAGAAATATAACTTTTTATGGTCACATTATTTTTTTTTAAAAGATCTTCCAATATTTCAAGAAGCAGCAAACTTTGGTAGGGGGGAAAGTTTTTGTGGTTCTTTTGCTTTGAAATATGAAGTGACTGCAGACAGGAGAAGGTCAAGGCAGCAGAGGCTGAGACAGCAGGGGAAGAGGAAATGTCAGGGCTGCTTTTTATTGTTTTTATGATACTACTTAGACCCAATAAAATGTGTCAATTTCAGATATAAACAAGTTGAGGTTGGTCCAGAAAAATGTGATGACATTGAAATGTGGCCTGTCCCGCTGAGCTGCATTTCTCTTGCTGATAGGTGCACAGGCCCTCCCCTGGCATAAATCCCCGAGCGCACATTGCGCTAGATGTGGGGAGTTTCATTTATTTATGGAATGCATTGAATGGAAGAATGTTTTCAGCCATGAAATCCCTGTGAGATTGTTGTGTGTTGAACTCTGGATCAACGGGACTTCCAGATACCCAGGGCCTGGTTTGAACACCCTGCAGTTGCTAATGGAGTTGTGGGTGCTCCTCACTTCTGGCTTTCAGGCTGCCAATGCTGAGCGTCCCTCAACGTCTGTTGAAGTCAGTGATCCTTATAGGATCAGGCCCGCACTGTTCATTGCATGTTGAAATACGTTTCCTAAGCAGGGAAGCAAATCACTTCTTACCTCCATTCTAATCCTGCAACTGGATCTGCCTGGGAGAATTCCTGCATCTGTGCAGAGCCCTTTTGAGTTCAGTGGCAGGGGCTTGCCCACACAGAACCAGTTCGGGAGTCAGTTGTTTACATATCATTTTGGTGGGGATTTCCCCCCCCCCCCATTTTTGCTTTAGAGGCAAAATTGGTTCAAATAGATTATAACCCCTGCTCCACAGCCAGGCTACTGCAATATTGCCTGAGCTGGACGAGACGAGACAGTACCAGTGAGACCCTCTGAAGGTAACAGAAAGATTAAACCTCTTTATCCTGCAGATTTCTTCCCCATCAGCATTTTGATGAACATTTGCACAGACACCTTTTTCAAGGTAAATGCAGTGATAATGTCTTGAGCCAGCATTAGAATGGAAAGTGCTTCTTGAGATATAACTGTCTCCAATTAAGGTGCAGTGTCGAGGATTCCTAATGCACCGGGCCATGCCACAGCAACCATCCCTGCAAATGGAGACCTCGGAGTTTCAGACCTTAGCGCTCTCCCTCCTCTCTCAGAGTGAGAAAGGCTCATTTAGCCAAAGCTCTGAACTAGGCTATAATGGAGCCCTCTGTCTGAGAGCACCAGACCCTCTTGCCCATTTAGATCAGACAGGTTGTCTCTAGCCTTTCGAACTTTTCCTAACACATACTTTTTTTTTTTTTTACTGCCTGCGCTGTTTATCTATTTGCTGACGCTGCAATCTTCTACCCCACCCCCAATCTTTTTGCTGCTTCTGAACCATACTGTTTTCCTGGCACTTGGACATCTGAAAGAATAATCAGCCCCCTTGAAGATTGGTTTCTAGCGGTATCAGTTCAGCGGTTAAGCAAAGGTGTTCGTCCTATTTTCCTCACCTGTCACGTTGACTTTATAATGAACCAGTTACTCAGACCTGGGAAGCAATGGAAACCTCTTCTGACAGCAGCTGTCAAAGGACTAGGCATGAAGCAGGGGAAAAGGATACCAGGCTGTGAACTCTCAGTGCTTAGATGGACAATGGCAGGGAGTTTAGGCTCAAAATTTGGGTTTTTAGCAGGCTAAAGAGTTTTCATAAATTCTAGCATTAATAGAAATACTGCCATCAAACTGTTTAAATAAAAAAAGGGATATGTA
Source organism: Terrapene triunguis (assembly GCF_002925995.2). Lineage (NCBI taxonomy): Eukaryota > Metazoa > Chordata > Testudines > Emydidae > Terrapene > Terrapene triunguis. The sequence goes on along the minus strand of NW_020664589.1, from coordinate 4,864,777 downwards.
ACTAGTTTTTGATGGGGTTTAAACATCCCCCATTGGGGATTTTCTGCCCCCATCACAGGGGCATTTGAAACAGGTAATGAAATTGATTAGAAAGGGGGAAATTGACTAGCCCGTTTAGATACACCAAGCCAAGTGTAATGCAAAAAAAAAGGATAGAAGCCGCAGAAATGATCATTAGATTTTTAAAAATACTTTCAGCTTTACTAATCTCAGGTGTTATTAATTACACAGGCAAGAATGTTTTATATGTATAGATGTTTTCCCCCCCCCCACTGCCTTGTGTAACAACTATCATGTTGCTCATCCCCAAGGACCTCTAGAGTTGAAGCACGTGCCACAACAGCGTGAGCTAAAGGACCAGGTCACCTCACTGGGAGCCATATCCAACAGACTCATAGCTGCTGTGGATCGGGTACTGAAGAGGCGCTGGTAACATGCACTGAACAATGAGTTACACCTGCACCCATACCTGTGCAGCCAATTAACATCAGTAACCATGCCAGGTGCAAGAAAGCGGAGCCCCGCCCCCAGGATCAGATATTCACTGGTGGAATCACCTGAAGATTTTTTAAGAAAAGATGATGACATCTGATGTGTTAAATCCTAATGTTAAACGGCAGAGCCAGCCACAGCATCACTCATGACGATCAGCAACCTCCAGCCGAGATGACGACCAGCATTCAGTGGTACAGCAGCCAGATGATTTTCTTTTGTAATTTTACTGTGGGTCGCAAACAACGGGAAGCACCCTAAGAAGTGCTGAGCGTGTGCATCTCCTGCTGCAGTCAACGAAAGCTAGGAATGCTTGGGAGGGATCCGACCCTGTGACCTGATGGGCACCTTCTGTTTCCATTAGCTACAGTGGAACTTGAAGGGTTTAGGCTCTGCCTGTTAAACATGTCTCAGGTTCTCTCCCAAAAGAAAGAGGCGTTGGGGGGCTTGTCGTTGGCCGAGGTGCCAGGGGAGTTTTGGAAACAGGGAGGGAGTCAGGGCGCTTGTTACTAGTACATTCAAAATAATGTGACAGCTTGGGGATGGGAGGGTGGGAAGTGTCAGGGGGATTTATTGCTAAGGACGTTTGGGAGCTAAGCCTGGGCAGTCAGGTTAAATGCATTAGCTGATGTGCAGTGCAGGATGGTTTCATTGCCTGGGGCCCTCCTCTGGCGGTGCATAGAGGCTGTTAATGAGATACAGTTGGTCCTTTATTTCCCTCTCCTTAAGCTTCAGTGCAGGGGATGTTTTAGGGTCAGGCCCATTGCTCATGGAGGTACAGGGATTCTAGTCTGCAATGCAACCCATAGGCAGAGCATGGGGCAGACTGCTGTAAGCTGGAGTAGCCAGGGGCTACTCTGACTTTTGCCAGGGACCATTTTGGACCCTGGAGCACAGCACTGGATCTCATGTCTCTGGAGGTTGGGAGAGACTTTTAGAGTATGTCGTCACTGCAGAGTTAATTAGAATTAGTGACATTTGCATTACTCCCCTTGAGTTAGCCGGGGTTGAGTGAGAGTGAACACACTAGGAAAGAACACTCGGACTTGTGTCCACATTGGTAGTGCACTCATAGGTGGTGTTACACTTTCCAGGGGCACATTCCATGAATCTTTGTGCATCTATAAGCTGAGCTGCTCTATGAATTCTTCCCCAGTGAATTGTGGGAGAACTTGTCCACCCTTTCTGGTTACACAGGGGAATTGTGGGAAGGCACTGGAGGACGAGCAGCAATCAAGTCAAGCTAGACTACAGCAGTACTCAGAGAGTGGAAATTCAAGCAGTTGAGAGTTGTGCTAACTTGAGCTTTAACCTATATCCCTGAGGGGCCAGCCAACTAGGGTTAAAAGCACCACCACACCCAAGTTAAGGGTTTTTGTGTGTGGACAGGACTCAAGTTGGGGGTAACACTTCAGTTAGAACTCAAGTTAACTTTGCAGTGAAAATAAACCCTTAGAACTGGAAGTTGAGTTGGGGCAGGTAGGTTTGTTCAGTTAGGAGGGGACTGGAGTGTTTGTCACTGGGATGGTTTGATAGGTGGCCTGGTGGTCAGAGTTAAGGTGCTTTTCCTGGTAGGAGGGGCAGGATATGGTAGGTCGCTGTGGAGTGAATGAGATTGGGAGTACTTTAGGTCTTTGTGTGATACAGTGCAATACTTTGTCAAGAATCAGGGCCTGCAGCAGAGCCAGTCTCTGGGAAACCTAATGAGCACAGCTGGCCTGTAGTGGGCTGCCTGATTGGCTACTTTCCCTGACTAGTTGGAAGAGTCAGCAGACTGGCACCTAAGCCCAGCAGCTCCTGCCTCTCTCTTGTTCCAGCCCTGCTCCTGCCTTGAGCCCAGCCTTACCCCTGCCCTGCCTTATTCCAGATCACTCGGTCCTGACCCTCAGCTCAGATTCCTGACTTTTGACTTCAGCTCTGACCCTTGGATCTGGCAGCTGGCCTCTGACTCCTGCTCTGATTCCTGGCTAGAGACTCCTGCTCTAACCAGCAGGCATGACAGCCCACGTACCAGTCACTGACAACTATGCCCACTTGGATACGCACCTTCCCCTTAATCAAAACAGCGGGGCAATGGAGAGAAATTCTGATTGAGACAAAGACATGGTAAAGGCTGTGATTTTTAAAGGAGCCTGGAGTTCGGTTGCCAAATCCCATCGAAATGTATGGGGGTTTGAACACCTGTGTGCCTTAAGATGTCTTTGAGAATCTCAGCCAAAGAGCCCTGAAACCTGGTGGGGAAAGACAGGAAAGAATGAGAATGGACATCTGTGGCAGGAGAGCATCGGGAAGGAAGGATTCTCCTGCTTCTGCGTCAGGGAAAAGTGCCTGCTACCGCTTTAGTCGGATATGATCAACTCTTGCGGTTTGAGGGGGAGCTGTTCCCGGAGCTGGTGTGTACAGACAAAAGTGCTTTCAAATACTTTTTAAAGAGCCCTAAAGAGAAATGTGATTTTCTGCAAAACTCCGGAGAGTTTTTAAGAGCGGATTTGTTTGGGTAAATTGTGAGCGAGTATCCTCCTGTGAACACCTGGGAACTACTGTTTAATTGGCCTACACCTGGTGTTGATTATGATCCTTTTTTTTTTTATTCCCTTCACTGTATCTCATTTTCCTTTGCTCTGCTGCTCTGGCTTCCTTTGCCTGGCTAGCTTTGGCATGCATGGCACAACATTCAAAGAGCTCTGGAAAAGTCATAAAGTGCCATATGCCCGTCTCTGTGCTTCTATGTTAAAATCATAGCAGCAAATTGTTGAGCCTAGTCAGGCTGAAGTTGGCCTGACTATGGGTGAGGAGGAGAGGAAGAACTGGTCACTTGCCTTTGCATGATGTGATTGTATTTGCCCAACCACCATTCCCTTCCATATGCTTCCCTTCACCACAATGTTATGTGTGACAAAATACCCAATATGTTTGTCCTAAGCCATGCTACCGCAGGCTTTGCCCCTCACCTCACCTCTCCCATTAGGTCCCTGGCATCCCTCCTCTTCTCCTTTCCCTCCGCCCAAGGGTCCCGCCTCACGTATGCTGGCGGTTGCCTACAGAGGCTGTAACCATTGTCTACTGGTCCTCAGAAGGGTGGGCTGTTGTCCCACAAATTCTTCTCTCAGAGGTCTAGGAGCTGCCATAGTAGCTAGAAGGGGCAACAGACAGACCATGGGCAGGTGAACGGGTTCAAAGGAACTGCCAGGGGCTTTCCCTGTTCCCCAGAAGCAGTGGGAGCTTTCTAAATTGAGGGCAGAGATCTGGTAGCATTCCTCATCCCTGCTGGTTTTCCTCTCTTCCCTCTGGTGCCCCTTGCTGCTTCTCACCTCCCTTTGTCAAAAAAAATGAGGAATTGGAGCTTGACTCTTTCCCCTGAGTAATTTCAGCTTTTGCAAGGCCTCCTGGACTGCCAGTACCCGTGGAGTGGGATTTGCACCTGGGCTTGATATTACTCATGAGGGCTGAACCGTGTTAGGGTTACTTGGCTTGTAAACTCATTGGGGCAGGACTGTCTTTCTGTTCTGTGTTTGTACAGCACCTAGCACAACGGGGCCCTGCTCTGTGATTGGGGCCCCAAGGTGCTATCACAATACAAATAAATAATAGTAATAGGTCTGGAGTTTGGTTTGCATACACAGTTTTACTGATTATCGCAAGCTTATCCCTACCTCTTGGTCCTACGAAAATTATTCTGGAGATCTCATGAGGATGTGGTTTCTTGGGCAATTTCTGGTGGGTTCCTCCTTCCCTCTGGGCCAGAAGTAAAATATAAAAGCACCTGATTTGCAGTATTTGGGCATTTCCTGTTCTGGTCCTGGCAGAAGTGCAGAAGCAGCACAAATGAAATAACAGGGAGAAAGTTAACCAAACTGTTTTGTGTCTCAGAAATAGCTGGGACCAGGCTGGGGTTGGCTTTTGGGTGAAGGTCAACAAGAATTCATATTCTCTCTGCACCACTTTGCTCATTTCTACATGTTACTTGTTTACCCAAATGGGAAGATGTATGGTGGAGGGTAACATAATGAGTGATTAAAGCTAGAAGGTTCCTGAATTATAGTTCTGTCTTAGTCACTAATTCAACATGGGCTAACTCATCTGGCCCCTATGTGCCTCAGCCAACATGGCTGGATTCTGAGTCAGACACTGGGCCAAAATCTGCTCTCAGTTGCGTTAGTGTAACCTTATTGGTTGAAAATATATGAGAGCAGCATTTCAGAAGTGGCCACTGAAGATGGATGCTCAACTCAAGATGCTTTGCACCCAACTTTTAGAGGTCATGAGTGCCCCTCGTTCCCATTGACTTCAATTGGAGGGCGCTCAGCACTTCCGAAAACCAGACCCCGTTAGAAACTCCAAATCAGTGACCGTTTAGACGTTTTGGCCCATCTACGTACTTAGATGGCTCCCATAGGTAAGTCTGCCTATATTCACAGGCAGAAAAAAGATTGGATGTTGTGTGTTTGTGATCATAAGGTAATAAAAAGGACTAACAGTTCCTTCAGAGCCTTTTTTTTAAAATTTCATTTTTATCCAAAGCTGCAAAACTTAAATACATTATTTTAGGATTTGAATGGAAACTTGATAAGCCAGAGAAAATGGGAGGGGGAAGGCCATACAGAGGTTGACACAGACGATGAAATTATACACTTGATGTGAAAACATTTGTGTGTCCGTGTCAGTGTCTGAGAGAGAGAGAGAGATGCTGAGATAGCGTGTGTGTGCATTTGATATAATGCGGCAGGGTTGCTTAGTCCTTTGGAGACTATTTCCAGTGCAAGGAAATAGGAAATTTTCAAGGAGCGGATAGAGCATGCTATTTCAGGATTAAACCAAAAAAAGTCCATACGGTAAAACTGGCAATGTGACTAAGTACCCGTCTCGTAGGTTGTTTTGTTTTTCAATTCTGAAGGCTTTAATTTCATGTCGCCCCGATCCTTATTAAAAGGATAAAACACCTGGAAGCGTGTATGTGTGTGTGTCTCGCTGAGTATTCAGTATTCCCTGTGTTCGTTAACCAACTGAACATTCTAAATTAGGGTCGTGACTGGAACCATGAGAAGTTGGGAAGAAAACCACCTGATGAGCAAAGCGTAGTGTTTATTTTTTTTAAAGCTCATCAAAGTTTACCTGGCTTGTGAACCAAACAAACCTCATCCATGTAATTGAGATGTTAAAAGGAGACAGAAAGCAAATGCAGGGGAGGAGGAGGAAGAAGGTTGTAGAGGGAAAAAGTACAAGAAGGAGGAGGTAAGAAGAGGAAGAAGGAGAAGGAAAGAAGAGGGAGGAACAGTCTATGAACCTGTGTTGCTGTTCATGGTGCTGATAGCATACTCACTGAAGAATAGTGCATTGTACTTGTCTAACGGGTCCCTCTGCCCCGGAGAGATTTTGTACCTCTCATTCATTCATTTATACCATTCATTGCTGGACATCATGCCTATCTGATGACCCCCCCACACTGCTACATCTACATGCCGGATTTGCAGACTAGAATTCCAGCCCACATCAGGGACACGGCACCCGAGTGAAATTCACCGTGATATTAGATAGACATGATGAAATGGCAACAGCCCATGGATTCGATGTGTGTCTGCCCGCCAATGTAATCAGATAAGGCAATGAGCCCAACTACTGACACTGAAGGTAGACCACCACTGTGCCTCTCTCATTGAGCTTTGCTTCACAATCTGAACCTACTGACCCAGTGGGAGTAAAACTCCTGATGGTGATAAGTCTGGGCGCTACTCCTCTTTCTTGTGATTGTTTTTCATTTTCTTTGCTATATTCATTTTGTTTAAGATGGAGAAGAAGTTTTGTTCCAGTCTAGTAAGTAGCCTAAGGCCACGCGCCGGGGAGAAGAGATTTCACAGAGATAAAAAACACAGCAGAAGAAAATATGTGAAAAATTGCAATGACAAGGTTTCTGCTGGTAGCTTGTGATGTAGAGAAATGAAGTCCCAGGCCAATCTGCCTTGTTAGAAAAAAAGTGTGAGTGTTGAAAATGCTCTGTAAGGCAGGCAAGCAAAGAATGGGGTGAGAACCAGCTCCAGGGGACCAGTGGCAGCAGCAGACTATTCGACAGAAGCAAACCCAAAGATCCAGGTTATCATGCAGTTTTTCTCCACAGAACTCTGCTATGACCACTCCTCCATCCTCCTCCCCACTTCTAACCCAGAGAACCATCCAAATGCCAATCAGAAAGGTGGTTTCCACCTAGCCAGGGAAGTCTGTAAGTGCCAGGCTGTTTAGCTTTGTAGGCCCACCAGGAATAGGGTCCTGCAAAAATGTGTTTTTATAAGCATTTCTGTGAGGGGCTCTTGTTCTTGCCTCTGGAAATTGTCTATATACTTTCTCTCTGGAGCGTAGTACAATCTAAACAATGCCTTCCCTGTACTCGTGTGTTGTACTGTATTATAACTCGAGCTCAGAGAACTGTCTTTATATTTGAAATGCTCAGATTCACATATCTCATGCAGTGCAGCCCTGCTTTGCCAAACTCTAGTTAAATTAAGGTCAGTTAGGTCCCCTAGGATTGCACCAATAAAGCTCCACTCCTACAGAGTACCACTTCTGTGGGAAATACCCAGAAGTTTGGGATGGGGATTGAAACCTCATTTGTGCTGGATCTCTCGTGGCCGTCCCATTTCCATAACCCCTTTGTTCATTGTACATCTTCAATGCAGGGCCTTATCCATACACACATACTAGATATCTGCAGTCACAGTCCTTTCTCATCTGCATCCCTTCTGGCCAGGAGAATGATACATCCACCCATCACCTACATTTTTAAAGTATTTCTTCCAATTAATGTAGAAAGTACCTCCCCAAAGCTTGGCATGTTATCATCACTCTTGTTTAGTAGTGCTGCCACCTAGGGATCAACTGAGAACAGGGCCCCGTTGTGCTAGGAGCTGTACAAACTCAGAGTAGTAGACAGTGCCTGCCCCAGATAGCTTACAGCCTAACAAATCACATCCCTTCTTGGGTGTGTAAATTTACTGCTGGTGAAAAGTGTGGGGTTCAGAGGCCTAGATCTGTCTATCTACCCACACCGTAGTGAAAGGTCCACATTACCCCAGCTGTGCTACGCAGCCCTGAACCGGAGATACCCTTTGTAGGTAAGGGTGAAGTTGCAGCTCTTTACTGAGACTATCAGCCAGCAGTTGTAACACTGGCTTGTGAGAGAGGAGCCAACCCATTACACAAGGGCTAACCAACAACCGGCTATCCAATGGTAACAGCTTTTGCTTGCTATTGACTGTAGAGAGGCTTTGAACTAGCAACCTGGAAGTTAAAGGGTGCAGAGCCCATTACCAAACAACTGAGCTAACCAGCCCGCATATGCCAGGCCTCCTCCATGGGAAGTTAGGAGCATCCTCTCCATTATGTAGTGTATTTCTTATCCCCACAAGAACTACCCACAAAACCACCCCTTCCTTGGCCATAGGCCTCACACATCTCGGACCCCAAGAACTATTTGCTGAAGTTGTGTGGCTGTGTTTGGCTATTAGAAAGAGGCTGCCATGTTGATGAATTATTTAAGTCCCAGCAGCACCCAATTATGCAAATCCGATTATCTGTTTAGGGAAGCTTTGCTGGAACAGCTTGTAGATGTAATACTTTATTTCCACTGAAAACAGGGAAATTTAGTTAAAAGAGGTTTCCGAATCCTCAGCGTTAGTCTCCCCGAGCTGAATATGGCTGCATCAGTTCCATGGGAGACTGGAAGGTATGTTGGTATTCTTTAACAATAATACCTTTATCTCCTTTCCTTCACACAGAAGCAGAGGCAGCCTGGGGGCGGCTGGTTTGTAAGTTGGCAGCGTGGTATATCTGAGCTGATGCAGGTGGAGGTGACAAACGCATCACCTAACAGAGAGGGAGCGAGGCCAACTGCAATTCCGCGGCACAGACAACTTGGTCTTCTATGACTGCAGGATTATGCAACCCTGACAGAGATCCTTTATCGTCACGGGTTCATTTGAATGGAGCTTAAATGACACTCCGGATCAGTTGGAGACTGGGTGAGATGCGGTATTTTTAGTGTGAAATAAATCAGTGAATTAGGAGAGCAAAGAGATGCTTTTATTAAATATCTATCTTTCCCTTCATCTTTCCATGAGTACATTCCAATATCGATCCTGCCTATAGATAGAGGGATGTACTCACGGAAAGATTAAAGCCTTGGTGATTCAAAACGCTCAACTTTAAGTGTGTGCTATGAGGCTCTGCAGAATTGGAGCCTACGGGTGAGATTTTCCAAAACATCTAAGGGAGTTAGGCACCCACTGAAAGTCAATGGGAATTAGAGGCCTAATCCAAAGTCCATTGAAATCAAAGGAGAGACTCCCACTGACTTCAGTGGGCTTGGCACCAGGCCCTATGTGCCTAAGTACCAGACTCCTTCGTGGTACTGCATCTAGATGAGACTCTGATAGTCCTGCAGGGTATCTCCACAGCATGGGTTACTGGGATGCCCTGGGACATGCAGGTGTGGGTGGGTGTCTGAAATCAGGTTTGTGACCACAACATTCTTTTCAAACAAGAGACGTGGCCCCAGAAATCTTCGTAGCTGTCGCCAGCTCTTTCTGAGCACATTCTCCTGAAAAAAATGTAGGTCGGTGCTGACAGCAGGCGGCAATCTCTCTCTCAGCTCCTCTCCTGTGAGCCCGCACAACTATTTCATAGGCCCCAGCGCTCACATCGAAAGGGATTGCGGTTAGATTAGCGCAGCCGAGAGCTATGTTAGGTTAGCTGCCACTCAGGGCCGTTACTGAGCCATAATCACTGTTATTTTGCTAATGTTGGGTACATGGCATACACAGCCCTTTCCATCCATTTCCTCTCTCCGTGCTAGGATAATGATTTTACAACCCCAGTTGGGAGGTGGGGTGGGGACAGAAGAAGGGATTTATTGTTTATGAGCTTCTAAAAGCAGACATTTCAGCCAGAAAAAATGATGAATTAAACATGGAGCAAAGGGACAGAGATAGCAGCAGACACATGAAATAGGAACCCTTAAATAACTTGGCTTGTATCAGGAGGCTGAGCACCTAGCCGGGGCCTGCTGTTAGGCAGCACATGGAGAACACTCCTTGTTCCTTTGTAATTAGAGGCTCAGTTAATGCCTGTGTGCATCCATTCCTCCTGCCTCATGAGAGTCTTGCTTGAACAGAGGGAGGGGCGTTGCGTTTCGAAGGGCAGAGAGAGAAATGTACTTGCTGTGAATGACTCCGTCTTGTCAATTTAATCAAGAACTTGCAGGAACTTCATTTACAATCGTAGTCTCGTCCAGCTGGCAAAGACAAAGGGAAGAAAACAAATATGTCCATCCCACGCCCATTCCACTGACAGTGCAGCCAGCACGTCCTACTTCCCCTGAAGTCAAAGGGAGATTTTCCATCCATTTCAGTGACTGCAGGAGCTGGGCTTCTCCTCTCCCCCAGGCCCTTAGTATCTCAATCTGTGATAACATTTTCAGTCTCTAGAATCCCATAGACCTGTTGCTAGATGATCCGGGATGAAAGCTACTGCTGCTATTTCCTCGCTGTGCTAATCCCTTTCAGAGCTGGTTGAACTGATCATTGTGAATTGAGCTGATCAAAATTTTTCAGATAAAAAGCTGGTTTTTTATGAAAAAAAAACCCACCCACACACATCACCCCAGACTTTTTACTAAAACGAAATTTTTGAAATGTTTATTCCCCCTCCCCCCCCAAAATTGGAGATATTTTTAAATGGAAAAAATGCTGGACTTTTTTAAAATAAAAAATATTTTCAAAATATTTATTGATTTTTTTTTGTTTACCCCAAAATGGGTTTTCTATAAATATTCTGCTTAACATATTTCACGGAACATTTTATAAAAATGGAAAATAGTTCTATGTTGGACCTTTCAGAATGAAAAAAAAATGGATTATTTTGTGAAAAACTCGTTTTTCATTTTTTAACCAGCTTTAATTGAGGAACAAATTGTATTGGACAAATTTACACAGGAATATTGCAAGTGCCAGACTGGATCAGACTTAAGGTCCCTGTAGCCCTGTATCCTGTCTATGACCGTGCTTCAGAGGAAGGTGAAAGATCCCTGGAACTGGCAGATGTGGGCCAATCTGCCCTCTATGTTAAATTTCATCCTGATGTTTAATAGAGAGTGGCTTAAGCCTTGTAGCACGAGGTTAAATATCTCTTCCAAATTTTTCTTAGTACTAATGATTATTACTCTGAATATTCTTGTTATCCATGTAAATGTCCAGTCCCTTTTTAACTCTTGCTAGCTTTTTGGCTGTGATGACTGCCTGTGGGAATGAGTTCCACAGTCTAATTTGCCATCTTTTAATTCCGTTGAATATCACTTTGTTCTGCTCTTCTGAGATGGGGGAACAGAAGCTCCTGATCTACCTTCTTTAGATCATTATTTTCTATAGTTTTCTTCTTTCTAAAGTAAGCAGTCTCAATCTTTCAAGCTCTCTTCATACGGGAATTTTTCTGGGCCCCTACTGATTCTTATTACCATGCTCTGAATCCCCTCTAATTCTGCCATACTTTTTGTGGGATGGGATGACCAGTGCTGCGCACAGTATTCCAGATGAGGCTGCACCATTATAATATTTTCCATATTACTGTCCATCCAATTTCTTCTTTATCCTAACATCCTGCCTGGTTTTTTATCTACTGCTGCACATTGAGCAGAAGTCTTCATTGAGTTGACTACACTTTAGTCCTTTCATCTGTGAATAGTTCACAAACAGGCTTTGTATGTTATGAATTTATCTGTTCTCCATAACCACGCCAGCCTTTGTGTGAGCAAATTACAGCTTGCGCTGTGTTCGCTCGAACTATTAGCTATTTGTTATTCATGGTAGGCAATTGGTTACCCAAGTCACGTGGTGAAGTTTCAGCTTCTTGATTGGATTACTGCAACTTTTCCAAACAGGAGAATAAGAAATGGCAAATAGCCAACAGTAAATGATAAATCAAACATAAAAAACTGTTGTTCATGCGCAGATGCAGCTTGCTTGGATGTGACTTTTACACAAAGAACAGCTATTGCACCAGTCTGCCAAACATGGCTGAACCACAGAACCATACAGAATTCAGATGGATACTCTCAAATACTGCTTTTGCTGCATTACCCCAGCTCTAATCCCTTTTCAAATGTATTTACTTGAGAGCTTCAGGCCATCTCTTCCCTGTGCTTGAGTCAGAATCGCTGTGGAATGAAACTCAACTCTACACATGGGGGGTTGCTGAGGATGGTAAGCCTCAGGTTTTAACATTGTGCCTCAGTGGTTCAAATTCATGGCTGGTGTTATTGGAGACAACTTTGTTGATTGCCGTTCACAGCCCACAGGTGCCAATCCCAGAAGAGATGATGACTCAGTCCTTCACTGTGAGGCAGGTCAGATGAGTACCATAAGGTACCTGGGGGGTTTTGGCTAATAGATGAAGCAACAAGGACCCCTCTGTTCTGTCTGTACTTAATCCCTATTCATAAGAAATGGGCTATGGAGATCACATCAATATGGTTGACCAAGATTTTCTCCTCCCATCATTCCCAAGGCTGGCATGGACTGAGCATGACTCTTACGTGACCCGCTCTGGCAATGCATGAACCAAAATTAAAGGGCTCCTGAGTGGGTCATATCCTTCTTCTTTAGCTAGGTCAGGGGTAGGCAACCTATGGCACGGGTGCCAAAGGCGGCACACGAGCTGATTTTCAGTGGCACTCACACTGCCCGGGTTCTGGCCACTGGTCCGGGAGGCTCTGCATTTTAATTTAATTTTAAATGAAACTTCTTTAACATTTTAAACACCTTATTTACTTTACATACCACAATAGTTTAGTTCTATATTATAGACTTATAGAAAGAGACCTTCTAAAAACATTAAAATGTATGACTGGCACGCGAAACCTTAAATCAGAGTGAATAAATGAAGACTCGGCACCCCACTTCTGCAAGGTTGCCGACCCCTGGGCTAGGTGATGGGAGGGTAAGAAAGGAGGGGAAAATAGAAGGAAGAGGGAGGTCAAAATACATGACGCTACAAGATGCTTCACTAATGGACGATTTTAACTAGCAAGATAAATGCTGCCAAACACGAAGCCAACACAGACATCCCTGAAGTTACAATCTGGTGATCCAGAGAACAGAGGATCCAACCAGAAGAAAAGTCCTCCTGGAGCTATGTCTTACAGGGGTACAATGGGTGCCAGCACTCACAAGCTATAAGCATTCACTGTTGTAAGGAATTGGTTCACAGAACGCAGCAGTTATTTATCTTTTCTCCCTTGCCAGTAAGGAGATTGGTGACGGGCAGGGATGTGTATGATGCTACGGGAGGGGAGTTTTCTAATTTTTGTTATATTTCTGTTGCGGCAGGGTTATTTGAATTGCTTGAGGGTAATTGATGCATGTGTTTATCTGTGGATGTTCTTTTAAAAGATCATCAAGGGTGGCCAGAGAGAGTTAGGTGAATCCATGAGAGTTGGGTGGATACATTATAGGGAAGCAAAATTCCAAATAAATAAATATTAAAATAGTGTTAGATTTCAATAAAGCAAATACACATGTGGGCATTAAAGGGGGATGGAATTAGGAAATCTAGTGAGCATGCTGCACTGGGAGGCAAATTATACTGGTTTGAAGGAACACTGGAGCATCTCTAGAAGACCCCACAATGAAGGGATAGCAGACTGAAATTCTGTGTGTGGAATAAGGAAATGTTATTTACTCCTTCTCATAACACACGAACTAGGGGTCACCAAATGAAATTAATAGGCAGCAGGTTTAAAACAAAACAAAAAAGGTAGTATTTTTTCACATAACACACAGTCAATCTGTGGAACTCCTTGCCAGAAGATGTTGTGAAGGCCAAGACTATAACAGGGTTCAAAAAAGAACTAGATAAATTCATGGAGGATAGGTCCATCAATGGCTATTAGCCAGGATGGGCAGGGATGTTGTCCTAGCCTCTGTTGTGATTACCTGTTCTGTTCATTCCCTCTGGGGCACCTGGCATTGGCCATTGTTGGAAGACAGGATACTGGGCTAGATGGACCTTTGGTCTGACCCAGTATGACCGTTCTTATATTCTTATGTGTGCAAGAAATGTGAGGTGGCCAATGCCGCTTCACTGCTCAGACATTAGAGGGTAAAAGAACAACCCATGTTGGAGACAGAGTTGGTTAAGACATGCAGGAAAACAAACAAAACTAGACAGAGGTGGTTAAGACATGCAGGAAAAAGACAAAGGCAGTAAAACAGCGGCATGAATTAATGATAATCCATGGGGTTAGGGAGAATAAGAGGGTCTTTCAAAATTCAGACTATGTATCTGTCGGGGGTTGGTGGGAGGAGTAACTGAGACAATCCAGGCCCATTAATAAACTAGGAAGGGGATGAAATTAATGATGACTGAGTTATAGATAATATGGCCAAGATATCAAACTCTTCTTTAAAAGCCTGCACATAACAAGAAAAATAAAATAAAATAGGATGGACCATTAGGAAGCAATGAAGACCGTGTCCTTATAGCTGCTGCTAAGGGGCAGATAAGAGGTTACTTAAAGTGAATACAGTGGAATTCTGTTTGACTGATCACCACTTGTATTGATCCTTGAGTTCTCTGGATCAAATCTTACTTCCAAAAGCCAGTTCCCATTTGAGTTGATTTGTTTGCCTCTTGCTTAGTGAGACTTCTGGTCATAAGGATTAGACTGAGAAATTATTTCTCTAATTTTCTTTGATGTGTTCAAAGCTAGAGAAGAAACTTGAGCTGTTGAGAGCCAATAAATCTCTGTGACAACTTATGGGAGTGCTAGCCGGAGCCAGGTGTAATTTCATTTACCTGTGTTGGCATTTAAATTCCCAGCAGAACTCACTTAATCCTTCTATGGTGCACATTTGGGTCTGTGATTTAGAAAGCTCACTGTTTCATAGATTTGCATGTGGTGAGCATTTGGTTTTAATGGTCGTCACCCACTGAAGTCAATGAGAGTCTCTCCATTTAATGTAATGGAAGTTTAGACCCAGCTGCCTAAAGGGATAATGATTTAAAAACTGTTTCCACTATATAAAGAGATCAGCAGGTCTATATGACATGCAGCCCAGCACCTTAATGGAACTGGTTCATGAACTCAGTAAAAACCAGCAGTGATTTCTGAAAACTCATGGAGAGTTGGAGAGAAATAGGAAAAATGATGTCTCTTATTGTCTTCAGCGGAGTCACTCCTGATTTACACCGCAGTAAGTGAGAGCAGAATTAGGTCCCAAATTTGGTACTGCTCTAAAAGAGATCCTGGCAATCACCAGCCAGTAAATCTAACTCCCATTCCTCATAATGGGCAGTACAACAGGGGTCTATTCCCAACACTGCCTCTGACCTGCCATGTGGGTTGGGGCATGTCACTTAGGGCCAGATGTTTAAAGGTATTTAAGGTGTCTAATGGGAGTTAGGTGCTAGGCGCTTTTGAGAATCCAGTTATGTGCCTATCTAGGTTTCTTTAAAATCTAACCCTCTCTCCTCTCATCCCATCCCCTTTTATCTATTGAGATTGTAAATTCGTCAGGGCACGGAGTGTCTCTTACAGTGAGTCTGTGCAGCATCTCACACAGATGGCTCCCTTATCTCAGCCGAGGACTCTAGGTGTTACTGTCATACAAATAGCAATAGTAAAATAATAAAGCAAATAATGTAAGATAGTATCTGTAAGCACCCAGGAGATAATGGAACCCATGAGCAATACAGGGCATGGGTTTGTACAGAATGAATCAGGGATAACTACTTTTTTGGGTAGAAATAGAAAATTAATGGGTAAAGGAATATAATTTATCTAGACTTTAGTAAACCATTTGATATAGTGCCTCACAAGATAGATCTTGAAAACATAATTAATATTGACATGGATGGAAACTGCCAGAAAGCCCAGAAACAGCAAAGAGTAAAGATAAATGACAGCCCTGTCCACTGTCGAGCCAAAGGGCTCAGTGTCAGGACCAGTTCTATTCCATATCTCCGTTAATGATCTGGAGGAAGGGGTAAATACCGCGTTCATCACGTCTGCAGACAATCCCGTAATGAGAGATCTTGCGAAACACAGAGGACAGAGAAATAATACAAAAGTGCCTAAGGAGATTAGAAATATGGGGCAATCGAAAGCAAAATGAGATTCAGCCCAGATATATGTGGCTTGCTTTTCCTCTCACTTACACTGGCATAAATCAGGAGTCACTCTAATGAAGTTACACAGTGTAAAACTCATGTAAGGCCCGCAGTCAAGAAAAACACTTAAGCACGTGCTTAACTTTGAGCTCAATGGGACCATGAATTTATTTAATGTTAAGGACACACTTAAGGTGTTTTACTGGATTGAGTCTAAGTAACGGGAAACTCAGGGACATGCAATACTTCCGGGTGGAAATAATCTGAAATACAAATATTTAATGGAAGGGAGAGAGCTGGAAAGCAGAGATGCAAAAGAGACCCAACAGTGATAGCGGACACAAAAAGTGGATAGAAGTGTGCAAATGTACAGAGGGAAAAAATGGCTATGAGATTTTGGATGAGATTTCCACATAGTACCATTTTCTCTCTCCTCTTGCTTATATTTTACTGTTTCCTTTTCCCTTCTCCGTATCTTTTGCCTTGTTGTCTCTGCTTAGATTCTCTTGAATGTGGCTGATGAAAATGTCCGGCCTCACTCCCTGCTACGATACTCCTGTTTCATGGCAGTGAAATCAGCTCCTAACTGGTGTTTCCAAGGGCAGAATAAGCCCTGTTATTCGTATGTAACATGGGGAATATGTTCCTCTGAAACTGTAGGATGCTACATTATTGTGTATGTCTCACTATTACCTCGATATAATACAGCTGAGAAAGGAGGGACGTTGCCCCATGGCCCTGGGAGGTGAGAGCTCCTTCCTATGGTGAAACCACACCTGGACTATTTTGTGTTATAGTTTTGGCAAGTCAACTTTATGACTCTATGAAATCCAAAAAGAGTTGAAGGCCAGAAAGGACCATCAGATCATCTAATCTGACCTCTTGTATATCATGGGCCACTAAACACCACCCTCAGGGGGAAAGTGTGGCCAGCTCTGAGCATGGCGTGATGTCACACTACCCCAGCTGTAGCTCTGGGAGGCACTGTAACTCTCTCCTGCCTCAGTAACAAAATTGTTATTCCCCACCCCTGCACTAGCTCAGTTACTCTGGCTGCTGAGCCGTGGGGTGGGGTCAAAGTTCTGCCCATTTCCTGCATCTTCCCCATGCCTAGTGCCCTAACCCCACCTACGGGCTCTCAAAGGTGTGTAAATGCTGGTGAGGAGCTCCTCTTCATCCTGGGCATGCTCAAACCTTAGGTTTGGGAAGCCTACCTAAGGGTGTAAAGGAAGGTTCTTACTCCTTCCTACTCCCTTGGGGTCATGTCGTCTGAGTCATAATCCAACTCTAGACAGTTCAGAAAAATATTATTATTGCACATGGAACATGTCAGTCCACGTCCTGAATGTTGGAACCTACTGACATTATTCATGAAGTCAGGGACAATTCATCATGAGCGAGGTTGGCAGAATCTGACCTTCAAGTATTAAGACATTTCCTAAAATTGGTATAAAATATTGAGTTATGTATTAAATAACACTGTCTGTGATTTGTAAGCAACATTTATCTACCTTGTCCCTACCCAGCACATCTGAGAGATATTTCGTAGTCTTATTTATAATGGTGATACTAGAGATACAAACGGCACGAAGAGAAAAGTTGTATAATAGCAATACAAAAAAGACTTCATTATTAATAAAATGCTGTCAGATTAACTAACAGTAAAGCAAAGCCTATCTAGGAAGTACTTGAAAGATAATTCTTCATTCCAAAATGGTATTTTAGAGTTATGCAGTAATAAAAATTGCTTTAAACTTTCCATGAGATTAAAACTGCTGCTAAAAAAATCTCTGCTAAAAACTCAAGTTTAAAGTAAGTACTAAATAATAGACATTAATGTTGAAACCATACTATGGGCATATTATATTTCAAAGAGAGGAACCACTCTACATTTTCAAGAGGCAAATGGCATCTGATATCACACTTCATCTCCTCCATACAGCTAAACAGCCTCTAGAAATGTGCTGATTTTAAATGCCAGTCAGGGCCTGATTTATAGCTCAGTGAAGTCAATGGATTTTTTCCCATTCCCTTCAATGGGCTTCGGACCGGGTCCTTCATGCCCAGAGCATGCAGTGCATTTACATTTGCCTGGCAACGGGGTCTAGACAAGTGACTATTTTTACAGCTTCAGAGTTATAGAAGTCCAAGCAATTCCAAAGAGCTAATTCAGTTGCAAATGGACTCCTGACCAGGTTTTCCTGACCTGAAGAAGAGCTCCGTATAGTTCAAAAGCTTGTCTCTCTCACCAACAGAAGTTGGTCCAATAAAAGATATTACTTCACCCACTTTGTCTTAGGTTGTCCTCACATCTTTATATTGTACTACATAGGACACCTAAGGATGAAACCAAAAAATGTCAGCAAATCAGAGGGAAGTCAGAGAAAAGAAATGCAAATGGCTTAAGGGACTGATTTATGAAGAAAAACTGAGGCCAAAGCTTATTTTGGATTCCTTGCTGATGTTAAGCTCTCACATAGCAGCGTCCATGAGTAATGCTCTCTACTGTCTGGTTGGCTAGGAAACTATGTCCCATCCTGGCAGATGAAGACCTGGACTCAGTTGTTCATGCCTTTATCATCTCTTGGCTGGACTATAGCAATGTGATATACCTGGGCATGAAATCTTCAGTGCTTAGGATACTCTAATTAGTACAGAACACTGCAGTGTGTCTCCTTAGTAACAGAAACTACCGTGAGCGTAACACACCTGTCCTCCAATTGCTACATTTGCTTTCCGTCAAATATTGAATCAGCTTCAAGGTCTTGGTCCTGATCTTGAAGATGCTCAGTAGCCCAGGATATCTAAAAGATCAACTAAAACCCTAGGATTAAGACCATAGTCAACAACTCCTCATCCACGTGGGAGACAGAACTTTCTTGGGGGCCAGTCTGAGACTGTGGACTGAAATCTCAATGCCTTCCACCCCAAGGGCAAGGTACATTTCTTTGACTTCTCTTCTCTAACATATATAACATCCAATTTTCTAAGTTGCTTGGCCCTCTGAAGTACTCTGCATGCCTGAAAATCAGTCCATTTTAATTAGTTGCCTGAGTGCCTGTTTAGGTGCACAACTTTAGTCACCTACATTTGAAAATTGTAGAGAATACATTTACTGTTGCTTGATTAAACAACTACTAAGGGGGCTAGGACAGCTGTCAACAAGAATTTGGAAGGTGTAAAATGGAAAGCATAACAGGATCCTGGTCCATGACTAGAGCTCCAAGGAGCTACCCTAATACAAATATTAAGAATAATAAACATCAAAGAGGAAGAATTCTTTGGGAGGGAAAAGTAGGGGGAAGGGATTTTCTAAATGACTATAATTAAGAACAGTGGAATGTAACTGAGCAAAGAAAAAAAACCAAAGGTAAATCTCAAACCATTTCTTCCTCCCACTCACCTCTTTTCCTCTGTAAAAGAATTCCCTGAGGGAAATGAAGCTCCATCATTTAAATCATTTAGGAAACTAGACTGGACAAAGTATTGAAAGGAGCAACCTCACCATGGAGAGAGGATGGACAAAATGACCTGAGGAGAGTTGTTCCAAAAAAAAAAAAAAAAATGGGGGAAGTCACCATGTTTTAAAATCTGCTCCCCTGCTTTTGTAAGATATTTCAGTTTTTGAAATTATGACTTTTTGACTAGCTCTATTGTTGGTCCAAAAAATGGAACATTTCTTGACAAAGACATTTTTCCTGATTTTTTCTGTACGTGTTTCAAAATTCCAAATTTGGGGGAAAAATATCGATCAGCTGTAGACCCTAGTGAGTTTTGTGAGCTCAAGTATCTATAACACTAAGAAAAAGATATTTATCTATTTAGCTGCCTCAGGCCATATGAGTATTCATAGTTTTTAAAGAACCTCTGAATAATACTATGGTATGAAAGGTAGAGCGATAAATACATGGATCCTTAGGTGGTTTAAGCTCACATGTCTGCATTCAGTTCAATGGCACTATGCCAGTTTACTCCCACTGAGGACCAGCCCATAATGTCTAAAGGTTCAGTCCTGCATCCTTACTTCAAAAGGAGTCTTGCCTGAGTAAAGACTGCAGGGTGAAAATTTAGGCAATGC
This sequence comes from Terrapene triunguis, assembly GCF_002925995.2. Taxonomy (NCBI): domain Eukaryota; kingdom Metazoa; phylum Chordata; order Testudines; family Emydidae; genus Terrapene; species Terrapene triunguis. Next base: position 4,845,057 of record NW_020664589.1, on the reverse strand, counting down.
TGGAGTTAATGATTATTTGACATGGCCGTGTTAAGACAACTTTATTAGTTCGGGCCCAGAAAAAGGAAGTAGACGCCTTCTGTTCTTGCTGGCAGTTCTGTAATAGAGTTCAATCATTGTGTTTTTCTGCTCCTTGCGTACACACTTGTTTCTTATGCACAATTCTCTGCAGACACAATAGACAGTGTGGATAGGAAGACAATTAGATAGATACAATGGGACAGGGAACAGAGAGAGAGAAAGAGAGATTTCTCTGCTTTCCCTTGTATTCCTTTTTTGCTGCTGTAGTTCCTGCAAGCAGGTATTAATAATAAATAAAAAGAACCATGAGAGTTATCAGCAGTGATCCCTGCCCACTTTCAAGTAGATCTGAACTTATTTTTATTGATTTCACACAAACTTTATCTCGTCCAGAGCATTTCTACCCAAACTTTCAAGGAAGATCTGAGCTTGAGTAACCCAGGCAAAAGACCCTTCCAACACCAAGGAAGGAGGGGGGAAAAAGCCTTCCAACGTCAGGGAGATGTCTGTTCCATTTGTAATTGAAGTTGGTTCCTAGGAAAATGGAGATGGCCAAAGCACTGAAGAAGACAGGGTCTGTACAGGCAAGTTGCTAGCTGGCCACTGGGATTTAGTGTCACTTTACACTAAAGGGATAATATCAAGAAGTGTTTTATTCTGGGTTTTTCTGTTTTCCCTGTGGCAAACGCAAGACCACAAGCTTTGTGTTTGGTGTCTGGGCATTTACCAAGTGACCTCACCACTGGAGTCAAAGGCTAGTAGCTAGATTTGTATATAAATCAGAGGTAATAAGATGCAAATGTCTTGTACTGCATTTCACATTGTCCTCTGCAATATACTCATGCACCATCCTCATCCCTCTGTATTTTTTAAGCCTTTGGTTCATTTAAAACCAACGGATTGTGCAACTCAAAAATACATTCTAAAATGTTTGTTTCCTTTCATTGGGATGACCTGCTGCCCTATTTTCCCTATCAAGCCTTTTGTTTGGGTTTTTAAGGGGAATGCGGCGGAGGCAAAGGGATTTCCCCACCCTTTATAAAGTGAATGCAATCCTCCTGAAAAGTATCAGTTTAATAGTCTCTGAGAATAGATCTGGATCTTTTGAGCCTGCCACTTGCCCTTCACAAATGCAATTTGATGGTTGAGTGAGCCTGGAGTGCTAAGCTGAATCTCAGTTCTGAAGCTGAGGGTAATAAGGTAATTAATTAATAAAATATACCCAGCCTGAGAATTAGCACAGTGCTGATTTTTTCCCCTGCTGTCCGACTCTGCCATCATTACTACATCCTTTCCTCTCGGGTGTGCATGTGAGACGGTGACAACATCTACACAATCCAGCTGTCATCCCCTGTTCTCAAATACTTCCTTGCTGGAACCCTGGGTGCCAGCTGTCCTTTCCCCTTCTAGCCACCACTTCCTTTATATATGTGCAACATACACCTGGATCATGAGAAAAATTAACTTGTGGTGGTGCAATTTCACCAGCGTTCTCTCTCTATCACTTGCTACAGACAGACTTTGCCAGCATCAGTCTGAGTTGTGTATCTCTATCTAGGATGCAGACCAGTGGATGAGTCAAACACTGGAATATCAGGGATGTTGCTGAGATGAAGCACGTTGGTCTGCTCTAAATGCATCACCTACAAGCACCTGTTGCTTAGCTAATGGAGATCCTATAGCGCATGGGAAGTGGTGCAACACAGCATTGAAATGTGCTAGGAGAAATCCAATATTACAGAATTTATATCTGCAATATTCATCTCGTTTTCTTTCCCCTCGCATGCCTTCCTATATTTCAGGTCTGTTCTATTGATGGAACTAAGGGGCGGTTTGTTGTACCACCTTGTAGGATATTAAATTCCTGCTTTATTGCTAAAGTCAGCAGCTTCCCTAGACTGAGAGGAGAGAAAGGACAAGTATGGGAGAGAGACAGAGAAGCCGATTCCCATGACTGGGAGATACAGCTTTCAGCCTGACAACATCCCAACTAGGGACAAAAGGAGAAGGCTTCAGTTCCACAGTCCTTTTAATAACGTCAGTGTTCTAATGAGGCTGCTAGACTTGTAATAATGTACGAGAATCCCAGCTTTGTTCCCTTTGGGTCCGAACCTGCAAGCACTCTGCATACAGAGGCTTCCAGCATCAGACTTTCTGTGTGCATGCCGGGAAAAGCACAGAGGTAGTTCCACTGAAGTCAGCGGAGCTGCTTGTGTGCCTAAAATTAAGCATGTGCTTAAGTGCTTTGCAAAAAAAGGGCTCCACCGGCAGCAGCAACTATTTTTTCCCGTGATTTTTCAGAATTGCCAGCCAACTGAAAAAATCCATTATTTGCCCGGCTCTGCTTCCAACTGTAAGCCTCATGTACACTCAACTTCATAGACTCATAGAAATGGAGGGCCGGAAGGGACCTTGAAAAGTCAGCAAGTCCAGCTCCCTGCACTAAGCAGGGCCAGGTACATCTAGGCCATCCCAGAAAGATGTTTGTCCAACCTGTTCTTAGAAACCTCGGATCATGAGGATTCCACCACCTCCCTTGGAAGCCTGATTCAGAGCATAACTATCCTTTCTCATGGACAGATTGATTGCTAGATAGGTGAAAGGAGAGAGGGAAGGAAAACAAGAATAAAACATGGATTGACATAGAAGGGCTTCCTTGAACACTGGTGGGTGAACGTAACTGCACCTGAGTTTGATGTTTAACTACTTTGCATGTTTCCAAATCTTTCCTTTTTCTAGCAAAGGGACAGCCTATGTCAAATATTAGGAACAAAGGACTCCCCACCCCAAAGCTGGGATCACATAAGAGAACGCCCCATACATGATATACCTGGCCTGATAAATTCAGTCTATACCGTGTAAGGGGACCGAAGCGGACGTATAGCAACTGGAGATGGTCAGCAGAGAATACCCCATGTGCAGGGAAACTCTTCAGGGGTGTAGTCGCCTTCTGTGCCAGCCACCTCCACTCCATCCCTGCCAGAGAGGGAGGAGGGTCATGCTGGGAGCAGACCGTGGCTATGCCTGATTCTTGACTGTTTTCAAACCACGAGAGGAGGAATGACACCACATTAGGACTTGGGAAATGAGGGTTCAACTTCCTGCTCCAGCAGACTTCCTGTATGGCGTTGGCCAAGTCACTCACGTGTCTTTGTGCCTCAGTTCCCCCTGCGTAAAATAGGGATAATGGCACATCCCTGCCACCCCTGGGTGTTGTGAGAATAAATACATTCAAGATTGCCAGTTCACGTACTATAGAAATGGCCATGCAAGATGTTAAGTTACAGCTGTTCCTTAGCTGGTCTGACTTGGGCAAGGGCCAGGCAGCTCAGGATCAAGGAGACACACCCAACACCCTACTGGTACCCTGGAGAATCTCGCCTACAGCGTTGATTTATCCAGTAGAATAATAATCATTAGCTATAATTAGTTGCCAATTCATTGATTGGACTAAATTCACTACTGGCATAGAGTTGCACCTACTTAAGTTAGCAATGAATTTGGCCCACCTAGCCGGTATGATTAGCTGCTACGCTCATTGTGATCTCATTCACCCCCCACACCGCATTGCTTATGATGCAGTGTGTATTAAACAACTAGAGCCATTTCATGTGGCCTTCTTCCTCTGAGATGGCGTCAAGGCGCCTGTCGGTTAAAACAGACACAATCTTTGTTAGGATTTAGAGCCCATATTAACCATGATGATAAAACCGAGGCTTCATCAAGGTTTTTTAAATTGCTCATAGAACCCTAAGATTTTTTTTTCCCCTGGTTGAAACCACAATAATATTTCATTCCCACTGCTTACCCTAAAAATGAATTTCCTTTCCCTTCTCAGCTGGTGATTTGTTTTGCATTAATGCCTTTCATAACTCATACGTTTCGCCATTAAAAATTAATGCTCGGCGCTGACATAAACAAATGAAATTTGTATTATTAATGTTTTACATAGGTAAGACTTTGTAATAACAGATTCATCATAACAGACTGGTTTAATTAAAAGACTCGCTCGTTCCCTAAACTGATTTCAGACATATTTTTGGGTGATGGGAAGAATGTCTTGTAGTACAGACTGAGGAATAATGATCAATAGGTCATTTGTGCCTTTTTATAGGTCTGTATTTGTGTTCTCCCACGTTCCTCACTCTCTGGGTGCTTCTCACACCAAGATGGCATGTAGAAGGGACAGAAAAGGTGAAGATTGACTCTGTCAAGAGAAACAGCCCAAGGCCTGTGCACAACTTAACTCTTACACTTGAGGGCCTACCAGTGACTTTCTGCTGACCCTCTGTGCAGAAGTAAATCATTTCCAACATGAACATGAGGTAAGTTTCTAAGCACAAGGACTGCACACAGGGCCTGATTCAAAGCCCACTTAAGACAATAGGAGTCTTTTCCATTGACTTCAATGGGTTTTCGGTCAGGCCCATAAAGAAGGCAGATTGTGAATGCACAGTAAGCTTCCTTGCACCTATGATGTGGAGAAGGCAGAGAACGGACCCAAACTCCTAACACTTGGACAGCACACGAAGGCACAGATTTGAACGGACAATAGGTTTCCTGTACCAGGATGGTCAAGAAGCTAGTAATAATAATCATAATACCTGGCTCTTATCTAGCACTTTTCATCTTTAGGTCAGTATCATTACCCCCATTTTACAGATGGGAAAACTGAGGCAAGATAGGGAAGTGACTTGCCTGAAGTCACCCAGCAGACCACTGGCAGAGCTGGGAATAGAACCCAGGTCTGAGTCCCAGGCCAATGTACTCCCTCCCTCCCTCCTTCCTTTCTCCTGGTACGGGCTTAGTTTCCTTCAATGGGGTGAGTACATGGGGAAGGTAGGGCAGCACATGGTAGGCAGCCTTACTGCATAGCATACAGGCAGGGCAGATCATGAGGCTGTGGGCAGTTTCTTTGCTCCAGGATGGGATGAGGTGCAGGCGGAGTGAACATACCATATGTTTTCTAATTTGGGAATTCAGACCTTCCCTTCCAACCCAGGAAAGCTGTTCTGTCTTGATCCATTCTGAAAAACGGGCTTTTGGGAAAGAAGACTAAGCACAACTTCCGAAGCCACAGCTGCATTTTATATATAATTCATGGGGCAAAACTGGCTTTGTGTGGCAGACTCACAAAAGGCATTTGCTGCTGTGTGCAGTGACTTTAGGGTGACCAGATGTCCCGATTTTATAGGGACAGTCCCGATATTTTGGACTTTTTCTTATATAGGCTCCTATTGCCCCCCACCCCTGTCCGATTTTTCACACTTGCTGTCTGGTCACTCTAAGTGACTTGCTGGAAAATCATGAGTGTGCACGTGGTTCTGGGCAGCAAGAGAACCCAGAGTGTAGAGAAGATCAAACAAAACTGGGAACCAGGCCAACCCTGTGTCCTCTTGTGTGTCACCTGGGCTATTTCCATCTTTCAGACACAGAAATGCTGGAACTGATGTCTTCACAAACTGTCACTGACAAAACTTTGATGTACTGACTGGCTGGCAGGGATAATTTTCAAATAAATAAATAAGATGCTAATCTCTATCCACCAACAACAAAATCCACCCCCAGGTTTATTGCTAGAACCCTAGTGAGGTATGGTCTCCTCAGATTTCATAAGCTAAGATAGAGTCAGAACCAGTCAGTGCTTGGACAGAGGACCTTTAGAAAAAACCTAGAAAGAAGCACAAAATGTTGCCAATGATCCATTAGGCGGTGCTCAGTCAGCACTGAACCAACGTCACTGTGTGAAGACAGAGGAAACTGAGCTGTTGGAGAAGCCATCTTCTGGATGACAACTGAAAGAGAGGCACTGGCTACATGTAGCCATTAAAGACTCAGTGGGACTTTTCTCTAGCCTAGGACTGCTAACCTCATTTGCCTGGTTAAATTCCAATTGGGTTTGTAACACACTGGACAAACGTATTGTGTCCCCCATAAGGAGGAAAATGAAAAAAAAAATTTGAATGTCTGTAAAAATGAGTTTAATCTGATCTGCCTCCCCCCCCCCAAAATATTTTAGTGATAAGCATATGTTTTTTGAATGGCATCTCTATAGGACAGAGTTAAGCTTTCTGCTGAAGGAGAAACTTTTTGTTTTGAAGAATAGTGGGAAAAATGACCCATTCATTGTAGTGAGTTAAGTATATGGAAAGATTGAAGAGTCTATGACGGAGCGGAGCTAAGATTGTTGGGTGCCCTTTGTATGTGTTTCCATACCTGAATGTGTCTGGTTTTCTTTTTTGACCCTGAGAATTTCCTAGGTTTATCACAATTGTTTTTTACAACATCCCCATAATGTATTTTGCCCTAATTTACTGATATGTACACTCAACCATAACTCCATTTTAATATAATTTTATCTGGGACTTTCCTTGTTATTTAAAAAAATAATAATTATGTAATGTTGGGTATGAAATGCTGAATTTTTCAGACATTCTCATAACACAAGAACTAGGGGTCACCAAATGAAGTTAATAGGCAACAGGTTTAAAACAAATAAAAGGAAGTATTTCTTCACACAATGCACAGTCAACCTGTGGAACTCCTTGACAGAGGATGTTGTGAAGGCCAAGACCATAACAGGGTTTAAAAAAGAACTAGATAAATTCAGCGAGGATAGGTCCATCAATGGCTATTAGCCAGGATGGGCAGGAATGGTGTCCCTAGCCTCTGTTTGCCAGAAGCTGGGAATGAGCGACAGGGGATGGATCACTTGATGATTACCTGTTCTGTTCATTCCCTTTGGGGCACCTGGCACTGGCCACTGTCGTAAGACAGGATACTGGGCTAGATGGACCTTCGGTCTGACCCAGTAGGGCCGTTCTTATGTTCTTATGATGACTGCTCAATTTTAAGTGCAAAAAGTAACATGCCTTAACTATGGAGTTGCTACTTATGCCTCCATAATATATTTCCAGACAAAAACTACATTAAAATGGAGTTAAAGTTGACAGTACAAATATATAGTTTAGGGTAAACTATATTATAAGGATGTTGTTGTTATCCCCAAACCAAGCATTATAAACCCACACAATTCATAGTTAAGGTGAAACTTGAAAAAGAAAAAAAAGGAAACGTTAAGGTTAAGGTTAAGGTACAGAAATGCACCGTTCAAGTGGGGAGTTAGAATGGGAGTTTGGTATATAAAGGAGGTGCTAGTAACAATGGTGCAATTATTCCAGTGAGAGAGAGAAAATGATTATGAGAAAACATAAAAGGAGGGATATTCAAAAATATTAAGCACTCTTTTCCCATTGAAGTCCGTGGAAATGAAGAGTTCCTTGTTTATACACTGGGCGGTGGAATTTTCAGGAGAACCCATGCCTAGCTCTGCTCCCATTGAAGTCAATGGTATATAAAGAACATCTGAGAGAGTGAAGAGCTGAAAACTGAGACCGTTGTGAAAAGCCAGCCCTAGCAAAGGGAGCTGGCTACCAAGGAGCGCTGAAAAAAGGTGCTAAGAAAAGACTATCTGTATTGGACATCAAGAGCGTATAAAAGGCGTAACATGGCATCAATCTGGGAGGAACATTAATAAGATGAAGTGAAGAACGTGGATACACAACATGTTCTTTAACGGGGAAGATGAGTTGAGCTGTTTAGTCACTGAGACGCAGTTGATAAAACTTCTCCCTGGAATCTTGACTCTGTGCTGCATTAGGCCTGGTCTGCACCAATGCAACTCCGTTGAAATCAGTGGAGTTGAACCAGCGTAATATCGATGTAGCCTAGTGGAGAATTGGTTCTGTGTGTATCTGGCACAGAGGGAGGAAAAAGGTCTCCCCAGACTTATATCTCTGGAAAGTGTAGGTTTGTGTCTGCATCAACCAGTTTAAATGCAACCTTTTGTATGGGTGCTGAAGAGATTTTACATTGTAAGCAGCTTTCCACTAAAAGGAGGTTAATTGGTTTTTGCATCTTTTACAGGAGTGTTTGTATGTTGCAGCTCTGCAGCTGTGTGTCTAGCATGAGATTGCATCCATTTCTGCACTCTGTGTGCTCTGAACCTATTTAATTAAATGGAATCGAATCTGCTAAGCAGTTATTGGCTGTGTTGTTTTCTGTGCACGGATATACTGTTTGGGAATTCACAGGAGTGCCATGCCTTGGACATTATAATACTGTGTGTTCAGTTTCAGTCTTGCTTCCTACCCCCACCAGGACACAGCCCAGATGGTGATATGAATTTCTGGTACAGATCTAAAGTCAGAAATGGAAAGCCCTGGAATACTGCAAAATGTTGACATCATAGGGCTCGCCTACATGGGGTTTTAAACTGGATCGGATTGAGTTAATTCAGTTTGAAAACTCGTGCGTACCCACGACACAACCCATCACAGAGCACTAGCTCCATATTTACTGTGAACTCTGGAGTCCTCTTGACAAATGGACTAGGTTTGCTTCGAATTGAAATGGTTCAGTCTTTTGTTTGTGTGCACACAATTGCTTCAGACTATTTTTTGCATGCTTCTAAAGGCTATCTGACAGTGCTTTGCAGGTCAAATGTTACTGACCTCTGTTTAGTTGGGTGCCCTCCTGGCCCTGGTGTTGAGGCCAAGATGACCCTGCCCCTCCTTTACAAGGTGGCACACAGCCAGATTTTGCTCATTTGTTCCTGGATCCCAGTGTATCATTATTCTGGTGATACAACCACAGTAGCGTCCCAGAAGCCCCACCACCTGTGTTGTGCAGCTGCTTGGAGCTGTGCTGAGACCCCGGGTCTCATTGCCATCTGCGGAAAAGCTTCAGTTCAGAAATCTCTTGTGGCCAGCCACAAGAATAAGGACGTGTTTGTGGACATTGCAAAGCAGATGTGCGCGAGGGGTCACTACTGGGATGTCGACCAGTACCGGATAAAGAGCAAGGAGCTCAGGAGAAAATAGCTGGAAATGAGGGCTGGATGGAGACAATCTGTTAAGGGATAGATGGGACCTGCCAGTTTGATGAACTGGACAAGATTCTACACAATTACAATGTGACCCATCCCATGCGCTGCTCAGAGCCTCCTGCCCAAACGCTGCCCCACACCAAGGACTGCTGGCTAGAGCCACTGGAGGAAGAGCAGCTGGATGCCAGAGAGGAGCTGCCTCTGAGACCCAGGACCCTGACAACAGCCAGCCGAAAAGCCAGCCCCAGTCCTACCCTCCTACAATGGACCCGGATTCCTGCCTGGCATTAGCTGAGCCAGAAACCCAGGGCTGGACCAAAGAGTCAGATCCCGTGGAGGGAACTTCGGCACACAAGTACCTTTCTTTACAATTTATCATTTATTATTATTGTTGGCAGATGTGAGCTAGCAGCCCCCGCCTCCCTCCCCAGAACCCCTTGTGCGGTTTCAAAATGGCGTCCACCAGCATGGTGCAGTGGCAGTCTGTACCACCTCCCCGCCACCCCCTGCCGCCACGGGCTGCAGATTTGAATAAGAAAAGCATTCGTTTGTGCTAATTTCAACAGTCTATAGAGACAGTGCTTACAGTGCTACTGAGACACAAACAATACTGCTCCCCACTGAGGTACAAATGCCCTGTAAGGAACCTGCATTGTAACTGACAATTGTTGTAGGACCCCCATCTATTTTTCTCTGCACTTTCTCCATGTCTGCCAGGGAGATATAGCCGAACTTAAGCCTGAGAAATTGCTCCGTTATGTTTTGCACATTATAGGGAATAGCCACACGCCCGTGACACCCAGTCTAGCTCGCAGGCCTCTTCCATTCCTGCCGCGCTTCTGGGGGGGATTATCCTGGTGAATCACTTCACAGCATATCTTGCTGGTCTGCCCTTTTGTCTTTTTTGAATAAGACCATTCTCTGTCTCCCAGTCACCTGCCTCAGCATAAGGTCATCGAGAGTGAGGACAGCCTAAAGGGGACGTAGAGGGGATTCCTGTCCAGCTCGGCCTACATGCCCTCCATAAGCCCCACTTTACACCTCTTATGCCATAGTAACAACTCCAGCAGACACATTTTTTTTTTTACAAAAAACAACCTGGAACATAGCTCCAACCATCCCACCCCACCCAGCATGAAAGCAGATACAGTAGTAGACTGAAATCCAAATGCACCCAAGTATCCTCCATACATGCAGACCACTTACCGTCTCTGAGGCTCACCTAAGAATAGGAAGAGTCTCAGGGAGGAAAGCTATCACGATTTGTCTGTGATATGAACAATAAGTGACTCTTCCTCCCCCCACCCCATACCTCCATAGCCACAGAACTTGCACCAGCCAGACTGTCAGGGACTGTTCACAGGGTGGCCAACCTGAAGGGGAGAAAAGGAAGACTTGGGACAAGATGTTTGCAGAACTCATGGCAGAGTCACAGAGGAAAACCAGGCTGGCCAAGAGGTGGAGGCTGTGCATGAGGACCCAGAGGGAGAAAGGAGTGCAGCCCTCCCAGGAGATTGTGACAGAGGCCAAGGACAGTGTCACACTGGCCAGGGAAAGCATGGTTGTGGCCACAGGCAGCATCACTATGGTGAAGGAGAGCATGGGAGATGCAGAGGCAACTCATGGATGCTATCCTGAGCCAGAATGCCCTCCCTGCAGTCCTGTAATTTGGGACCCAGTCGTGTCCTTCGGCCCCTGAACAATCCTGGCTACTAGGACCAGTAGCATCTTCTAATCTCTGTATCCCCACAACAGTGCTGCCAGCAGCGCCCATTCACATCTCAGTTCTAACACCTGGGCACCAAGAACCCTTGCACCTGGGAATCCAGCTCTTTTGAGCCCCATAATGTCTCTGAGCCCCTGCAGAGAAGAAGAGCCGGAGACAAGGCCTATGCTCGCCTTTAACCCATGTTGTAGTAATTGTAATGTTGTTACTATTGCACTTTAATTACTGCAGCAGTGCAAACAAAACTCAAAGTACATTTGGTTATTTAACACCACTGGTCTGTTAAATGTATTTCCAAATCCAAAGACATTATTTTTCTGTTGCTTTTATTAAAACTTTATTATTGTGTTTTTATTGTTCTTTCATAATAAAACTGTTTACAATGCATCCATATGGCGCATCGTTGCATTTAACGCAGAAAATCCTTGAAATAAAGCTGAAACAGTTCATTGGGTTTGCCAAAAGCACATAGGGAATGTTAAACTTCAACCACACATACACAATACCCCATTGCTCGCACTGTTTCTATCACAATGTGCCCCTCCATCCCCCCCCAGCTAACATGTTCAGGCATGAGACTCAAAATACAGACAGTAGGCATCCTTGACAGTATTCCCCCAGGCGTCTGGTTTCTGAACAGGACACCTTGCTGGCTGCTTGAACCTTCGAGCAAGTCTCCACACCTCAGCCTCCCTCCCCTGCGGAAGACTTTCTCCATTGCTCTCACAAATATTGTGCAAAGCACAAGATGCAGTTCTAAGGGTTGGAACAATTTTTTTTTGACGCTTTCAACCTATTCCATAAGCGGCACCATTTTCCTTTCAAACAGCCAAATGCACACTCGACTACCTTTCTGCAGCTGCTCAGGTGACAGTTAAAATGTTCCTTCCTTATAGCCAAGAGACCCATGTACAGCTTCATTAGTCAGGACATCAATACTTAGTCCTGCCTTGAGTACAGGGCACTGGACTAGAAGACCTGTTGAGGTCCCTTCCAGGCCTACAATTCCACGATTCTATGATCAGGGGAGAAGACAGGTCTCCCATAATTACCACACCACTGTTGTCCACAGTACTCCTGGGGATGAACAGTCCTTTCTCTTTTAATTTAAATAGCATCCTGGGGCCTCCCGGAGCACCCTGCATTTATATCTATAAATCTACCACTGTGTTCCACAGTGCTTGGAGCACCATGGAGAAATAACCCATCCTGTTTATAAATTCTGCACCCTAGTGTGGAGAAGGGTGTGTGTGTGGGGTAAACGATAGGCACATGGGTTACATCAGTTGCTCCAATACAGTTTGGGAACCCCATGCATGCAAAGCCATCAATAATCTCTTGAGCATTACCCAACTTCATGACGTGGCTAGCCAGCACCATATCAAAGGCATAGCAGACCTGTCAGAGAATGGCCCCAACAGTTGATCTCCCCATGCTGAATTGGTTGGCTACAGACCAGTAGCATCCTGTAGTGGCAAGTTTCCAGATGGAATGGCATCCATGGGTATAGGGCATCACATGTTGGTATGCTGTCACTGGGGTCAGTTTGGCACAGATCTCAGAAAGGTGTCCCACCCCATCCTGAAGCTCTCTCACCACTGCTGGTCATTCCAGATCTTCTGAACAATCCTCTCCCACCAATCCATACTGGTTCCATGGGAGCTGATCCAGGAACCAATACACCCCATCCTACTGCCACTGCTGCAGCGTTTCGTCCTCCTGCCAAAAGAGTTGCTGCTGCGACAGGTGAAACCCACTGGCAAATTTGTTCAGCTCTGAATGAAGATCATTGTTGGGTCCAGACAGCAATTCAAATATGGCACGAACCAGCCCAGAAAGGAAGTAGGGGATGGAGACAGCAGAAACATAGGAATTTTTTTAAAAAATTTGAACCTACCTCGCTTCCCACAATTCACAGCAAAAACAATCCCAGGATGCGTGCTGCTCAGCAGTGAAGCAAAGGACCATGGGATACCCCCAGAGAATGCTACAGCCTCAGTTCACAGCAAATTGCTGCCGGGGTGTTCACGCGATGCAAACTGAAAACAAAACGAGTGGTCTGTGCGCATGCTATTGGTCTGAGTTGTCAGATGCTCATCAAAAAACTTTGAAACCCCCGTCCCCCAGGCAGACACTCGCTTAGCATCCAGTGATAAAGAGCAGGTTGACAGGAAGGAGCACTCAGAGCAGCTCACTGCAGAACTGCCACTGCCTCATTTATTTGGCAGGGCCATGCCAAGTCAGAGCGAGCATTCATTTTCCTAACTTTGCATCAATAATTAATCAAACCAGGTTTTACATAAGCCTGAACATAAAATTATTAGCTCCTCGAGGTTCTGCCAGCAGTTACCGCAAGACCTTTGTCAGCAGCTTCAGGAATGATGTGTTTTAAAGGGATAGAAACATAGATAAACACTCATTTCTTTCCCCTGCGGGTGCTCACTCAATCAGCTCTAATTCTCTTTCCTTTTGCTCTTCGAGACAAGAAGCCAGTTTGAAAGCAAGCGATGAGCATACACTGGAAAATGGAGATATGGAGAGGAGGGAAATGGGTCAAGTGAAAAAACTTGACTCCATCCCAAAACTAGACTGTAAGTTCTTTGGGGTAGGGTCTGTCTTTGCATTATTTATTTTTTACAGTGCTTAATACCACCGGGTCCTGACACCCGATTGGGGTTGCTAGGTGCTACCACAGCACAAATAATTAATGATAATAATACTAGTGAACAGATTTTGTTAGATTTTCACATTCTTGTGTTGCCCGCAAGCGGGGTTCAAACTGGGGCCCTCAAACAGTAAAAAAAAATGAGTCTCTAACACACGAGAGAAAGGATTAAGTCATAGCTGGTAGCCTCTGCAGACTCATTAACCTCTTCTGTGGACCAGCCACTAGAGAGGGGACAAAGACCTACATTCTCTCCCTGGTATATGCAGTTTGCTTCTTAAATTCTTCAAATATTTGTCAGCTTTGAGTGTCTCTGCTCTTCTGGTTTATAGATAGGAGCTGAAATCTCTTGAGAAAGCCTGTTCTTAAGAGATTTCCAGACCAGTTTTGTAGACTCAAGGCCAGATTCTCAGGATGTGTAAATCAGTATTGCTGCATTGCCTTCAATGGAGCGATGCCGATTTACTCCACCTGAGAATCTAGCCCTCTACCTTAGAGCTTCTGTGACATCCATCCTCTATCAGGATCATGCCCCAGGGGTTTTGAGAGTTTGTATAAGGTTGCAGGAAGCATCCAAACTTTTAGTTGTTTCTTTTAGCCTCCAGAACAGAGCTGGTTGAACTATTTATTGTGAATAATGTTCATTGCAAATTCAGCTCCTTTCCTTCGATGATTGACCACAATGTTATGGGCTGAAATGTTCAAAGCAGCCTAAGTGTTTTAGGTGTCAAATTTCCATTAAAATGAATGGGAATTAGGCATCCAACTCCCTTAGACAGCTCTGAGAATACCTCCCAGACAGGTAACATTTAAGTATTCACACCAATGGGGTTACAGTCAATGATTTTCAGACAATGGGCTATTGGAGAACTGTTGGCTTTTTCTAATAATTGTTTCCACAGTGCAGTTTGGTCACCAAGATTACATGGTAGTGTTACTGCTCCCTGATTGGATGTCTGAAATGATTAAAGAGGTGAATAATGGATGACACAATTTCCAGTATGACTAATCGGATAAAAAGAACACTAAAAAAACCTTGATGAAGCTCACAGTTCATAGATGTTTTCATAAATGCCTGATTTGTTCATACAGTCATAGAGTTTAAGGTCAGGAGAGACCACCAAATCATCCTGTATTTCACAGGCCACCACCACCACCCAACACCTGCACAACAGGCACAAAATAGGAGGGACCCAGGTACATCAGTCCTCCAGGTCCCTGCAACAGCAGGGAAATGATGAAGTGAGCTATACCCAGATACTCCTGGCAAGTCATCTGCACCTCCATGCTATGTATGTAATTTCTTGCTGTAAAAACATCAGAGGTTAGTTATCTTGAGAGAGATTAGCTGGGATGTTTGCTAGTCTCGTTCTTCAGCTAGATGGGAGAACAGGACTTAGCACCAGAGTTCCTCTCGTTTTCCTCCCTTTCCCACTTCGAACAATCACTTTGCTTCCCCCCCTCTCCATCCCCCAGTCTGTATTAGAAGGCCTTGTCTCTGATGAATCGCTGTGACGTGCCAGCAGTCTGACAGGAACTCAGTGATGAACAGTGCATTTCTGTCAAGAACTCCATATTAAGTAGTAAACGTCTTCTGAAAAGCCACCCTGATGGAATCAAAGCATAGGGTTTTGCTTGTTTGAACAACTGTTTACTCCTGTTCAAGGCAAAGCTAGAAGAATTGCCTAGGATCTGAACTCAAGGGACAAAGAGAAGCCCTGCAACTTGCCTGCCTTGAGCTGCTTGCATGATAAGGTGCTTTAGGAATGAGATTGCATTATGTTGTAACTGAGGGGAAATGAGATGCCTTCGTTACCACCTGAACAGTGCCATTACTCAGAGCAGAACTGTGGCTGCTGCTCCCAAAATACGATTTGTCACCTAGAAGAGGCTGACTCGGTGAAAAGCACAAGCTATATAGAATAACACCTCTCTCTCGCTTTCCTTCTGTCTCTGCAACACAAGAAAACTTAAACTGTGCGGAGTGGGTGGGGCCAAAATGCCCCATAAGCAATCTAACAAACAGGTGCTAAACTTCTCTGACAACTATCTAAAAATATACTAGGAAGGAGCTTTTGATTCTACAGATTCAACCTTCTAGTGAGTGGTTGGCAACTGGACTCGTAGTGGGTTTGGATCAGCTGTTTCCATGATTTCCAGACTTCTGAACCTGAACATCTATCCCAACAGGTTTGCAAAGGTACCTCCCCAAACCAAAGAGGCTGAAGGAAGAGAGGTTAGCCAGAGCTTTCTGCTAACAGTGGGCATTCCACTGCCATTCTTCTCATTTGGCAGCAGGAGTCTTGATACCATGAGCCAAAATGTATCACGGATAAAACCCAGGGGTCTGAGATAATCCAGGGTGACCAAGTTCATGCTAAACAGTAATGGGGAGGTGAAGCTGATGGTGATATTGACATTTGCAGATATCTTTATATAGGCTACAGCCCCTCACGAGACAATGCCAAGGCATACAGTACAGCACATCCAAGTAAAAAAAGATGCCTGCAGATTCCTGACACACACTGAGATGTGGACTGAGACCTATAGGTCATCAGGTCAGGACTGCACAATGCAGCCTTCCTTTACGCAGAGAAGCAATGGGCTACAGAAAGGCTGCCATGATACGATGAAGGATTCGTCAGTTTTCCTGAACTATGTGTATCAAAACTTTGTCACAGCCCTTCCCCTTTTCGCCTTCTCCTGGGTTCTATTTGCTCCTGTCCTTGGGATCCTCCCTGGCAGACAGGGTTTTAATCACTGCCATGTTACACATTTTCAGTGTCACTGCTCGCTCCTTTTCTCATGCAATCCTACTATATTCAACCACCAGGTTTAATATGAAGAGGGATGAACAAGTTACAATTTCCCACGCTGTCCCTCTTAAAAAAATTCACCCAATCTAATATGTTTCAGTGGCGAGGGGTTTAGGCATTGGAGAAATGGAGGGGAAGGAAGGAGAAGTGAAAGCAAACTTTATTTTTATTATTAAATCCTTATTATTACATCTTAGATTGTAAATTCTTAGGGGGCAGTATGGCCATCACCTTTTTTGTCTCTTACATAGCAAACACACTTATGGCACTATACAAATTATGATTATTCACAACAATAAGGTAGCACCTACTGGCCACACTTGAGATCAGGGACCCATTGTGCTAAACACAATTTAGTAAGGGACAGTCCCACCCCCCCAAATCTTATAATCCAAGCAGATAAAACAGACAGTGTGGGAGAAAAGGAATATTATCCTCTTTTTACAGATGTGGATATGAGGCACAGAGTAATTGGAGGACTTGCTCAAGGATTAGAGTGAATGGCTGTGACAGAGAACTGGATTCGAACCCAGATCTCCAGTGCCGTCAGACCACACTTCCTCCCTATATTAATTTTCACTTTGTCATTCACAGCCATGGGGCCCAAAATGGTATGTTAGCTCCTGGAATATTGATATTTGTGCTTAGTGTACTTACAGAGAAGATCCTGGGAAACTATCTTGGCACTGCTTTATGAAACCAGTTTATCCTGAAAATAATGGAGGTAACCCCATTTGCACTGGGAGTTGTTCTTAGGTGAATGTTCAAAATCTGTTCCCAAAAGATGGACACCAGCAACCTCCCAGCCAGCCCTTTTGTCAGTGCCTCTCTCTGTGTCCTTGTGATGTCAGTAAAAACAAGAAGGTGTTGGCTGGTGGAAGTGTCTGTGAGCTCTGATGTCTCACAACATTCTCGGCACTGGGAGCGTGAGGCAGAGGATGTATCTCTTTCTCTCGACCTTTCTCTTTATCTGTGTTACTTGCAGTCAGTATCTCAGCTTCTGCAAATTCATCAGGAAAAAAAAAATCAATGTAAACTAGACAAGAGACCTTTCCAGGCTGAAAAGCAGAGATGGCATTAGGCGTCCATTAATCCCATGGCTGCAATAAGTCCCTGAAGCAAGGGGATAGGAGAGGAGTAGAAAGGCAGGGGACAGATAACTAGAAAATCCATTTGTAAGGTTGATTTTTTTTTTTAAAGTTTAAGCAGCTCTCATGAAATGTGCTGGTGCAATAGGCCATTTCCTCAGCCTTCTTGCAGGGTGCAGAGTGCAAAACCAGCAGGTCCCAATCAAATCATTCGCATGAAAAGAAAGCAAAGTCTGTATGTATTCATTAAAAAAGAGGAGCTTTAAATTAAACTGATTGTCCCCATCAGCCCTGCTCCAAATCTTGAAAGCTCTGAATGGACTAGGGCTCGGTTATATCAAAGGTCAATGCACGGTCTTTCTACAATCCACCATAGTCACTGTACTCCTCGGGGACGATATGGCCGTTGGAGCTGAGAGTAGAATTCACAGTGGTATTTTCTGTGCAGTGGGCTTGGCTCCAGATTTCCCTGTCATTAGACAGCAGAACGGAGCCGGGTGCTGTCACCTGTACAACACAATGTAAGATTCAGCTCTTCTCATGAATCTTGCCATGGTAATAAGTTGCATTGCTGCCTGTAAAGGCAAACAACTGATAGAACCATCCGTGTAAGAAGTCAACAGCACAGCCATGGAGAGTATGGTACTTTTAGGCAATGAGTATACTTTTTAATTATCTGTAAAGTGCCTAGACACTGCAGTGATGGGCATATTCAAGAGGGGCAGGTGGATAGAGAGATACAATTAGCCTGAAATTAGAGGTGGAAAAGGCCTAGTAAATTACCTAATCTACCCCCTCCACAAAGCACTTTCCAGTGCTGAATTGCTCTCTGCAGCCCGTTGGTTTTCGTTGGTGAGAGACACAAGCTTTCGAGCTTACCCAGAGCTCTTCTTCAGGTGTGGGACACTTACTCAGGCTATGTCTACACCAGCACTTTTGCTGGTAAATCTTTTGTTGGTCAGGGGTGTGTGTGTGTGTGTGTGTGTGTGTGTGTGTGTGTGTGTGAAAAAACACCCCCTGACTGACAAAAGTTTCATTGACAAAAGCTCCAGTGTGGACAGCACTTTGTCGGCGGGAGACACTCTCCCACCGACATAGCTACCGCTGCTCGTTAGGGGTGGTTTAATTATGCCAGTGGGAGAGCTCTCTCCCACTGGCATAGAGTGGCTACACAGGAGACCTTACAGCGGTGTAGTTCAGCCTCCTTTCTTACAGTGCCGTTCAGGAGGACCGGAGGTGTAGGAGATAACACAATGACCATGCGCCATCTGGGGATCTTTCTACACAGGAGTCCAACTGCACTGGGATTTCTAGGGGACTGGATGTATCACGTTCAGGGCTACTTGTACAGGTGGAATCGTGAAAAATGGCTGGAGCTTTTTCCCAGGACCGGTTTATATAATAATTAAATACTTATGCCCTCTTGAAGCATTCTCAACAATTCCTCACTGTTCTTGTAGTTTGTCCCATTGCACCGTAACTCTGTAGGCCTGGTCCCTTTGAAAACGAACAGGATAACTTTTACCTTCTTTCTGTTATCATCCTCTTGCACTGGAGGGATTCTTTTTGCCATGCCCTGGTGTATCTAGTGATGGCGCTGCCAGTTCCACTTCTGCTGCTGTCCCCTATGGTTGGAAGCAGGCCTATGGGTTGCTCTCTGGGGGCCAGATATTCAGAACCCAGCAGCTCTTCGTTGTGACTGCTGGCTGGGTTTCAGAAGATCTCAGCCCTTTGGCACACATAGTGTTGAGAGCCCTTTAGAAAATCTGGCTCGGGTCTTGGGTGAAGACCCTGGGTGATCATTCCAACCACACGAATTCTTTAAAGCTTTGCAGTCCCATTCCAATCCAACTACATGATTACACTCAACAGCCAGCTCCAGAGTTTTAAAATCCTGCCCTTGTTTTGACCTGTGATGAGGAACATTTCCACCCCTTGGTAAATTCTGAAAAATCCGAAGGAAAAAAAATCCACACAAAGTGGAAAACCAGCATGTCTGCAATCTCCAGTTCCCACGCAATTTAATATGCTCCAGTCGCATAACAGTTTATAATTTCTAATAATTTCCAGTGTCAGTGAGGCTGAAAAAGCCATTGAATGTTTTCAGGGCTGAAATCGAGTCATCAATTATGAAAATGTTTCTTCTGCTCAGTTTCTCACTAGGCCATTATCTAATAAAAGTCACCAGGAAAAGAAAAACATAACATAATCCGCCGTGTAGGAAACAGTTAACAAATGAGAGTGATTGCAGTGCCACCTCAAAACAAAGGACTGAACCAGATAAGGACACCCACAAATTCAGAGTCATCTCCAGACGTGGCAGTGCCAGGAAAATTGCAGATTCAAAGGGACTCAGCTGGCATAATTTTCTCAGTGAACTTGTCCCCTTTTTTAGAAATACTAGAATTACTTTACAATACAAAAGCTTTTTGCAAGAAATGACTTTCTTTCCTTGAAGCTCTCCTATCACTCCTCCTCCTCCCAATGCACGTTGGAAGGAAAGGTTCATTTACATATAGGCTCTGTCATTAGGGTCACCTTATTATAGGCTAGGAATAAAATAATTCTATTTAGAAGAAGAAGAAGGGTGTGTGTGTGGGGAGGGGGGGGGAGAAGTGCAGACACAGTCAATTACTGTGTGGATTAAATCTCCAGCTGACTGGAAACGGGGCTGTTTGAAAACTTCTCCTTTGATTTTTGCAGCGTAAGGTGGGGAGGCTGCCATTCTTCTATTTTATGTTTGCTGGGCCTTTGTTGTTCCTTTATGATCTGTCTTGCTCTATGATGTGTGATTTAGAGCCATTCCAGCATCAGAGCACTGCAATTTGGATGCATTTATGATTGAATAGAAAAGATGGGAAAGGGAGGGGTCGGGGGTTTGTTAGGTACAGACATGTCCTACTCCAGACACTGGGTTTGCAAAGAGTAGAGCGAGACAATAGGGAGAGAAGGAGAATAAAACAAACCAAATAAAAAACCAAAACCACAGGTAGGACCAGATTCTCAGCTGAGCTCCACATAACTTACTGGAAGCTCCATTGAGAATCTAAATCAGGGGTGGCCAACCTGAGCCTGAGAAGGAGCCAGAATTTACCAATGTACATTGCCAAAGAGCCACAGTAATACGTCAGCAGCTCCCCATCAGCTCCTCCCCTCGCTCCCAGCGCCTCCCACCCACCTGCAGCCCTGCCAATTAGCACCTCCCGATCAGCTGTTTTGTGGCGTGCAGGAGGCTCTGGGGGGAAGGGGGGAGGAGCGAGGGCACTGCAGACTCAGGGAAGGGGGCAGGAAGGGATTGAGTGGGGGCAGAGCCTGTGGCAGAGCCTGGGGTTGAGCAGTGAGCACCCCCGGCACATTGGAAAGTTGGCGCCTGTAGCTCCAGCCCCGGAGTCGGTGCCTATACAAGGAGCCGCCTATTAACTTCTGAAGAGCCGCATGTGGCTCCGGAGCCACAGGTTGGCCACCCCTGATCTAAATGATTGAAAACAAGTTATTAACTCTATAAGTATGGCTATAACGAAACCACTGAGACATGAACGTAACAGGCCAAAGTGATCATGACAGCTTATTGTTTCCCTTCTGCCCATCATTGTTTGTTGCTCTTGTCTACATCTACATGGTGAGCTCCCTGCGTCTCCCATCTACCTAGAATGCTATTGGCTGTGTACAAATATGATCAAATCAACAATCTATCAAAGGGACTTATATGTCCCCCTTTCCCATAGGATCAGAGCATTGACAAGCTTTAGTATATTTATCATCACAACCCTCCTGGGAGGCAGTGCAGTGCTATTATCCCCAGTTTACAGACGTGGAACTGCGGGTATGTCTATATAGCAAAGCAAAACCCGCAGCTGGCTCGCAGGGCGTGGGCTGCAGCCCTGTTTTGTTGCTGTGTAGACTTCCGGGTTTGGGCTGGAGCCTGAGCTCTGGAAGCCTCCCGCCCTGCAGGGCCCAGAGCCTGGGCTCCAACCCAAGCTGGGAAGTCTACACAACAATGAAAGAGTGCTGCTGCCCGAGCCCCGCAAGCCAGAACTGGCCGGCACAGGCCAGCCGCAGGTTTTTCTTTGCTGCGTAGACCAAGAGACGAAGGGCTTGTCTACACAGTGTGATGCCATGCAGGGATCTGATTTCTAAAGCGTGCGAACTGGTCCATGCAAACTCTGCTCCCTAGTGTGCTTTATGGTAGTGCTGTTTGAAACAGTCCTATGTTAAAGCACACTAGGACACATTTAGGTTAGGCCAGCTACACAGCCCAAATAGTGCGTGACACATTAGTGTGCTTGAGAAATCGCACCTCCATAGCACGCATCACTGTATCAAGCAGGTACGCCCTAAGTGACTGTGTCGGAGGAAGGGACTGAATGAACCTGGGTCTCCTAAGTACTAGGCTAGTGCCCAAACCGCTGGACCATCTTTCCTCCTCCGCTCTCTGGCCCACCCCTAAGGAAGATGTTACAGTTCTCCTTGGAATGATCTCTTTACATGAAGTTGTGGGTTTCGGGTTTATTCTGAGAGAGGCGATAGCTCAAATTGTCTCCTCAGGCAACTCCTGTGATGAAGGATATTGCAACAAACAGCAGCCCCTAAGGGCAGAGATACCCACGAATTTCCCAGGATCGCCACAGTCTAACTACTGCTTTAGTTTTCTACAAGGCCTGGTTGAAGCTACAAGATAACTGGGGCTTTGTGTTTTAGCTTGCAACCGAGGCATGATCAAAACCGGCTACAGATAACACGTCAGCTAGACGAATGCCATGTATTCCCCCCCCTCCCTTTTTATAAATGGGAAGCTAAATTCACACCTGGTGACATCAATGGCATTGCAACCACTTCCACCAGAGGTCTGAATTTGGTCCAGGCCTCTGCTATGAAGAGCTGTCTCGATAGTTTGGCTTCTTTTCCAAACTGGGTCCCTGCCCTGAGCTCACCTTAAACTGCGGCCTCTCCATTCTCTGTTGTGGGCTCCCTCCCTTCCTCCCTCAGCACTCCGTTGTCAGTCCAGGTCATCAACTGACTGACGTTGTCTGCTTGTGGTGTGTCATTAGGCATGTGCCAAATCTTTCAATCTCTGTTCTTTTGTGGAGAGAAATTGCCAATTACCGGAGGCTCCCACGTGAATTCTCCTGATGACGGGAGTCACTTACTGTTTATCATTCTCTTTCCCCATATCTGATCGGCTGTTGGAACAGGGCTCTGTTTATACATGCACCAAGATGCTGCTTCATTGGTATTCGTTCAGTGGGCGCTCTGGTTACTCCCATCTTAATAATCATCTCTGCTTCTCATCAAACAGGGCCTGATGTGGAGAGGATGGGGGGCAGTGAGGGGTGATGGGACAGAAATGTAGGGCATGCAAGGTTATCTGAGCTCCTTCCTACAGAGCAAAAAGCAGAGTGAGTTGGATAAATCCAACCATTTATTCACTGGACATGGTGATATTTTAGTGCTCATTGAACTGGGTGAATAACTTGCAAACATTTTCACTGGATAATTTGACCTATTGTGTGAAATTTTCCAAATAAAATATCTGAATTTTAAAGTGTTACTATCTTTTGCCCAGCTCTATCGAGGAGTCTTTTTAAGCTTCTTTTGCTTTACTTGACAGTTCTCGGATCATTATTTGGCTGGCTCTTGAAGACGCCATCTGAGATCAGAGCCCTGTTGTGCTAGGTGCTGTACAAACTCATAGTGAGAGATAGTCCGTCTTGAAGACTTTATAGTCTAAGGATTTTCAAGGGAGCCAGGCACCCAAATGCTGTTGAAATTCAGTGGGAGTTGGGTGCCTAACTCCCTTAGACTGCTTTCAAAATTCCAGCTGAAACAGATGGGAGGGGCAACAGACTCGGACAGATAAATGACTTGCTTAAGGTCATGCAGTAGATCAGTGAATAGAACCCAGGTCTCCTGGCACCCAGTCTAGCTGCTCACCTCCCAGTCACCAAACCACACTGCCCTCGCCTATCAGCTTCCTCAGTGTGTATGTTAGACCATCTTGTGTCTATCTGCTTGGCTTTACATCAAGTTATTTCAACTGACTGACATGTAACTTAATCCTGCGTTTATGTCACCTTTGCATCAAGCTCAATGGCGAATATCAACTAGCACCACCGTACCTGTCAGACAATCCCATTCCAGTGAATAGGATTTAAATAGCGGGAGATAGAATTAGAAGCCAATAGAATTGCTTTTCTGCTAATTTTTGGCATCCTGTGACCTTTCTGCTATACAATCAGGAAGCAAGCAGCAGGCGGTTCATGGGCCTGATCCATTTGGGTATTGCCACAGGCCCCACAGTCACCATTGCTTGTTCAAGACATGCACCGGTTAGTGTGAAGTGACAAAACTTGAAGAGTTCACCACACCTCCAAAAGGCTTTGTGCCAATTGGCCCTTCTGCAAAAGCCACATTAAGGGGAGCATCCAAGTAGCACAGGCTAACAGATGCAGACAATCAGGCCTTTTTGCAAAGCTTGGCCAAAGACACCCAAGCTTTAGTTTGAACCTTTTAGCAAATGGTCTGTCTCCACGGCAATTAGACACCGGAGGCTGGCCTGGGCCAGCTGACACAGGCTTGGACTGTGGGGCTGTTTGATTGTAGTGTAGCCTTCCAGGATCAGGCTGTAGCCTGAGCTCTGGGATCCTCCCACCTCACAGGTTCCTAGAGCCAAGGCTCCAGCCCAGGCTCAGACGTCTACACTGCAATTCAACGGGCCTGCAGCCTGAGCCCCCCTGAGTCCTGGCCTGGGCCAGCCATGGGTGTCTAATTGCAGTGTAGACAGACCCACAGAGGCCTCCGCACAGGAAGTGCGGAGGCAAAGATCTGCAATGCAGTTCTCAGCAGCTAGGTTGTTATTGTGGGAGAGGAACTTGAAATGTTACCAAAGCACACCCATTGGATGCTGTTTAAATGTGATAACACAGCCAAGTCTCTCTATTCATGCACCATATAGAAGCCTGAGAGAGTTTCAGGGACATTGTGCTACAGAGAAGGAGGCAAAATGTCTACCTTTATTTCTGCTCTTTGGTATGGGAGCATTGGGTGCTCCTCAGACATTCAAAAAAAGGATGATCTCTCCTCTAGCAGCTGACAGACTAAAGACAGACAGACAGACAAGTGAACAGAGGTTAGGGGAAGAGGAACAACAGACACTATAGACACAACTAATATTCATTCTTTTCTCTGTCCTGATCAACCAGGTTGATAGTTTTCTAGTCTTATCTCTCCTGTTCCTAGATCCCTGGGTTCTTCCAGTTATATATATCACGAGCCATTATTATCAATGGAGCTGCAGTGATTTACAACAACTGAATATCTGGTTCTGTTAATCTGGATTCAGACCTAGCTTGACCAAATGCAACAATTATACATCAGAGGGTCTATGAAACCAGGATCCGCTGTTTTTTTTTCTCAGATTCAAACATTAATGGGCCAAGCTCTCCCCAGGTTCTTTGTTTACATGAACTCCTGCAATGTGAAACCACTGAGCTGTAATCAGACAAATCTATCCTGCAACACACACCTAGATCCCACTCTGAATTCTACCCAGGCTGTGTACATTCCACACACTAACAACCCACAGTCACAGAACCTACAGGTGGGTTCTGATCTGGATGGCATTACATATTTCTTCCATCGTAAAGCATGGTACCTGGGACTGTCCAGGAGCCTGTGTGAATTGCCTTCACAAGCAACGGAGAAGCACGCACTGGCCTGCTGTCAATCTTATAAACAAAGGTGTTGTCAGGTGGCCTTATTTAGAAGTGTTTTAAATTAACCTTGACAGAAGAATTAATAAATAAGAAGAGATGAATGATTTATAAAGAAATCAATTACACTATACGTTTTAAAACAGCACAATCTCAACTGCTGCAGGGTGAGCGTTCCGGAGAGACCTCAAGAGCGCTCAAACTTCCCAGGAAACTTTGTGTTTTCACCTTTAGATCTTTGTGTGGGAGGGTGAGGTGAGAAAAGGAGGAGTGTGATGGACTAAGTGGAGCAGTGGGACAGTCTTATTTACTGGAAAGAGGCCTGGGATCTGTAAAGACCTCATTGGTGACATGAACAATCCTGAATTTAATGCTATGTCTTGGGTAATGGTTGAAAAACTAGGTAAGCAAATTCTCTTCACAGCGTAGAACATAGGACTGGAAGGGACCATCTTGGTCATTGAGTCAAGTACCCTGCTATGCAAGCAGGCAAGTTCTCTTCTCTTCTCTGCAATTTATCTAAGTATTTATAGAAAGCCCATCACCATTGTTTCTAGGCACTGGCTCCAGGTTGCAAGCAAAGCTGGTGAACCCAGAGAAAAAGGATTTGTGATCCTGATCGCTAAATCCAAACTGCCATAAGATCCCTCCCTTCTTTGATTTCCCGGGAACACATGTGCAACTCTGTGTTTGCCCAAATGTTTTGGGAGGAGATTTGACTCCTGGGGGTATGCATGTGCAAACAAGTGTTTGTACATCAGCCAATTGGAGAACAGAAGCCATACCATGTGAAATAATTGAGCTTGAATATGTTCTTTGTGTATTTAGATTTATACACATCTAAAGAAACATGCCTATCCATGCCTATCCTGATGTTCTAGGCCTATCCTGATGTTCTAGGCACTTTTGACATAACTTATCCTTCCTTGCAATCTAGGCAAATTAAAAATGCAAATCCCCCTTCTCCTCCAGCACTTTCCTACCCTTATAATTATGCCCACCCAGCCCATAGTTAAATAACAAATTCAGAATAGTAAACACTTGCTATTAGAGCTGGTCAGAAAAATTCTAACAGAAGTTTTTTTTCATCAGAACTTGCAGATTTGGCAAAAATTGAACCATTTTGCTGAGATGGTTTGATTTTGCCAAAGTTCTGATAGAAGCCTGGCAGGTTTCCTGCTAGCTAGTCCACCCAGCTCCTCAGTAGCCCACCTGCTGAGCTGCTAGGGAGCCTGGGTAGCTGGAGTCCGTGGCGCCAGGGTAACTCACTAGGAGGCCTGCCCAAGAGCCAGGGCTCCATTTCCTTTTGCGGAACTTTTGGAAATATTTGGTTTTCATTCCAAATTAAAACAAAAACAAATTTTGAAATCCTCCATGCAACAGAATGACCTTTCTTTGCACCACTCTAATTGCTATGAACAATTTGCAACAACCCATAGGCTAAGAGAAGTTTGTAAGGAAGAAGGGTCAAACAGTTCTTAATATGCCTGCCAATCAACCCATGTGTTAGAATATTTGAAGAATACACACAGAGAACAGTTGTTCAGATACCATGGTGATGGGCGCCCTGATCAAAGCCTAGGTAGGTAGATAGAAATTGGTTTAAGATGGTTCTCAGAAAATAGTTTGCAGGATTCACCCAATAATAGCAAATTATTATGCAATTACCTCCAGGAGGTCAAAAAGTAATTACCATGTAACATGCACTCTTCTGCTGGTTGCCTCTAGTAAATAATAGATGCAGGCTTTACGCTGGGATGAAAAAGAGTTTGCCACGTCTTTACCCTGTAATTATACTATATTATTTACCCAGCATGGTCAGCGGTGACCATGTAAATATGCTGACACGATACCTGCACATTATGATATGACTGATTTATGGTATGGCTATCATCTAGGATTTGCGATCAGGGAGGACTTTGGTCTCTGTGCTCTGATTTTCAGGGCACAGAGCATCCACAACTCCTATTTAACGGGAACCGTGGGTACCCAGCCTTTATGAAAATCATTGTTCCAGTGTTCCTCTAAGGGTCTGAGCCAGTGCCCGTTGATGTCAGTGGAAAACCACCCATTGACTTTGGATCAGGCCCCTAGATGCCAGGCCCTTCAGTAGGACCTACTAGTTATCAATGGGAAGCACAAGAGGACATTTTGCCTCACATCCTGCACTCACATCAGTGAAGAAGTAACATTTTCTTTAGCCTCAAGCCTATGAAGCCCGGAAGCCCTGGGCCTCATGCATTTGATCCATGGGGAAATGGGAAGGGTGTCACTTTTCACATTTGCCGGGAATATTTTATTTGTTGGCTGAATTTTGCAATGTGGCAGTTTTTCCCAGGGGTACCTAGAGTGGGTGACATCCTCTTTGCTGCTCTGACACCAGACGGAGAAAAGAGGCACAGAGAGATGACTTCACTTGTCCAAGGTTGCACAGAAAGTCTGTGGCAGAGTTGGGAATCAAGATCTCCTGAGTCCCAGCCCAATGCCTTAACTAAAAGACCAGCTTTCCTCTCCTGTTATGGAGGTTCCAGGCTTAAAGGAGAATTCAAGAAGCTGAGGTCAGATATATACCCCTCCTGTGCAGCATTTACTTGGGCTGGAAGTTGAGTATATCTCCCACTCTCTGTCTTTGTTTGCCATAGTTTCTGTTTATTAAATTAAGTGCCTAATTACCTGGCATAGAAAAGATGTTGTTAAACAGATGCAGTGACTGGAAACAAGACACAATTATAATGTTACAAAAAACCCCAACTACCTATGCTCCTGATTTCTGTGTCTTGCTTTATGGTTCGTGTGTTCTAATGAATACGCCGCTCTGTAGACTTTAAGTAACGCATTGTGCCCCTCTGGGGCTGAGCACTGCTCACTCAATCAAGGGATGCTCCGGTGGCCCCTTCATTCTCCCTCCCCCCATTCCTTTCTCAGCCACATATTGTGATGACACTGAAAGTGGAAAGCATACTCCGAGCTGCTCCTCTTCATTACAGAAGACATAAGGTTGAGGAAATATCTAGTGGGACAGTCCCTTCATCTTAAATGGTACCACAGTGGAAGGGAGACAAGCCCTTAAAGCTATAGGATAAAGAGTAGTGGGTCAGCAAATTCCATTCTATACATAGCTCCCTCCTGTCTACTGTTTTCTTGCCTGGTGTCTTTTTGGATGACGCCACGTGGTGCACCTTCTTAGACCTCAGTCCCCTTTCATCACATGGACTTTTTGCAATGGACTCTTGCAGAAGTAGCTACTGGGCCCCGAAATGCCCCTTTCTAGCTCTTCTCTGCAAGCCCATAGGCCAATCAGAGGCACCAAGGGGTTAAGCACAGCTGACTTGTGTGATTCCATGCGGACGCGAGCGGATTCTGAGTAGTCAGGTGAACACAGGTCAGGATGGGTGTAACCTTCATGTGTGTATAACACCTTAATAGCAAGCTGTGAGAAAGGATGGCAGGTTCATTTCCTGCTGCTGTGAGCACGCACAATAACCCCTTGCTCAGGCTGAGCACTATATTATCAATAAAGGGCAATCGCACCACTGGGAGTTAATGACAGTTGTGCACATAATAGAAACCTTTGCGAGTAATTGCAGAGTCCTTTAATACCCCCAGAACCTGCTATGTGCACGTCTCCTGGCTAGGCTGAGCTCGTGGCACCAGTGCCTAGCTCACAGCACAAAGGCTAGTGCTGGGGCTGTATTCCCCACCCCAGGGGAGAGGATGCTGCATTAGTGCTGGGGTCCATGCACTAAGGCTAAGGACCCAGTGCCGGTGTGGATACCAGAACCACGCTCCCCTATATCAGGGCCAATGCTAGGACCGAGGCATCTGCAGCGCTGTCTCATTCTGTGTTACAACCCCAAGCTCTGCGTCATGCCTGCCCTGCTGCCATTACGCGGCCTTGTTCTGAAGGTGACAGCTTTAGTGTGAGCCCAGGCCTGAACATCTGAGAGACCCAGACAAGAGAAAAGAGGGAAAGGACAGAGTCCCCAAAGAGCAATTTGAAGCACTTTTCCCTGTGAACAGAAGAGACTGAGGCTGGCAGACATTCGGTAATGAGATCTCCCTCGGCTTGGGAGAATGGACTTCTCTTTGTTAAAAAGGCAAGCTGGCTTGATTAGGGCTCCTCCATCCATCCCTTACATAAGTCCTCTGAAAATGTTTGCCTTTTGCAACCATTCTTTCTCTTCCAATCACACAGAAAGACGCCTGGAGCTTATTAACGTGCCTGCGACGTGCAGTCGGATTTTAGTGGCATAGCACTTGAATGGCCTTTAGCGGTGACACACGCTGAATGCAAAAGGCCAAGAGCAATGACACCAATCGCTGAAACCCAAGGGGATAGCAGCCAAGGGTCTGGGAGGGCAGACAGTCCCCAGGAAGCATTCCCATTGTGGGAAATGGAATCAGGTGGTTGCAGGAGGAGCGGACGGCTATTAGGGCCAGAGGGAAGGAGAGAGAGAGAGTGACAGAGTGAAACAATCCAGTCAGCGCAGAGCTAACGGGGGTGCTACCAGCTCCTCGTTGTTGGAAGGGAAGGCACTTGATCTCCTCACAGTATTTATATTTCCCCAGAGCAGCACCAACTGTACTTCAATATAAATGTAACATAGTTAATTGAAATCCGTAATTTCAGTGCTCATTAATAACAAATCTCTAGAAAGGAATATCCCTGCAGCAGTTAATGATCAGCATAAAAAAAGACCCAGGTCTTTACCGTGTAGCGGCGAGCTGTGGGTTCATTTTATAGTTGATTAGAGTGAGTTAAACTATGCCCCTGTCTGTAAGTTATATATTTAATATGAGATGTTGGCAATATGCAAAGTTATCAAAATACCACGGGTGCATTGGAGCAGATCCAGCCACCGTAGCGGGTCCCAAAGAGTTATGTGGCGCTGCAGAACTAGCACTATGAAATTAGCCAATAGAACGCAGGATGGACCAAACTCTGTGCTCTCTCTCTCTCACTCATGTGACTGTAAATGGATAGAACTCCACTGAAGTGATGGGCGTTCCTCCAGATTTACATCAGTGCAAACAAGAGGAGAGTTTGTTCTAGCATGATGCTAATCACCTGGACCTCTGTGACGATAATACAGGCTAAAGAGAGAACAGTTGCCCAATGGTGCTTGGATTATGGGATATAAACAGCGTTATTATCTGCAGGAGAAGTTGGAGCATGGTAGAACTCACTGGACTCCATCTCAGAACTGTGCAGAACCCTAATGGAGGGTCAATCTGGTGGTACAGCGGCAGGATAAAATGGGGGATCTAAACCCAGGTTTTGGGCTTAGCTCTCTTTTCCTGGCATGAGAAGGCCACTAGCCCATGGAGAAAAGGAAAGAAATTTGCTTGAAACTCTCTCTAGTATTCTCTTCTGGGAGTGGAGAGCGCCATTTAGCCTTCCTTTGCTGAAGAGAAGGTCTATGCCCCATCCTCCGCTGAAGTAAATTGGCATAGCTCCACTGACTTCAATGGAGTTATTTTATACCGGATGAGGATTTGGCCCAAAGGATGCAAAAGTGTAGGTACAAACACACTCCTGTCTCTGTGAGTCAGTGTCACGTTCAGACAGTTACTTGAATTTGCAAATTGTACTCATGGAAACCTCTTGGGATTGGGAACTAAACACTTCCTCAGGGCCTCTTGTGTCCCTCTTTTCTGAGCTGTAGAAGAGTTCTGGACTGGTAGGAATGAAATGGGCAAATTTCTCCTTTCAGATACCAAAGTGAAACATCCTTCCCGACTGAATGGGCTGCTAACAACACAGACATGACAGTGCAACCTGATCCTCTAATTAGCATGAGTAATGAGATTTGGAAAGGCAAACTGTAGAGCGTATACATGGCAATTACCTGTAGAATACACAAAGTGGGAGTCCAGGAATGATGAATGCAAAGAGACAACCATTCAGGATGGATTATCTAGCAGGAGGAAATGCTTATGTGCATGTGAGAATAACAAAGATACCAGTCAGACCTCAAAAGCCCACCCCTGATCTATCCCAGTGATGGGTGAATCTCAAAGAGTCATTTTAGCTCAGACAGGCATCTACCGGTTCTAGTGCTCCTCTGAACCTTTTTGGTTCAAAATTGTGTGGGCAATCTTTCTGGAACAAGCGCTCATTAAAGGCTTAATACTTCATGTTTCTGGTTGGAAATAGCCTTTCCTCTTAGTATTTTGGCATTTATGCTTCTAATCCTAGCCAGAACCTAAAAGTGCAAACGTAACACAGTCGCGAAGTGTATTCCACTAGAGGAAAACAGACTACCACCACCAGTAACCAAAGGAGCCACTCCTTTAGCTCCATTGGTTGGTGTCTGTGTTGCAGTGCTGAAATCCACGGTTTCAAGTTCTGCAGGTGACCCATTTGGGGGGCTGTCATACAAAGGCAGTTTGAAAATGAAAAATGACCTTACAAATAAAAAGGTGATCGTTTTTAAACGTCAGGAAAAGAGATCAGTTTCAGTTTGGAGTGAAGGTTCAGGTCAGGTATTTTATCCCAAACCAGTTCCCTTATTACCAATCTGTACATCACTTGAATTTTTTACATCTATTACTAGCCCAGGCTAGCCTGGCGAAAGGAACAAAACTAAAGCGTTTGCACAGATTTTAACTCCCGAACTCAGGCGTGCTGCTGAGGAGGGATCGCAGCTGGAGACACTTTCATGAGTGTTAGATCCAGGGATGCAGCAAGCTGGGAGTTCCTGGTACCACCCTCACCATAGAAAATCTGTCCTTGGGCATTCAGAAAGCTGAGAGCTACTCTTAAGATAGTGAGAACAGGGTTGAGACAGGTCAGGGAAGTTTGGTTTGACCCTCATGAACTTTCACCCCAAGCATCCAGAAAGGAGAACACTTTTGGACCTTGAATCAGTTTCTGAGCCTCTTGAAGGGAGATTCCTGCTACCGCCATCTCGATAGAAACTGGACTTGTGCATCTCAAGGCTGGAGTTCTGACGGCACTGCTGTCATCTATTCCACCCCTGGGCATAAACAGGCAAGGCACTACTGTGCCTATTTAAAATCTGAACCTGGGCACATTGAGTCTGAACTGCAGCTGATGCACCAACTTGTTCACCCATAGAAGAGGCTTCTGCTGGCATCACCATCACACAATCTGAACCTGGACCACAGACACCAAGTCAGAGCCTTTATGAACTGTGATGCCCAGAAGCGAAATTGCTGCTGCTGTCACCTTCACAGACTCTGACCGTGTGCATTAAAAGAGTGAAAATACTGGGGTTTCTCTTTGCAGAAGGTTCGTAGCCCCAGAGAACGTGCTCAATGGGATCTCACTGCTAGTCCAGCAGCACTCTTAGTTTGCTGGGTAGAAGCCTGTGTCCTTGAAGCCAACAGGACAATGGCGTACACAGTTCATGACTATGTGTGCACTTACAGTAGCTGATGACCATTGCGTTTGAACCCACATGACCACGGTATATTATACTCTGAAGCTGTTAGCATTGCTTAGCTAGGGAACCAGTTGAAGAAGGAGGCCTGGCTGGGAAACTCGCCATCATAAGATAATGGCTTGAGCACCATAAAAATCCTTTTTTAACACAACAGGTCTGTGTCTGTGCAAAAGGACAGTGGCACATCCATGGGCGGGGCTTGTTCCTGTGTGGAAGTCAATTTGTTTTAGCCTTTTACAATAAAACTCGGTTTCCTTTGATTTCTGATTCGGAATCCCAAGCTAATTTGATTTCTTGTTTGCTTGGTGCGATGTTTCTTGTATGGCATGAAATAGGACCAGAGAAATGAGACAGGGTACGTGGGACAGCAGGGCTAATGATTCTTTCCAACAACTCTGTTGACGGGGAACAAAACAACAGTGAAAAGCCCCTCTGGCCAAAAGGGGGTTAGAGAGAGACAGCCTGCCAGCTGGCAATGGGAAACCTCGGAACCACCCAGTAATACAGTTGCGCACAGCTCAGCATTGGTTTTCTATCAAGGAACACTCCGACTCCCAGCCATGACTGGGTCAACTGATGCTTTGTAAAATAAACAATCGCATGGCGTGAATGTGAACCCTGTTGATTTTTCCAAGATCCCAAGAGGGTGAGCGCATTGGCACGGGAGTGGAGAGTTTTCATGGCCTTTGAATGATAGGGATGATCCCGGCACCTGGTCAAGTGACTGAAGGCTGATGTCTGGCATTAAGAAACTCTGCAGTCTCAGACCGGAGGCATTACAAAAGGGGGAAGCACGAACGAGGAGTTGATTTCATGAAGGAAAAAAAATGACGAATGAGCTGCAGAAATTGGCATGTAGCCAGCCCACAAAAATCATTAACATGATCAGGTTAAGGAGAGCTCTATTAAAGTGTCTATCAAAATCCTATCTCTCAAATGGATTTATTGGACAAGAGGAGGAGACTGGGGTCCAGAGTAAATATAATAATAATGGCCTCGCCTCTCTGTGCCAGCAGCTTCCGGTTACTGGAAAAGCTTCATGAAATGGAGCGGTTTGCCGGAAAAATGGGAAAACAAAATTGGAAATCACATTTTAGAATCACTATAAGCCAGATCTTCTGGACCAAGGAAACGGCTCTTGGGTAAGGTTGGATCGGGACCAAAGTGGCATTTTGCTCCCTGATTCCAGGACTGGTGGGTACAATTGTGATCCTTGGGGAAAGAGCAACCTGAAGGCTGCTGTATTTTATGCCAACAGCTCATGGGGGCGGTTCTTGCAGCTGGGGATCTGATGGGGGCTGGGATGTCCCAGCATGCTGCGTACACCAGATGCCAGGAGGGGAACTGGCAAATGACACCCTGCCATGGTTGCAGGCAAACAGAAGATCCTCTTCTCTGATCAGTGTAGCCAGGTTTAAATCCCTTGCATCACAGGAACAGTGCAAAGCGGGCCTAGTGGGCCGGAGAATGGAGCTCTACAATGCCAGAGTCTGTGTCTGGAGAAACACAGGCCTGTCCTCCCCCTGACACCAGTTTCAGAATGGTGTAACTTCATTGGCTTCACGGGAGTTATTCCTGATTTACGCCAGTTGCAAGTAAGAGGGGAATCAGACTCACAGAGCTGGTTTTTCTCCTGGCCTCCAGCTTCTTACCCCGGATCCCTCGGGACTCCTCAATTTTCTGAGTCAAAAGGCTGCAGGGGTCTTTGATGACCAGACTAGCAGCTGTGAGAGCTGAAGTCCAATTTCCTTGACACTGATCCTCAAAAGTTTTCAGGGATGATCCACAGCAAAGCCCGCCTCAGGGAGCACCCAAGGGGCCAGCAAACATCAGTCGTCTAATAGACGGGGCTCTTTAACTAAATGTTGAACAAAAAATTGTGCTGGGAACCTGGCGG
Source organism: Terrapene triunguis (assembly GCF_002925995.2). Taxonomy (NCBI): domain Eukaryota; kingdom Metazoa; phylum Chordata; order Testudines; family Emydidae; genus Terrapene; species Terrapene triunguis. The sequence goes on along the minus strand of NW_020664589.1, from coordinate 4,810,839 downwards.
ATGCTTTAATGCGATCACTTAAAACAGTCAGGCTGGCTGCTGGGGGGGTGGGGAGGGCTGGACGAGCAGGTCTCAGCGTATATCTGTGTAACAACTGCACTAATAGAGAGAGTACAAAGGAGAATGTCAGGTGGCAGAGTGCACTTGCTTCCCGACACCAGCCCCTTGGGGTCTCATCAGTGCTACATTCTGGACTTGGCATGCAGCGCTGATCATCAGGCACAAGGTGAGGGTGTTTTCTGTTGCTCCCAAAGTGCATTGAGGATGGGGTGAGCAGAGGGGGCAGGGAAGGGGGGGAGGGGAAGGACAGAGTGTGATGAGAGGGGAGTAAATCTAATTCTGCCCGAATCTCCCCACATTAACTTCAAAATAGAGAGAGCAGTTGAGTTTTCAGATAACAGGGCAGATAGGCAGAGAGTGATACAAGCTGTGTTCTAGAGACAATATATGTAGCCCAGGAAAAGTATTGTTCAGTTGCAGATAGTGGGATACATGTGCCAGGGAAGCGGGAATGTGCGTGAGCTGCAGCCCACGAGGCTCTTGGCTCCAATCGCAAGCTCTAGTGGTGCACACAATCCCCGTCACACTCTGTGTGAGGCAGGCACAGGAGAGTGAGCCCTGCTCATTAGCAGTGTCCTTTCAGTCTTGTGCAGGGATCGGCAACCTTTGGCATGCGGCCCGTCGGGGAAATCCACTGGCGGGCCAGGCCGGTTTGTTTACCTGCCGCATCCGGAGGTTCGGCTGATCGCAGCTCCCACTGGCCACGGTTCGCTGTTCCCGGCCAATGGGGGCTGTAGGACGTGAGGCGGGCCGAGGGATGTGCTGGCCGTCGTTTCCCGCCGCCCCCATTGGCCTGGAACGGCGAACCGCGGCCACTGGGAGCTATGATCAGCCCAACCTACAGACGCTGCAGGTAAACAAACCGGCCTGGCCCGCCAGGGGCTTTCCCTGATGGGCCAAGTGCCAAAGGTTGCCGATCCCTGGTCTAGTGTGTGCCTGGCTGATGAGTGTCAGACACAGCAAAGCAGGCAGGAGAAGCAACCCTGTCTGCATTGTGGGAGGTCCTTCTCATAAACAGACACATTCCTTCATCCATTGGCACACGCTTCTAACCTCGGGCCTTTCCGTTTTTTAACCCCTTCCTGGCTGCTCTCAGATTTCCACACTGTCACAGGCCGGTGGCAATCGTTTCAGTGTTCTATTAGGGTCTGATCTAACACCCTTTGAAGTCATTGAGAATCTTTTCATCTTTGATCAGGCCCAAAGGCCCTAATTCAAGATAGGATCCCTATTCTGGAAAAGTACTTAAGCACATCCTTAAATCCAGTCCTATACCAGAAAGCACTTAAGGACATCATTAAATTTCAGCACAAAGAGACGTAAGCACTTGCTTAAAGTTCAGCACAAGCTTAAGTGTTTTCCTGAATCAGGTCTTTAGACAGTAGAGGTAGATGGGGCATCATTAGAGCTGCATTTTACCCTGTGCACTTGGAAAATGAGGCAGCAGTTTTGTGGTTAAAATACATTTTTTATTAAAAATTATAATCGTAAAATGACAAATTAGAACTGAAATGAAATGGGCCTTTATTTTTTCCCATTTACCAAGAAGAGATTATATATTTCCCAAACGCAATTTCTCTAATCCATATCTTAATGCATTAGAGGCATTCAGCTATTTTGCTGTAGACAAACAAATTTCCCACCCAGTGAGGGATCACAGCCCTGTTCCAGAAAGAAAACAAGTCATAATAATACAGAGACCACTAAACGAAAATGTTAAAATAATTAAAATATGAAAGAAGCTGCAATCTTCCTGAGATTTCAATTTCGGAGCTGCCTGAGGGGAGGGGGGGGTTGGATATCTCACACTGATACACTGTTTGATAAAGTGTGATAAAGACTTAGAAAAATTGGCAGATTAAATTGAAATAAAAGCTGCGGATGTTTGCATTCAGAAAGCTATTAAAAGAGGTTTGATTGAGCAGCAAGGAGCTTCTTTTTTTATGCAAGAATGCACCAGAGTAGGATATTCACTGCACTGATGTCAAAAAGATCAAAGGAGTAGTTTTGTGAGTGATGGTGGTTGATTTTTTTTTACTTAAAACCACAGTATAGCACCACTCATTTTTGTGGTCACGTCAGTAATGAGTGTGAGGTCTGGAGGAGACCTTCCTTTGAGAAAGCGATATAATGATGATATAGCGCAGTGCGTCAGTTTGGAAGAGGGCTTGCAATCTAGTTTTGATAGGTATACATGAAAGCTCCCATAGGTGTACCGGAAAGCTTCCAAATTATGCAGCATCAAAACAATGTTAGTTGAATTTCTTCCTTCTTGAGGACTTTTCTTTCCCCTGCCTAACTTTTCCCCATTCAGCAAGTGGCCCTATACAATTGCCACTTAGTTGAACTGGCTCTGTGGGACAAAATTCATCATGTCAGGATGTTGCCTAGAGCTGGATAAACACTAAAAACAAAACAAACAACAAAAAACCCTCATAAGCAAGGAAAATCATGTGAAGAAAATGAGTGAATTCAATAGATCGTTATTTGTAAGTCCCATTTATTTACTGTTCATGGGCATTTGCTCTGGGGATGCTTGTATTCAGGTGAATGTCCGTGTCTGAGTGTGAAGTTGTGCACTGACTCATGAACAAGAATATTTAAGCAAGAAGAGGTGCATGTTCTGGGAATGATAAAAGGTACAGTCCTTCAGTCAGGGAGCGGAACCAAAGCCACGTGGCTCTGGTGACTGGTCACACAGCTCAAACACCTGATAGCAAGCACTGAACAGTCCACAGACAACCCCTGGCTGAAATAAGCTTGCATAAAATGTCTGTCAAACGACTACAAACAGCAAACAAATTTGGAAAAAAAAATTACAGTCTGTTCACAGGCAAATTGCAAAGAGAAAAGAAAGTAAAAATACAGGAAACAGTTTGTGGCAAATAGTTTATGCAGCTGGAGTACTGATGTGGCATCAGCAGAGTGATATGATGCCAAAATATGATCACGCTGCAGCAACACGTCATGTGGCAACGCAAGGAGACAACAATGCACTGAAAAATCATTACGGTCCACTCAAATGTAATTATGTTATCTTGGGATGTGACGATATTTAGCAAGCAGGCCCCCATCGTTTCCTGGGACATATTTAACAGCCAGCAAGCTAGACTTGCAGAATATAGGATAGCATTTGCCAGAGAGGTGATGGCTAGCAACCTTGCCCCACTGCCTGTTAATGTATATGTTGGAGAAGCTCAGTAGCATTAGTTAAGTTCCCATAGTCATACTTTATGTTAAGGTTTCATTTCTAAAAAGTCAATAAAGGGTTAATAAATTATTAGATATTTTAATAAATGGTTAGTCAATTGCTCTAAATTATTACAGAGCCCAGCTAGTCAATATACTTTGTGTCTAACAATGGCTTCTAACCATCTACAACACGTTCTACTGATGATTATTTATAGTCTACACTACTCATGTCTGTAACATCCTTATAACTAGAACTGGGCAGGAAACAGTTTTCCTTTCCCATGAAAATTTTTGAGATTTGGAGCATATTTTCCATTCTGGACTTGGCACAAAATTCAAAATCTCAAAAATTTTCATCAACCGAAAATCTGAATGAAAAATTCAGATTGGGTCCATTGAAATGTTTAGTTTTGATTTCAAACTTTTTTTTCCTCCCCCACTATATGTTAACTTATATTTTGAAAACAAAAATTGTTTCCACTAAAAAATGGAACTTTTTCATCTAGCAAATATCAAAATGGGATCTTTTAACAATTTCAAAACGTTTCCTCCCCCCCCCCCAATTTTTTCACAATGGGAAATTTGTTGAAGCTGACCAGTTTTGTGTTTCAATGAATTAGCATTTTGCAATGAAAAAAAATTCTGTCGAAAAACATCCTGACCAGCTCTTCCTATAACATTTATTAATCATTGGTTAATCCTTAATAAACTGTCCATACATGGAACTTTATAGTAAAGTGTGACCAGTTCCATTACATATTTTCTGTAACTTTGTCAATAAACTTTCTATTTGTCTACAGGTTGGACACAAACATGGATGCAAATACAATAACTCCTCACTTAACGATGTAGTTCTGTTCCTGAAAAATGCGACTTTAAGCGAAACGATGTTAAGCGAATCCAATTTCCCCATAAGAATTAATGTAAATGAGGGGGTTAGGTTCCAGGGAAATTTTTTTCACCAGACAAAAGACTATATTATATATATATGTACACACACATACACACACACACAGTATAAGTTTTAAACAAACAATTTAATACTGGTACACAGTGCTGATGATTGTGAAGCTTGGTTGAGGTGGAGGAGTCAGAGGGTGGGATATTTCTCTTACTGCTAAATGATGAACGAGCAATTGGCTGAGCCCTCAAGGGTTCACTCTCTGTCTACACAAGGCAGCAGGAATGGAGGGAGATATGCACATTTCCCTTAAGTACACTGACTTGTTAATTAGATCCGCTTGCTAAGACACAGCTGCTGCAAGCTCCCGCCGTCCTGAGTCCTGGTCTGTCCCCCTTGCTCTATGGGAAATGGGGTAAGCGGGGTGCAGGAGCAGGGGGGAGGGGGACACCCTGACATTAGCCCCCCTCTTCCTTCCCTCCCCCCCCCGCACAGCAAGCAGGAGTCTCAGGGAGCAGCTCCAAGGCAGAGGGCAGGAGCAGCACATGGCAGTGGGGGAGGGACACAGCTGAACTGCAGGCAGCTGCTGCACAGGGAACTTAGGGGAGCGGGGAGCTGATAGGGGGCTGCCGGTCCACCCTGGTTCCAAGCCCCCACCAGCTAGCTGCAACGGGCTGCTCTTCCTGCAAGCAGGGGACAAAGCAGGCGGCTGCCAAACGACATTAGAAGGGAGCATTGCACAACTTTAAACGAGCATGTTCCCTAATTGATCAGCAACGTAACAACGAAACAACGTTAACCGGGACGACTTTAAGTGAGGAGTTACTGTAGCTATGGACCAAGAACAGCTAGTTCAAGGAATCTGCAGTGATCGTATATGAAATTTAAACACCGGAGAGGGGTAGCTACTTTAAAAAACATGACACGAGGGAAAAGCAACAAAAGGATCATATCCTTTAGATATGGATAAGAACAAAATATAAATTAATTATTAATTATTTATTATTCTGGATGGTAGTCCATGCTCAAAATAAGATTTTTTTTTCCCAGCCAGAGACAGAATTTGAGGCATTCTTCAGCATAAGACAGATTTTCAAAGTCATTTAAGGGAGTTAGGTGTCCAGTTCTCATAGAATTTCAATCCCAATCATTCCGTCTTTGAAAATCCCAGACACAGTCTCTATGGATAGCAAGATAGTGAAAATGTTTGTTCTGCAATTCTTGTTCAGACTCTGATCTAGCTAATATTACTAAAATTTCCAAAGGTATCTAGATCTCCGCAGATGACAAAACTAGGGGCTGATCTTGCTCCACTTAAATTAATGGGAGTTTTGCACTGGCTTCAAAGGAGGCAGGGTTATGTCTTCAGTCAGTTTGTACTTTGCACATTTCCTGATGGGCTCTCTATCTGGCCCGCCCCCTTCACACTGCAGCTTTTCTTTTAAATCCATGGGATAATCCGATTGTCTGGGCAAAAGGAACACATTTCACCCTGATTTTTCTATTTGTCCCATTGCCAGTCAGCCAGCACGTCTGGTCAGATTTCATCTCGTCTGCCTTTAATGGGCTCGTTAACATTTGGAAACACGCATGTATTTTGCTGACAAAATATCCCAATAGCACTGAATAAACACCACGGATCAGGAGAAACATAACTGAGAGCTGTGGAATGAGGCTTTAGGGGAAATATTTCACGGTAATATCTGAAGCGTCTTAATTGAGGAATCTGTTTGACTCCATAAAGAAGGGGGTGGAGGAAGGGAAAGAAAGACACAGCTCTGCTATCATACACCTGAGACTAGGGCACATTTGTCTTGATTAGCAAAAGTTTAACTATCACATGCCTTTAATTAGTAGCATCCTCAGAAGAGTCATTGGCAAGAACAACCAGGGCTTGGGATAAAGGCTGGATGGAAGAGGGGTAACTTTGTGTGGACTATTAGGAAAGCAGTCTTGGGTGACTGAGTCACTCAGAGCTGCAGATGAGTGAGTATAGCATGTCCACTGATCCATTGGAGCTACAGGTTGGTTTTTCAGAGGCATGGATATTTCAGGTGCAATCAGCAATGCTTTAAAATGGGCCTCTGCCCATCCACTGAGAATCCAGAAGTGGGTGCTATGGAAGAGACCACAGAGTCTGAATTATGTTTGGAGCAGAGCAAGCAGGGCCGAGCTCATTTGCAAATGCCACGCTGAGCTAGATGTTTGTAACTTTAGGGGCCTATTTAGCAAAGCTTAATTTTAAGGATTTGCTTACATGCCATTTAAGTTGCTGGGATGTAAGCATACGCTTAAGCGTTTTGCTAAATAGCCCCAATTCTCAAAGCTGGTGCCTATAATTACTATGTCTTTCCCAGGGCATCTGAGGGATGAATGGCATGAAAATATTTGAAAATGATTTGTCAAAAAGTTTTGATGAATGAATATTGTGACTTTTCACCCCATATTATTCATAGCGATATTATTATGACATGATTATGGCATAATTATGAGATGGGGCATGTGAGGTGTCATTGGAAAAGTTATGATTTGCTGAATATGATTATCTTATTTGTATGCATGTATCAGTTTTGTATCTGAAGTTATAAATATTGACTATGTATCTGTATTTCACATGTAGTCACGCCTGGGTGACACTCACTAGGTAAAACACTTCCAGTCTAGATAGCCGTCTGTGAAGGGCCTATTCAAGGTAATGGGCCATTAAGAGAAACAGTAGGCCTTAGGAGAAGTTCATCCCCCACCTGGTGGGCCTTCCTGAGAATGCTCCAGACAGCCTCTAAGTAATGGCTGCTATGACTCAGCAAGGTATGCAAGGGCATGTGACACGGAACTCCATCTTGGATACCAGTGTTTTTCCACAAACTGAGTTTAGGACAAAGGGTTCCCACCATATGCTAAAGCTGTATAAGGCAGGGAGTGACATCATCTGTGGTTCTTCACTCCCCACACAAGAAAACTCCTGGAAACACCCAAGGAACAAAAAGACTGAACTGGGGGAAGTGCTGGACCTGGGCTAAAGGGATTTTAACCTCTGCATGAAAACCTGGGGATCCCAAGCTGCAAAGCAAGTGCAGCTTGGGCCTTGAGAATTTGCAAGCCTGCTTGTATCATCAGCCAGGGTGAGAATTTGCTCATTCATATCCTAGCTTTCTGGTATCTTAGGCTTAGTTTTCGTTTTTGTTTATTTTCTAAGTAGTCTGTTTTGATCTGTTTGCCATCACTTATAATCACTTAAAATCAATCTTTTGTATTTAATAAACTTATTTTATGTTTTAATCTAAACTAGTAAGTTTGGAGTGAAGTGCTTGGGAATCTTAGCTCAAGGAGCAGGGGCTGTTGTATTTCCTCTCCACATTGGGCGGGGGGGTAGGGGGATGAACGCTATGAGCTTATGCTGTACAGTTCCCTGTGCAGCGCAAGATAGTATAATTTTGGATTTATACTCCAGTGGGGGTGTGGGGGGTGCGTGCCAGGGGAGCAGGCGGTTATCTTGGTAGTAGCTTCTCTATTAGGGTGACCAGATGTCCTGATTTTATAGGTATCAGAGGGGTAGCCGTGTTAGTCTGGATCTGTAAAAAGCAACATGCATCCGACGAAGTGGGCATTCACCCACGAAAGCTTATGCTCCAATACATCTGTTAGTCTTAAAGGTGCCACAGGACTCTCTGTTGATTTTATAGGGACAGTCCTGATTTTTGGGTCTTTTTCTTATATAGGCTCCTATTACCCCCCACCCCCGTCCCGATTTTTCACACTTGCTGTCCAGTCACCCTACTCTCTATTGTTGGTTCATGCAATGGCTGGTCAGAGAGCCTGCATGAAACTGCAGCTGGGTGTGTCCCTACCTGTGTGAATGCTGGTGGACATGTGGGACTGGGAGCAGGCCTGAAGCTTGTTACAGCAGTACAGTGTGAGACGGAGCCCAGGCTGGTGAGTCAGAGGGCTCAGTGGTCCCCCAGTTCCTGGTGGCACCCCGGGGGGAACCCGTCACAAATACATTTGAAGAAGTTGTCATTTGCTTGTGGGTATCTTGTGAGTAGGAAGAGAGACCAAATACACTGGGTAAATTATTCAACATAGTGATTATTATTATTAATCTAATTTTCCAGATGGGGCACATAGCGGGGAAGGAATTTGCCCAAGGTCACATAGTAAATCAGGAGCAGAGCCGCTGTTATAACCTATGTCTCTTGACAGGGCTCAGTTTGCATGACCCCGGTTGCCCTTATCTAGTGTAAGTGACATTTTCATCCATGTACTCTCTGCTGCCTACCAATCCAGCTCTGTTTGGGAGCCTTTTGTCTGTAACCTGCCTTCTATAGGTAGCACACTCAGATCCCCTGGCATTTAAGAATACCTGTAAGGAGGTGATAAGGCCAATTGTTGGGCCACTCCTTTGGCTCTTGGTTGTTTCTCTTTATAGTCTAAATCTATATGTTGCCTATGATCAAACTCATCCACAGGGGTTCTGGGCTAAATTCAAGGGTGGAAAGCCACCAGTTCAAAACAACCGGCTGGGTGCAGAGCCATCTCTCAGGGATTCCCTGGGTGGGATTATTCCTCAGTGGCTTTGTGTACAGTGAACATTGCTTCCCATTCCCCGTTGCAATGGTTCCATGGTTCTCAGATCAGTGGGTGTCCTGGTGTACAGAGGGCTCCAGGTAGCTACCGACATTTTAATCACCATGTTGTTTAACCCTGTTCAGAGCAGGCCTGCACGCCGTGCTTAGAACGTCAGTGGCTGACTGGCACTATTGTTACCACCATTGCTACCACTGGTGAAGCTCAGATGATGACAGTGTAACCCACTGGTGAGTGAGTGTTACAAGTCTCCATCTGTGCTGCTCTGCAGAGAATATGAACCTGTTACAGCCCTCAGCTACAGAGCCTTGACTCTTTAGCAGCTCATGATTTTAGCTCTGCAGATCCCTGGTTCAATCCCTGGTGTATTAGCCAAGATGGCAGCCATCACATAAACGGGGGCTCGCCTGGGATTCAAACCACAGTAGGCCTCAGTCTCTTGGGATGAGCTTCATTTGGATCGAGGAAGGATGCAACCCACTGGTGAGTGTTCTTCGGGTCCTTCTCTGTGCCAATCCACAGAGGATATGAGTCGGTAGAGCTTGAGTAAAGAGCAATAGTAGATATTTTAGAGAAGTCATCTCAGGCCAAGATTTTCCAAAGTGACCAAAGATTCTACGTTTTCCTTAGTTTTGGAGGGCCCAACTTGAGACACCTTAAAGATGCCTGATTGTCAGAAAATGCTGAGCTAATTGATAATGATAAATTTAAACCATGTGTAGATCTTCAGAAACAATTTGGCTTGTCCTACTCCAGAGCATGGAAATCTCTCCAATTAGAACATTTACTTACGAATGGATTTGGACTGGGGGCATTGGAAGCTCCAGAACTTTGGTACAGTTTTTGGGCCAGCAAATTGTAAAAGGATACCGCTGGCTGAGTAAATTCAGGAAATTTCCTTCAAAATAACCAAAGATTGATAATTTGAGAGCTGCTTGAAATAGAGATTTGGATACAAAGCTGTCTCTGACCCGATGGAATACAAATGTGTTTAACATTAAAAAAGCAACGAGAACACCGAGACTATGGCTGATTCACCAAAAGACACTTTTTGGAATATACTGGTCCTCACATAGGCTTATGGTAATGGGCCTCATAAATGCTGACCACTGTTGGAAATGTAATTCCCTGGTGCTACATTAGCTCCTATGTTTTGGGGGTGCCCCTGTATCAAGAATTTCTGATACGAGGTGGGTCAAAGGACCAATTTGACATTGGATGCAAAGTTGGAGCCCTCCCCCTTAAATTTCATCCTTACCTATATTCCTGATACCTGGAGATCACCTGATAAGGCAGCTTGTTTCCAATGTGCAGCTTTGGTAGCTAAAAAATTAATCTCGCAAAAATGGAAAAGTTGATCCCCACCAAACTTTGTTCCCTGGTTCAGCGACATGGCTGCCCTCGCAGCTAATAGACGACTGTCATGCCGCAGAAGGTGAATGCCTGAAAAAGACCGGAAGAAGAGCTCTGTGAAAGCTCACAAGCTTGTCTCTCTCTCACACTGTACTTGTCTCTCTCTCACCAATAAAAGATATCGCCTCCCCTACCTTGTCTCGCTAATATCCTGAGTCTGACATGGCTACAACACCACTGCATACATGAAAAATTCAAAGCCATTTGGGCTGGCTCTTTAGAGGTCTGTGATTAACATAGTCCCTGACTATAGATATGTCACTCCCCCTCCCCTCCTTTTATCGTAACCCTCTTACTTTACTTGGTGTGTTATGGGGGAGCTGGTATTTTGGTACATTTGTCGGCTTTGGGAAAATTAATAAAAGTAAATAAATAAAAAGAAACTGCTGAGCGCCCAACCTCTGAAAACGAGGCTGACATTATTATAGCTCTGGTTTGGTGCTCAACAACTGAAGCCCCTGAGAGCACTATTGCTTTTGAACATCTTGGTCCTAGTGTAAACCGTAAAGACAGAGCAATAGCTAATGCTGCTAAATCAGGGGCTGCCGGATTCTACCGCCGAAGCAGCTGCATTTTCTGGTGGCTGAATGATCCCATGTGTAGCCTGGAAAGCACCATGTCGTGTAGTGCTTCTGGATGAAAGGTTTGATCTAAATGTAAAGCACACGAAGCTCTGTCTCTCTGTCTCTCCCCATTTCAATCCTTTACCTCTTTTTTTTTATTCCCATTCACCTCGTTCACCTTCCCCAGCCGCTCATTTCACTAATTCCTCATTTCCAGTTGTCCCCCTGATGGGCTACATCACGGCTGATGTGTGTACCCTGGAGGATGATTTTTCTAATATAGATTTCTATTAAACAGGCCTCCTGCAATCTCTGGCGCTTAATCTTTTACTTGAAAGACTTTTTGATCAGCTTTGGGTTATTTTGTATGTGTCCGTGAAAACTTCCCCCCCCCTTCTCCTCCCCATTCACTCCTTTCATGGGTCCCTTTGATTACATTGTACACTCCGAAGAGGAGTTACACACGTTTCTTTTTCTTCTCCCCACCTTTCATCGCCTTCCTCAGCTTCTTGTTTCAATCCTGAAAAGCAGCAAGTTCATATCCAGCTCCCCCGGTCCTCTTTCCGCAAGGTTTGCTCTCCTGGAACAGCTTCTTCCTGTCTGAATCTGCGCCTGCGTCCATCTTTTTTATTTTCTTTTTCTTTTCAAAGGAATCAGCCTTTTTCTCCCTTGGTCTCTGGCTTCTCCTCCAGTGTTTTATTCAGGCTTTGACTGATTGTCTCCATACACTCCTTTTATGCTACTGAATGAATTGCTAACGCAGCCCCCTGCCGGGAGAAGCATAGTCTGATCTTGTCCTAAATAGGCCCCTGTTTGCAGGAGATGATGTATAAATGTATCGACTGCATCATTATATATTCATTTAGTGGAATGCAGGTTTAGAAAGAGTCCTCTTTGCGTATTTCATAAATGAATTCCTGGGGAGAGGAGATACATCCAGACTGAAGGCGCCTTGAAGTCCACTCCTGCTCCCCCATGAGTGAACTCAGCATAGCCCTGAATAAACCAACTGCACATTCATCATAAGGAGACCCGGAAAGGTGAAGTGGGAACTCTCCCACTTCTGAAGGACTAGCACCATCTGCAGGGGATTTGGCGTGACTTGAATCACTCAGGCCTGGTCTACGCCACAGAGTTAGGTTGCCGCCAGGCAGCTTACAGTGACATAACTATGGATATGTCCACACTTAAATTTCGCTCCCACCGACATAACTGCCCTGCTACGCGGACCTAAGAAGTCCACCTCCCCGAGCGGCGTAAAGTCACAGTCGATGTCATTAGGTCGATGCTGTGTCAGAGTAGACACTGCGTTGCTTTATGGCGACTGTTACTGGCTTTCAGGAGTGTGGTTTGTGGCTCAGGTCTTAGTCTTCAGCGTGTCTCCCTTCTCACCCTTCTCAGAGTACAGCTCCCCCAACCTGTGCAGAATAATCCAGGCCCTCTCATCTTCCTCCTCTTTGATATATGCTGAGCATGGAATTATTTGACGCTCCCATAATGTGCTGTGCTTGTGTTTGCAGTAAAACTGCTTGCTAATGGGCACGGTTCATGCTATTTCCATTTGTGTTAGTCAGACCCCTGGGGCTGGGGAACTTTTTTAAATGCTGCATATTTTAAAGTGTAAACAGGACCCGGTGTTTTATTAAATAAACGTGACAATTGCAATAACGTTTTGCAGATTACAGGAGAAGAAATTTAAGGGGAACATTTCCAGAACCTCAGCAATGTGTATTTTGCTGATGCTTAAATAAACTTCCCTTTGTTGTTGCTGTTCTTTCCGCAGTGCTATTCATTTGATAATACTTGAGAACCTTTCCTGCCTAGTGAATCCCCACAGTGGACAATAGGGGATGGAAACAATTCCTTCCCACCTTCCGATTTCCCTGCAAACTTCTCCAAATTCTTCAGTTTCACTGAAATTTAGACAGGGGGGACCTGTGCTTTTCCAGTCACGTGTTGTGCATGAGAAAGATTTTCTGGGCATGCATTTAACAGCACAAGCGAATAATTTTATAGCTGAGACCTTATGCCTCAGTGTGAAACCCTGCTGGCTTCACTCATGTGGAAGCCCCACTTAAGCTAGTACGGGAGCAAAGACTGCAGGATTGGACCCAGTGTGTGAGTTGCCCTGACCTGGCTTCCCTCCTGCAGTGTGGCTCATTACTATAAGAGCAGGAATGGATAGTGCAGGCCAGGAGGCGTCTCTAAACCCTTTGATGAGGAGAACTTGCCCCTTTACAACCAAGCCCAAAGACAGAGGGACCTTTCCCCAGCCTGAGTAAAGATACAAAGTCTGGCTTTCCCACCCCAAGCACTTGAGAAGGAAAGGGACCCTTTTCTCACCCAGCTCCCCTCTGAGACCCAACCCCTGCTCCCTAACGCTGATTCCAACTCTCACTGCCAGCTACAATCTCCACCAGAGAGCCAAACCACTTCCCTTTTATAGTGTGCTGGGGGTGATGGTGCTTGATGCAGCCCTCCTTTACAACCACACCCAGCTGGCTCAGCTCTGCCATGCTCCTGCACTTAGAGCAGGCACCTTTGGTCCTTCCTCCTGGCCAAGGGAGAAGGTTAACCCCTTCCCTGCCAGACTCAAGATGCCCTCTCCCCACCCCATCCAGGAAGTGTGTTTGGGAAGCTTTTTTCCTGGTTCTGCCTTAGGCCTCGGTTTCCCCCTTGATGATGCTTCTGTATTTTTTTTTTAAATGCAGGGTGTGTCATCCCCCACCATTTATCCCCCCTGCCCATCCCCCTAAGATGTACTAGCCCCTTCCCCATTCTTTATTCTCCTGGTCTGTTCTGCTGCTGGGAAGACATTTCCCCTTTCTGGCTGGATTCACAAAAAGCATTGTCAAGCCATGCTGCAAAAATGCACCGAAGGTAAATCTGACTGAACTGAGGCCAGGGTGCTGCTGTTAGTTGACAAGAGTCAGGGAGAGACAGGAGCTCTGCAAAGCCAGCTGTACTCAGGGCGCTGTTAGCTGACAGAGGCAGGAATAGCCAGTGTGACGTGCAGTGACATGGGGTGATGGGATGTGACAGCTCTAAACCTTTCCCGTGTAGCCCGTCAATCTGGCTGACGTGTGTGCGTCACACAAGGGCTGTGTATAAAAACGCCTCGGGAAAGTTTTGCAGTAAGTGTTGTGGGGGACAGGGGGGTCTCAGACCGAGTCTGAACTCTCCAGCTCTGCCCTTTTGAATAATATTCAAAACCAGGAGAGGTTGGGCCCATACTAGGGGGCAAATCTCGGGCTACAGTCCCTCTGCTTTGGGTAAACTGGAGCTGATGCGGATTTATGCCTTTATATTTTGTGCATATTTATATTAAAAATTAATTGGTTTAAATATTACATTTGAATAAAACTCTGTCAGGGCAATATATTCCAGGCCTATCTAACTGCGACTTGATTGTATTAGAGCAATGGTCCCCAAACTGTGGGGCAGGCCCCCTAGGTTCCAGGGGGGTGAGCAGTAGGGCCCCGACCAGCGCCCACAGGGGGTGGGGAGTGAGAGCCCCCCAGCTCCAGACCCAGCTGCAGCTCTGTTCCACCCCCAGCTATAACTCCACTACAGCCCCTGCTCCATCCTCAGCCCCACTCCGCCCCTTCCCAGCTCTCCCCTCATTCCCTCTTTGCCCCCAGGCCAGCTCCGCCTCTAGCCCCAGCTCCTCCCCTATCTCCACCTTCACCCCAAGCTCCTCTGCTGAGCCACTGGGCAGTAATGGGCGTGGGGTGGGGGGTGGGACGTGGACAGATTCCATTGCTGGTAAGGGCAGGGTACGACAGGAAAAGTTTGGGCATCACTGGATTAGACACTGTTCTCTCCAAGGGGGGCATGCAATGTAACCAACAAAACGAGGTGATTTTGCTCACCACACATCTGAAGAGCTGTTCTGGTCTATGATGGGCAGGGACCAACATTTAGAGTGCCCAGTACAATGGTTCCCCCACCTGATTGGTTTCTACGGGCTACTGCAACATACCTGTCCAATAACACTAATGGCAATAGAGAATGCTATAAATCCGTGTCTACGGCCTCCTGTCGGAAGGATTGCATAGCTCTTTCCCAACGACGGCCCCCTGTCGTGCAATCTTTATTTAATGAAAATTCCTGTGGAAATCCGTGGGACTTCTGCCTGAGCGAAAGCAGCAGGATTTATATGTAAGCCATGCTGCCAATTCGCATATACAGAAGTCTGTTACAACTTAGGAACATGGTCCTTATGCTGCACATCACCACCACTTGAAATTCCATGGCGTTGGCAGGGATAGAACTTAATTTCTGCTGGTCCACAACCAAAGGCCCCTTCTATCTGAGCTAAAGGCAAATCTCCCTCAGCTGTTGGCAGTATGGTGTCTAGGACACACTGATTCCATCCACTAGAGGGCAGTGGGTACATTTACCACCTAGCCAGCTCATAATAGGCATGCAAGGACACATAGGAATCATATGACTCATTGCTGAAGTGCAATCACATCTGGGAGGAACTGTTTAACACAATGCCATGGGTTTATAGCCAGGAAACATACTCTGGGCAACTTGGGAAGGAAGCATTCTTTCTCTTATAGCCTTCTGTTAGTTGCTTTCCCTACTACATTTTTTTGCTTGCTTGGTGCAAGAAACCTACTGTGTGCCAGATTGATATGGATGACGCTACTATTTATAGCTCTTTACACCCCGTTACATCCTATGAGTAGTTTAGTCCAAGTTTTGCATCACCTCAGAATTTTTCCCCAGAGTATAAACTGTTTAAACCAGGTTTAAATGTGACCTTCGCACTGCAGTGTGCATGCAATACAATTACGGCACTCGGTACTCCAGAGAAGAGAGCTCTATAGTATAGAACACTATCCAAAGGACCCTACCATAGGCTACGTCTTCACTACCCGCCGATCCGGTGGGTAGCAATCGGTTTATCGGGGATCGACTTACCGCGTCTCGTGAGGACGCGGTAAAATCGATCCCTGATCGCTCTGCCGTCGACTCCGGAAATCCACCTCGACAAGAGGCGGCAGCGGAGTCGGCGGCAGCGGTCGGCTTTCCCCCGTCCTCACCGCCAGGTAAGCCGACCTAAAATACGCAACTTCAGCTACGGTATTCACGTAGCTGAAGTTGCGTATCTTAGGTCGGAACCCCGCTGTAGTGTAGACCTAGCCATAGTGGAGGGGCGATCTCTGTGATGTGTACTGGAGTTAACAAAGTTGATGGAATTATGAGCTGTTGTGCCAGACTCACCCTTTTCACCCTGTCCCGATAACGCGTAGAACAATAGCAGAACTGAAGGCTGCAGAAATCTCAGGTGGAAAACTGGAGTTTTTCTGCATTTACAGGAGTGGAAATGAGATCACTCCGTGTGTGTGTGTGTGTACACTCGTGTGCAAGTTTGAATGTTTGTGAGAGAGAAAGAGAGCGCTCTGGATAGATAAGACTCCAAACTGATGAACCAAAAAGACAAATTGAATAGCTGAACAGTCCCTCTGTCTCCTGATGCCAGGAAAGGTAGCTTGAAGATCTGCAGAGAAATTTGTTCCATCCTTGCCCCTGCAGTAGTTGGAGAACTCTAAGAAGTTTTCATTTTTTCTCACAAGGCTCCCATTTTGTTTTCTCTTCTGATTTCCTGTTTTGTTTGTCATGTCTCTGAATTGCTGAAGTCACCTGCCTTTTTGTATCATACAGAGATTGCCAGGGGGAAAAAAAGCTTCCCAAATGTGCCCAGAACTAACTTTCCTCAGCCCCACAGACCCAGATCCTCTACCTGACAGAAACTCAATCTTGTTTGCTTTATTTAAAGTTGCCCCTGTGCACACATGATGTAGCTTCCCAGATGCCTGTAGTGTATTTACCTCCTGGCTTGTTTATCCTAAAATGGCCAATGGAAACTGCTCACATTTTTGTCTTGGTAAGAATCCAATCACGGAAGCTGATTGAACTTCTTCTTTGAGCTTTTCTCTTGCATTTACACTTTTCAACCAGCTTGAATTGTTTAATCTGTAGCTAATTTAGAGACATACAGCCGTGGCTCTGATATATCAGGAGATCAAGATAAACGGCTGGAGTGTTTTTATGAGTAAAAATCTCTTTCGATTCCAGTACATAAATCATTTGTTGTGGAATCGCTCATTGTCTTTAGGCAATGTCATAGTGAAAAATTCAATCTATTCATGAACAGAAAGTCAAGGGATTACGAATGGTTAGAGGGGAAAGACTGTACTGTAAAAAATCAGATTTATCTCTTAATACTCCCCTAACATACTTCCTCCTCCCTTTGTTTTCCGGTGTGGACTCTGAATTCAATTTCATACTCTTTGTCCGCAAAGTCTGGTGAATAGGAAATGGGAAGGAGTCCTCGGGGCAGGTTAGGGGCATCTTTGTTTATAGTAATTCCAGGAGTCGTTTTCTATCCTTGTCTCCTGATTCGATACAGAAGGGCTGGAAAGATGCCCATGAAGGATTTCATGCTGAGGGCCAGATTGCAATCCCCTTGCTCACGGTGAATAATACATTATTACAGGCTGGATCATTACAATACAGCCCAGCTAAGGGCTGTAGACACCGCTGGTTGGCCCCAAAAGCAGAGCAGGAACTAGGTTATGACTCTGAGGGTCTGTCTACACCACAGTTAGGCACTGGAGGCTGGCCTGTGCCAGCTGACTCTGGCTGGAGGAGCTCCAGCTGCAGGGCCGTTTAACTGCACTGTAGATGTTCCAGACCAGGGGTTGCAGCCTGAGCTCTGGGACCCTCCCACCTAACAGGGTCCTAGAGCCTGGGCTTCACCCCAACCCCAGACATCTAAACTACAATTAAATAGCCCCCAGCCTTAGCCCGTTTAGCTGGCGTAGGCCAGCCACAGGGTTTTAATTGCATTGTGGACATAGGTGAGAGTCACTCTCACCTCCCTGCTTTCTCCTTATCTGGCAGGGGAAGTAAAATGAACCAGCCCCTTTGCTATCAGTAGATTTTGCTGTTGGGTTTCAGTGGTGAGGTATTACTCACCAGGAGTAAAAGCTTCGCAGTCTACCCCGAGTGAACTCAGAAACAGAGCTGGATCGGGCTGACCAAAACAATTCACAAATTGGGGCAGATTTGGGCAAATTGCTTTGGTTGGAAAAAAATTCAGCAATGTTGAAACGGTTCAGTTTGGCATGTCTGAAATGAAACGTTGTGACCCTACTGTCCCAGAGAGTTGTTTCATTTCGGCATTCCCCTCAGTTTTATTTCAATAATTTTTTTTTAAATGCTTTCAAAGCCTGGAACTGGAAACAAAAATGTTGTTTTTTTCAGTCAACGGAGACAAACTTTTTCTTCGATGTTTCAGTTTGCCGAAGATTTGGACAAATGAATTTGTTTTGGTCAACCCCAATCAACAATTTAAAAACAAAGAATTTAGAGCTGAACCCACTCTGAGCATCCAGTTAGTCACACTGCCCTACTCCTAAACAAAATCTTCCATCCAGGATACAGGAAATAACAGGGCTAGAAGAGTGTCAAGAATCCCAGTAAAGTCTTACTCCTTGGGCCCGATTCTCCTCTCACAACAGTGTATACTGGGCGTAACTCTGCTAAAGTCAATGGGTCAGATTCTCAGCTTGTGTAAACGGGTGCGGCTCCCTTGACTTCAATGAAGCAATGCCAATGTATATCAGGCGAGATCCCGGCTCAATGGAATTCTGCTGCCTAAACAAGAGGCTTGTTTATGTAAGCAGCTGAAATCCACAGGTGCAGCTGATTTATAAATTGGTACAAACAGCACACCTTGTGGCACCTCACTGGTCATCACTACGCACGTCATATAGGGCAGATTTTTGTACCCTCATTCGTGCAAGAAACCCCTTACTCCGTACGAAGTCACGATGACTATGCAACATGGGTAAGGGATGGCAGAATTAATGACAGTGGCTAATTCCACACCGCACAGTACCAGATCAGTGGCTGTTTACTGACCTTAACCTCCTGAATTGCTCTTTCCGGCATATATACCTGGTCTGGCAGCTTTTGCCATGCTACCCAGGTCATTTAAAAAAATCAGTAAACCTTAGCAGGGAAACTCCACCAAAACAAAAAGCAGGGAATTTGTTAGGCCTGTGCAACTTTCCATTGACAGGAATAAGCTTCACAGAACTAAATATCCCTGAGCCACTTTGAACACTTGCCCCTAAGAGTCCTTGGGGGATGAATTATTGAAACATCATTTCCTCTCTCCCCCCCGTCTCTGGAGTCAAAAGAGAAATAAAGTGAGATCAAAACCACAGTGAGGAGACTGACGTGAAACGTTCAGAAAAGACGCAGTTGCTTGGAATAGCGCAACTTTTCTTGAAATGATTTCTTGTCGCATCAAAGGGGTTTATGGTTTATCAGACGGTGCCATGCAGGAAGCGAGGCATAGGATCTAAGGAAGAAAGCATCGCTTACTCTACATGAATAGGTTGCTTGTTTGTGAGGTATGCATGGGGGTGGGGGAACGGGGAAGGGAATCTTCTCACATCCTTTATCACATCTGAGAGCTTCGCTTGCAAACAGCTTTCCTGCATCCTTTCTCCGTTCGGCTGTTCACTCATTCCATTTCACAAGGTTGCCCTGCAGGACTCTTGGGACAAAGAGGTGGATGAATACAGCCAAGGTCTGGCTTGTGGGCAGCATCTGGGCAAGACGATGGGAAAGTCCAAGGGCATTTTCAATCCCAGTAGGATCTAGATGAGAAGGCCGGATGCTAGAATTTACAAACTGTAACCTACCAACAGCAGCCACTTCCTCACCTAAACCTGCCACATCAACAAAATGCTCCCCAGAGCCTGGTTCTCCACTGCCTTAGAACATGCCTGTGCAGAGTGAGTGTGGAGTGGGGGAGAACACTCTACTTCTTGTGAGTGGGGAATTCTGACTTGGTTGACCTTTGCTTGGTGTAACTGTTGACAAGGGGTGCAAGGCAGTGGAGTATCAGGGCCCAAGTCTCTTTAGGGTCCACCTGTCTTCCCATATCTCTCTGTGGATTCTCTTACATTTCGCCATCCCATCACCTCTCCCATTATTTATCTTTTCCTTACCCACAACAGGAGATGTCTCCTATGCCTCTCATTTGAAGCTTCCTACATCCCCTTCCCTCTTGCCCTTATGGATTCCTTCTCCATTCTTTGTTTGAGACTGGCCACATCTGTGAAAGAAAAGGCTCACGAGGAGAACATCCAGAGGCCT
This sequence comes from Terrapene triunguis, assembly GCF_002925995.2. NCBI lineage: Eukaryota > Metazoa > Chordata > Testudines > Emydidae > Terrapene > Terrapene triunguis. Next base: position 4,790,937 of record NW_020664589.1, on the reverse strand, counting down.
TTCAGCAAAAGACATTGGGAGAGTAAAGTCTACACGGTCACTGCAGGGGCGAGATGTGCGCTGCACAGTGGGAGCGGTCACAGAAATGGTGCAAAACAGATGAAAAACTAAGCAAGTTAAGGGCACAGATGGGTCTGACTCACCCCTCCAGATCCAAATGATTTAAAGAAGCTCAGATCTGGATCCAAACTTCCCAGCTGGCTACTGTTAATACTGGGCCATACCATGGCTTCAAAACAAATGCTTCTGAGAGTGGGGGATGTTTGGATCTGGAACGAGATCGAGACTTTGTGACTTGGGCTTTGTTAAGGGAACGATGGGAAGAAAGAAATAATGCCTAAATTGTTACCACACATGGGGTAGAGGCTGTGGGGGAAAGGGAAACTTTGTAAGAAGAGACTGTCTAGGAAGGAGTATGGCAGAAAGGGATCTAGGGGTTATAGTGGACCACAAGCTAAATATGAGTCAACAGTGTGATGCTGTTGCAAAAAAAGCAAACATGATTCTGGGATGTATTAACAGATGTGTTGTGAGCAAGACCCGAGAAGTCATTCTTCCGCTCTACTCTGCGCTGGTTAGGCCTCAACTGGAGTATTGTGTCCAGTTCTGGGCACCGCATTTCAAGAAAGATGTGGAGAAATTGGAGAGGGTCCAGAGAAGAGCAACAAGAATGATTAAAGGTCTTGAGAACATGACCTATGAAGGAAGGCTGAAAGAATTGGGTTTGTTTAGTTTGGAAAAGAGAAGACTGAGAGGGAACATGATAGCAGTTTTCAGGTATCTAAAAGGGTGTCATAAGGAGGAGGGAGAAAACTTCTTCACCTTAGTCTCTAAGGATAGAACAAGAAGCAATGGGCTTAAACTGCAGCAAGGGAGGTTTAGGTTGGACATTAGGAAAAAGTTCCTAACTGGCAGGGTGGTTAAACACTGGAATAAATTGCCTAGGGAGATTGTGGAATCTCCATCTCTGGAGATATTTAAGAGTAGGTTAGATAAATGTCTATCAGGGATGGTCTAGACAGTATTTGGTCCTGCCATGAGGGCAGGGGACTGGACTCGATGACCTCTCGAGGTCCCTTCCAGTCCTAGAATCTATGAATCTATGAATCTATAAGATTCCCCTCATGAAGTTCCCTCCAAATTCTTCTGTTGGGGATGGTGTGGGAGGAGGTTGATCCCCGTGGAAGAAGATGATGGATGTGGGAGAGTACATGGATGCACAGGGGTATCCTTATGGACACCTCTGCACTGGCTCTAAAGCCTCCTTCTGTACGTGCCCCTTCCCCCTAGCTCTGTTGGATTAATGGTGTGATTTCTCATCCATCTCCCTCGCCCCCGCATGTCTCTCTCTCTCTCTCTCTCTCATACCCCACCCCACTTCCTCTTCATATCATAGCCCTTTATTTCCTGCAGACAGAGCAAAAGGAATGTTTGTTGTTTATTTCCCCAAATCCCAGGCCTCGTGCAAAGGCACATTTATTCACTCAGAGTAATTCAGCCCCTGGACTCCTCCAAGCATTAAAGTTTTAATACACTGCCCCTAGAACAGTTGAGCTAGCTGAGAGAGATGAAGCTTTGATGGGAATACCTGATACAAAATTCTAGCCAAGAAAAGCAGCGCTCGTCATGCACACAGGATGAGAATCCCAACTTAAAGGTGTGCACAGGGCACTGTGAGTCATTTAGCTGTCCCTTTGAAAGGATCGAACTTCTGCAACAGGAGATGGGAGCTCTCAGGCAGACCCTTGAAGAAGGCACCTGCAGGAATCACATTGAGACATCTCCGCTTTTCATCTTCTCAGCCCCAGACCATCAGCCGCAAGACTGCTTCCCTACCAAGAAATGGCTTCATCTGACTGTCACGCTGAGGCCTCTCAGCTCGTGACACAGAAGAGAAGCAACGTTATTACCTGGCTACTTTGGGCAACTTCAAAGCAGCAGGAGCCTGAAGCCAGTTAATTTCATTCTAACCTAAGGCAGCAGTCAATGTGACTGCTCTGCACTCCAGCTGCTTCCCAACTATAATCCATTTAATTTAGTAAAGTGATGCTAATGAGATTTCATTGAAAGGAAGGACCAGACGCAGGACTGCGGGTCTCGATAGCAGCAGCTGAGGCAGGCACCTAAGCTCCTTGGGAAATGCGAGTTTAACAAACTGTTTCAAAATATTCCAGAGTCACCAGCTTCCCGCAGGAGGCTTTTTCAAACACGTTCATTATGCAGGTACATGGTTATTAAACTGGGATTTTATGGCTAGTTCGGCGGGTACAAAGTGCAATAAGCCTCCGTATCGAGTAAGTAATAAACATGTCCCTATCCATCCTTGTCCTCCCATCCCCAAATGAAACCTTAGCCCAGATAAGAGCTTTGAACAGTTGGGAAACTGAGTAATGAGAAAGCTCTTTCCATTGTTAACGCTCTCATGGCATAAAGCACCATTGGTAGAGCCATAGGGCATAGTGTGTAGGGCCAGAAGGGATCACTAGATCTAGTCTGACCTCCTGTACATCACAGACCACCCACGCCACCCAGCACCCTCACACTAAACCCCGCAACCGCAATGAGACCAACGTGTTACAGCCCACAGGGGACTCGATATGTGCCACCAGCAGAGAATAGGAGGGACCCAGGTGCAGCAGTGCCTGAGGCTCCTGCTATGGCATGATTAAATGAGATCTACCCAGATAAGCTTGGCAAGTGACCTGCACCCACATACCATAGAGCAGTGGTTCTCAAACTGGGGCCGCCACTTGTTCAGGGAAAGCCCCTGGCGGGCCAGGCCGGTTTGTGAACCTGCCGTGTCCGCAGGTTCGGCCATTCACAGCTCCCAGTGGCCGCGGTTCGCTGCTCCAGGCCAATGGCGGCTGCAAGAAGCAGCGGTCAGTACGTCCCTCGGCCCACGCCGCTTCCCGCAGCTCCCATTGGCCTGGAGCGGCAAACTGTGGCCACTGGGAGCTGTGATCGGCTGAACCTGCAGACACGGCAGGTAAACAAACCAGCCCGGCCCGCCAGGGGCTTTCCCTGAACAAGCGGCAGTCCTAGTTTGAGAACCACTGCCATAGAAGAAGGAAAAAAAACAAACAAAGTCACTGCCAACATGACCTGGCAGAAAATTCCTTCCTGACACCACGTAGAGTGATCAGTTAAACCTTGAGCATGTGGGCAAGAACCAGCCATCCAAGCATCTGAGAGAGCGAATACTTGGTGCCACCTCAGAGCAATAGGCACCCAGCCCAGTGTCCCATCTCCAGAAATGGCCACTGCTGATGCTTCAGAGGAAGATGATAAAAAAAACCAACCTCCCAGAAAACACTGGGGGAGAAAATCCTTTCCTGTCCCCTGCCAGTGGCTGACTGAAACCCTGAAAGCATGAGCTTTAGGAATGTAACACATAAATGGGAAATGAGCCCCAAAACTGTTGAGCCGTGACCCCCACCATCACAACTGCATCCATAAATTTGTCCCGTTCTCTCTTAAAACTAGTTAAATTGTTTTCTCCCCGCCCCCGCAATTCCTATTCAGAGGTTGTTCCAGAACCTCACTCCTGTGGTGGTTAGAAACTTCTGGTTCGGACACAACAGTGATCAAATATTGTTCAATGTTAGGTTGTCTATGTCAAATGTGTTGATGGTCTCGGTCCCCTTCCTAGTGCATAGGTATTCTCACTGCTGTTGGAAGTGATGGGCCTTCTTACTGGCAACCTCAGCAGAAAGGCCAAGGACTGACAGGGCCATAGAGTGCAAACTACCGTCTCATTCCTGAAGGTGGTCCTCTCCGGGTCACGGTGAGGCACATTTGCAGAATGCTGTTGGGACAGACCCAAATAAACCACATTTTACCATCGATGATTAAGGTGTAGGGAGGACAGCAGCAATGTCAGTTTCAGAGAAGAAAAGTGAAAGCCTCTGGGCCCAATACTAGTGGCAGAAGGTATTTGGGGCCACTGGTGTTACCTTAGAACCCAGATGCAAAAATAGAGCCAATAAGACCCTCAGTCTGTGAACATCTGAGATGGAGGATGGGTGTAGCTCCTCAGACAAATGAGGATCCACAATTCTTATTCATCCTCCTGTTCCCAGCATCATCTCATCTTGTAGGAACTGAGCTTCAGCCACCCAGTTCCTATAAAGGACCCTCTCCTGGCTAGATGCTGGTGTTCTACCCAGCTTCCACTGAAGTCAGTGTTAAGCTTTCCATGGAGTTTAATGGTAGGGCTTTGAAAAGCCAAGATGACAGTAGAATATGGGATCTATGAGTAGGGTAGGCAGATCTTGGCATCATCATCTTCCTAAAAGCACTGGGACCACAAACACCTCACCCTCTCCCCCAGTAGCCTCACATATGTAGGGAAGAGGAGAGGCAATGAAATGGAGCCCTGAAAAGAGATTCTAAGGGAGGATGAAAAATGTCCAGGAGGAATGAACAGAGCCACCCTAAAGCGATCACGTATGCCCCTACGAGGTCCTGATCCCAAGTCTGATGGGGTATATACTCCACACAGGCCCTGAATGGGATAATGTGGACCAGAGGCTAAGTTAGTTCTCTGGCTGCAACTGGAGGGTGGGCCAGACTTAACTGAGCATGAGTCCCAGCTGGGGAAGGAGCTGAGGGGTTGCTATAAACAGTGGAAGGTCTAAGCAGAAGGGGGCTACAGGGAGGGAGAAGCTCTGCAGTCACTCTCTGGTAGGAGAGAGCAGAGAGACCAGGAGGGTCAAGGGGAAAAAAAAAAACAGAGGAGAAGAGCTGGGGAGCAACTTCCTCTGAGAAGTGCTGGAGCCTGTCTGAATCCCTGAGTAAAGGGAATAGTGTGCCAGCCCCTGCATTGTGGGGTGGATTGAGGCACAGGAAGACAGTGTAAAGCAGCAAAGGCAAACCTGAGACAAGGTGGTGCCCAGCTGAGCCCAGCTGGGCAGAAGGCTTGGCTTTCGTATTGTTATTGTATGACTAAGGTAGAGGACTCTGTAGCCCCAGAAGGGGCTGGACTCTATAAAGTGGTTTGGCCAGAGGGTCAGGACACTCTAACAATTGGAGTAGCCAAAAGACAGTGGGGGGAAACCGAGGCAGCACCACAGCCATCCAGGAGGGGTCATGTTGGGGTGGCAACTTTGCCACGTGATGTCAAGAAGGCTTCATTGTCAGCACCATATGAAAGGCTTCTGGAAGATCTAATTAAATCACCTGACCGTTTCCTGGAGAAGATCATTAATCAGACCTAACACTTTAGTCCCTGTGACTTCATGCCAGAGTAACGTGGGTCAGGCAAACTCGATGAGTGGGCTCATTAATACCTTTTCCAAAATGGAGCAGTTTGAAAGACAAGATCCTTCACTGTTGGAGATGGTGTCTTGATCAAGGGTCGAACCATCTCTGGTTTCAGGATCTGGCAACATCCTGCCCTCCCAGGGGAAGGCATTAACAATTCCTCCCAGCCCCATGAGGAGATGAAAGCAGCTTTGTAGCCTGACGAGAGTTGGTTGCACATGCCACAAAGTGAGAACGGGTGCTTTTGCACAGCTCCATTTGCAATGTGTGTCCCAAAAGTGCTGTCCTGGCCTATTAAGGTTAAACAAGGTCTAATGTCAATGCCAATTGTCCTTTGAGAAGGACCTCCCTTTCTCCCCTCACTGAGCTCCACAGGAGCTTCCATTTCTACTGCTTGCCTCTTCGGAGAAGTGGACGGAGTGGCGGGGGGAGGGGATGAAAGCTACGTTAATTCTTGGACTAACTGAGTATTTCTTTGTCAGGGCATCTCCAATCCCAAAAGTGACACAAAGGTACCTTTCCCAAGGCCATGTTCTGAAACATCTGAAACATTTTTAACAAGGAAGCAGCAAGATTTGAATATAGTGACATTAGACCTTGTCTGACAAAAACATCAATATCAGTGCATAATTAATGCAAGGATCTTATCTAACGTGGACTGAATAGGGACAGAGTGCTTTCAGAAATCAATTTGCTACCTGAATTACAAACACTACAGATTAAACCTGACAGGGCAAAACTAAAAGGGAAAGGCAGCGGTGGTGGCGGTGGAACTAGAGCACCCTGCCAAACCAACGTTCTCTTTCTTGCGCCCACTCTTATTTTAGGAAAATATTCATTCACACCAGAGCTGCAGCATTCGTGCATTTGCATCCTCCATTTCTGCAGGCTGAGGCTGTGTCTACACTTGAGCTGGGAGGCATGATTGCAGAGATGAACCCAGGCTAGCTCTACTCAACCTAGTCGGCTAAAAATAGCAGTACAGCTGGGGTAGCACGGGGGCAGCTCGAATTAGCCACCTGAATATGTACCTGTCTGGATCCCTGGATGTGTACTTGGGCGGCTAGATGTACTTGGTACCTCTACACAAGCTAGGGATCACACCTCCCAGCTCAAATGTAGACACAGCCTGAGACTTAGTTAAAACCCTTCATGCAGCCCTGGCTGCTAACATGCAGCAAGACAACAACTGTTCTGTGTGCGGAGGAATCGAGTATGTATTCAGAGCTCAGTTTATGCTTCTGGCTCAGCTCCTCAGAGGAAAGGTGACAACCTGGGGCTAAATCCACCTCAGGTGGAGAGCTTATCAACTCTCACCTGCTAAGCCTGGTCAGGCCTTGGTCAGATCCTGGAGGGGAGATATTCGAAGAAAAACTGCAGTAGGTGGTGCTCTTCCCTCTGAGTCAGTTCTGAATCCATGCTCTGGCATGGGACCAGGGGACACGGTGCTATTGGAAGACAGTGATTTTTTTCCCCCCACTCTGCAGCGATTTAAGATTTGTAAACCTTCGCCTTGAGGTTTGATTGAATCTGGGTCAATCTATCTTTTCCCATCAATCAACCACAAAAAAACAAACCAAAACAAATGGTCCCTAATGGTAAAACTCAATGGGTGAAACTCTTCCAAGTGAGAATGAGGAATAAATTGACATGAACCCCGTCAACAGATACACTGTGCAAGGTCCTTCTGCTTAGCAAGATGGCTTCTTTTCATATCTTGCTCTGACAGGGAACGCTTCATAGATTTAGTCCTGCTTTGAGCAGGCGGTTGGACTAGATGACCTCCTGAGGTCTCTTCTCCAACCCTAATCTTCTATGATTCTGTGATTCTTCCCAAGTCTGGAGATACAAGTTAAATGGAGTAAGTGTCCTACCCGTAGTAGCCATTTTTGAGGTGTTTCAATAAAGAGTGGCTGGCGTCTTGGAAACCCTGTAACACTTCCAGCTGCTTTGACCCCCCTTCAGCACCACATGTCATGCGTGCTATGCCACCACACCTGTGTGACCATTGTGAGTACAGCTCCACGCAAGCCTTTCCTGGACACGTGCAGAACATTCCCAAGGCGGTGAAGTGGTTAAATGACTTTTGAACACGTCTCTCTGCTTCCTTCCTGAGTTCTCCCTGGGAGTTCAGTCATTGCCATATGTTATATTATGGAGCATGAGAAATCAGACGGAGGTGGCAATTTTAACACCCTTTATTCATACAACCTATTTTTACACTGATAGATGTAAGATATGCAAAGTCTAATTCCCCGTTGAGACAAGCTCAGCACAGCTCCTGCTGGCTCGGCCAGGATTTGGGAGGAGTGGGGGTGAGTATTCTTTTGGCTTCCACGGCAGAGCTGGGTCCCAGTTGCAGTCTCAGCTGAATTAATGTGCAGGGCAGACACAGAGTGAGTCCTCCCCACTGTCTGGGAGATTGCTAACCGGTTAAGTTCACTTGAGTGTGTCTCCTCCACCACTACGTCTGCAAAATCCCAGCTGGTGGAACCGTTCCAGGTGGCTGACAGCTGGAGGGATCCTGTCGGCTTCTGCTCAGAAACAGAAGACTCAGACGCTTCTTGCTGTGAAAGGTTCTCTCTCCTCCTTGGATAAGATCAACAAGGCTGGCTGTGTTTATGGGAGCAAAAGCCAGGATAAAAGCCATTACTTCTCTGACTGAGTTTAGGTCAATTTCAGGCACTGAGGTTTTAGAGGTGATAGAATAACTTTGCTGGCGAATTAAAATGTGGGATCTTAGAGTATGATGGGGATGAGCTCTCTCCTCTCAGTCCCATTACTGAGAACATTTCTCTACCGTTTATTCAGGAAATCTGCAATTTGCTAATTCAAGGGTAGGCAACCTATGGCACGCGTGCCGAAGGCGGCACGCGAGCTGATTTTCAGTGGCACTCACACTGCTCGGGTCCTGGCCACCGGTCCGGGGGGCTCTGCATTTTAATTTAATTTTAAATGAAGCTTCTTAAACATTTTAAAAACCTTATTTACTTTACACACAACAATAGTTTAGTTCTATATTATAGACTTATAGAAAGAGACCTTCTAAAAATGTTAAAATGTATTATTGGCACGCGAAACCTTAAATTAAAGTGAATAAATGAAGATTCGGCACCCCACTTCTAAAAGGTTGCCGACCCCTGTGCTAATTCTTTTGTTCTTTCATCTGTTTTGAGTGGGGCCAAAAGTACCTTTACCAACTTGTGTCCGGCTAGAGAACTTTACTACTGTTATCCTTGTCTGCGTCACACCTCTCACCATAGAAATGCAGCCATCACTGGTTTAGACCATAACTGCTTGTTTACTAGGACACGGCAATGACAACGTTTGGGACAGGAAATGAAGAATCTCATATCCAGTTGAAAATGTAGGAGGAATCTAATGTTATTCTGTAACTGGGATTTGGTCAGGTCACCAGGGCTAAACCCCCTGCTCTTGTGTAAAAGTGCCACAGGCTTTTTAATGTACATTAGTGGTCAGCATGAGAAAGATAATCATCCCAATAGACACAAGTGCCAGCTTTTTAGATGCGAAGCCTAAAGAGTACAGGAGACGTGTAAGAGAGAACCTTTCCGGAACGAGTTAACTTGCTAAAAGGAAACGTTTCTGAGTTCCACTCCAAGGCCCATGTGATTGTGAAAAAGATTTGCATGAAACTCTCAAGTGAGGAAATTTGAAGAGACATGGGGGCGGGAGAGGGGAGAATGGAGGAGACTGTAATTATAGCAAATGACTGACACAGATGCTGAGGCAGATGCAGATGGGGCAGAAATGAGGATGAAATACGAGGATGATTGTTCCGGAATGAGACTTTTGACCATTAGCTTAAAACTCATCTGTGTGGGAGACAGAGCTTTCTCGGGGGGTTGGTCTGATACTGTGGCATGAATTCCCCACAAGAGCCAAGGACCGTCACAGACCTCACCACCTTCTGCTCCAAGTGCAAGGCATACTTCTTTGACCCGCCTTCTCTAATATAAACACAGAGCAGGATGTACATTGAAACAAAAAATTGCCTACAAAGCCATAACACTATCTGTACACATAATTCTCACCCTGGGGCGAGGATGAGAGAAAGCATGACCCAAACGTGACAGATGTATGACACGTTGCTCAATGCACTAGTAGAAGGTACACAGGTACTACGGTGAGGAGGGTGGTGGTACCCTATGAGCTCCTCAGTGCCATCTGGCAAAGGGTTCACTGTTCTGTAACAGCAACTCCTATCAGGTGCGACAAACTCATCACACATAAAACACTGCTTTCATAGTATTTATCCAAAACGGGTTGTGTGACGTGTCTAATCAAAGCATGTGTCGTACTGAGCCTCATAATCATCATAAGTTGTGTCTATGGATGATATTTAAGGAGTAGTATATATGTACTGAAAATATATTTTAGAGTTCATGTCCCTGGCGGGGTTGAGAACCAGGTTTTACTAGACAATGGGGGTGTATAGTCACCTGTCTGCCTAGGTTCATATGTTGATTAAGCCTTGTAAGCCAACACAACGGAAGCCTGTTTTCCATACGGAGTCCACCTGAGTATGTGGAGACAACACGGGGGGTCATCTTGACTATGGGGACAAAACAATGAGTTGGGGAAATACAAGGAGACTCAAAAGGACTTTTGTAGTCCATCCACGAGGGAGCAAAAAGGACAGCACTTTGGTGCGTCCCAGCTATGCTGGTTGGTGACATAGGGAGGTTGCTTTAGGTGAGAAACTACTGGAGACAAGGATTTTAGCCTGTTAGAGTTGAGTTGAGATGCTAAGCAGCACGTTATACTTTGTTTTATATGTCACCATCGCTGCTTCCATTATTCTTACTCAGTAGCTCTTAAATCTTTATCTTAGAGTGAAAACAATCGTAAGTTTATTATCAAACTGTATCTCCGTGCTGTGATGCTAAAAGGACCTGACCCTGGGCTGTACCAGTCAAGTTGTGTGTATACTGTTCCCTTGGGGATAGCAAGCCTGGTTATTCCTGTAAGTGACAGGGACTGGATACTACAGGGGGCTCTTTCAGAGAGGCTCGGGGGTTGGGGTATACCTATTGTTACCTGCAAGGCAGAGTGAGGGTTGGCAGAGCCCTGAGGAGATTGTTTAGGGGGCTAACAGACTTGGGTGTCAGGGAACATCCAGCTAAACACGAGCAGGTCTCTCTTGCTGAGGCAAAGGGGTAACAAGGTGACTCACAGTCCTGGGCACTCTGATAAACCCTCACAGGTGGTAGAAGAGCCTGGAATAGAATTGTTATTGTAGCCCTGATGTGACATTATAAAACACTCTAAACATGTTCCAGGAGAAGGAACACAATGAAAATGGAGCAGAAGGTGTAGCTGCCTGTCAGCCAATATCATGGTGTGTGTGTGTGTGTGTGAGATTCTTCTATTCCTAATACACAGCACAGACTTCCCTTTAGCTAGAGATACATTTTTCTTAAACTAGAGTCACCCTTTCAAAATAAACAAGGGTTTAGGTTACAGTATAAAAAGAGTCGCAAACTCCAATTTAGAAGCATCATTCTATAAACCCTCTTTCAGCTGAGCAGTCCCGTTGAAGTTAGTGGCGGGAAGGCTGCCATGTTTAAGGGTTTATGGAGTTGGGCCTAGTGCTCTGAATCCCGTGAGCTGCCCACACCACCTTCCCATAGGAAAAAAATAGATGGTGAAGTTCACAAAATGAGCTCCATGCTGTCAGCATCAGGGATGGATAATTAGATTGGACAAACCATCACTAAATGTGCAATAGGGAATAATCCCAAACTGGAAGGGAGATGGTCTTGGTGAACTACTAGGTCATATCTAGCTCTAAATTCTTGGAACCCTGAAGACTCCGAGAGCTTGTCTTGATGGAAGTTCTTATTAATGATGAGGGGAAGAGGAATGAACATGATATACCACCTACCGGTGTCAATCACCTTGTGAACTGGATTATTTTTTCTTTTTGCAAAGTTCCCCAGCGAGGTGTCAGCGGGTCTTTAAGAGAATGTGCCAAGATAAAATTAAAAGAGACACTAACCCTGCCCTGACAGGAATGAGCGGAAGCAGGCCAGCAGCCAGAGCGCGGAGGGTGCTCATTAGGCAACAGCTCCTGCTAACGTGGCCTTGTTGTTAAAATCATTGAGTGTGATGTGATGTGAGTGATGCACCCCAGACTGAAAGCTAGGGTGCCTACTCACCAGGCTAACCATTGCATTGTAAAACCCTTGTCTGTACACTCTTGGAATTTGAACACACTATTACACACATTACATGCACGTAGCCACACAAAGAAGTAGATAGATAAATAGATTACACACATACATGCATATATATAGACACACATATATACAGTCACACACATAAAAACGCACTTACACAGATAAAATGCACACACATATCTATGCATAAACACACCTATCTACATATATATGCACAAATATATATGTACATAGATAGATATGTGTATATATGTGTGTCTATCTACAAACACACACACAAACACACACATATATTCCAAACCTCACATTTAGCCATTTTCATCATATAAAGCTCTGGGATCCTTTTTCACACGTAAGCTAACAGCTCGGTTTTGCTAGCACAGCATTCATGGCTGTCAAAGTCATGGAGCAATGCAGTTTTTAACACCCCAAACGCAAAGCCAGCGGAACATTCTAGAGGGGCTGAGGCTGCCCTGTCTGATTGGTGGGTCTTGGAAAAAGCAGGTCGTTCTGCATGCATCCATGGCTACTGTCAATTGTCTCTGACAGGGCTCGCACTGTGGAATGATACCCTATCCCCCACACTGGGGACTTAAATCACTGTGTTTTACACCTTCCTCATGTCACTTAAGGGGATATTTAAGCCTGCAGAGTGAACTGGAGCTGTTGCCTAGTTTCAGGGTGGTTCCTGTTTAAATTGGGGCTCTGGTCTGAAAAGAAACCATGCAGAGACTCTCCCGACTCAGCAGATCTGCTCCTTCTGTGTATTGAGAGACATAGCTGGTTTTGTTGCTGACTGAAACACGTGTATGCTGCTTTTGAGGTCTGTGAGCACCGTCGCGCCAGCACAGCTATGGGTGTGTGACCTGGAGTCCCTCCTGCCTCATCTATGATCAACAGAATTATGTATCAAGGCCTCACTGTAGGGCCAAATCTTGTCCTGAGTCACAGCTGTGGATCCCCACTGACGACAATGGGGCCCGCACAGGTGTAAACTGAGGGCAGAATTTAACCTGCTGGGTCTTTATTATGGATGATGATACATGAGCAGGAAAGAATTCTGACTCTCAGAGCCCAGCCAAAGAATGCAGGCCTGCTCGTTAGAAAAATGCATAGTTGGAACTTGTGACGTGAACACATCTGATCTGGAGTCACTCAGTGGCAACAAACACGGCGCCCATCATCATCATAATCAGACACACACAGTCCATGGAGGACCATGGCACCATAGGAGGACCCTGGTTGATGGTGTCATAGCAGACATTGTGTAGTAAAGTTCCCAACCCTGGCTCAGTCCTGTGAATCCACGAATCTCTGGGGTAACCCCACGGGCGGCACGAGGTAGGGTCTGGGCACACTCCTCTTCATGCACTGATGGAGAGTTTGAGAACTCAGTGTGTTTTTGTCCGTCCTGGTGACATGGCTGAAGAGCACGCAATGCCGCATTTGAATATAATGAGGCACTGAAGGAAGGTCAGATCTCTGTGAATCTGTGACAAATCAAACCACTTTATGCTCAGGATTTGGTGCTGACAGGGCGTATGGAATGTCTCTAGCTGCTCCAAGTCTGCCTGGGAGAAGGTCCAGGCTTCTGACCCAGAGGCCAATACAGGTAGTGCAGGTTTGATCGATTCTGAACATTGTCTCAGCACAAAGATAGTTTTGTGGCCGTAAGCATGACACGGATACGTCCGTAAGCGAGCTTATAATTATGATCACTATTAAAATGATTACACTATTTTAGTGTCGAGAGGTCCCAAAAGAGATCAGCTCCCCTTTGTGCTAGGCATGGTAGAAATGCATAAAAGAAACACTCCCTTGCTCCAAAGAGCTTACCCGCTAAATACAGAAGACAGACAAAAGGTGGGAGAGGAAACAGAGAGAGGAAGTGACTCAACTAGTGTCACAGAGCTCAGTGGCAGAGTTAGGAATAATACCTAGGTATATCTTGATACCCATATTAGTGCCTTTTCCATTAGACAACACTGCCTCTCAAGGCCATTTCCACTGTCGAACTACATGTTCTTTGCATCAGTCTTCATCCCAGAGGGTATGTGGGGAAATATTTCCTCTGGAAGAACTCTTCTAAGGGAGTGAAGACAAGATACTGTCAGAGGCTGTCAGAGACTGTCAAAAGAGAAGGTGATGGAGGAAACCAATCCTTATTTTATCTGAACCCAGCTTGCCTGTTCTTAGTTTTGAGTTATGGTAAATGGCAGATGACCTCTCATTAGTGCAGGAAAGCACAGAGCAGAAACATTTGTGCAAAAGTTGCTCCCGAAAGAAGCCTTGGTGCCTTGTGAACTTGGCTAAAATAGTAAGGGCTGCTTTGCTAGCTCCAGGGTAAGTTTGATGCTAAACGGTGGATACTGAAGTCCAAATGCTCTTCAAGCCTAATTACTCCCTGCTACTTTTGTGTACAAGAATTGTTGTAGAACACAAACATGTTACTTGCTGTCTTCCTGTCTGATATGCTGTCACCAGCATTTCAGCCTTGACATTTCACCACTCTGTAGGGACCATGGTCCGACCTGTCTCCTAAGTACAAGTTAGTGTGTCTGCTGCAAGTGTCTGGGATGGTGAATGTGCCCTTTTTAGTGGGGCCCACTCTGCAGTACCTGCCCTTTGCATTCAATACAGGGCAACTTTGCCATTTCAAAGATCTTGTACAGCCAGGATTCAGGGATGCCTTCGGTGTCCTTAACAATTTAGTGCATTGTGTGCTGCAGGCCTTTCACTAATTCACAATAGAGCATGTAAAACATGCTTCTTTGTCCATTTCTCCTGCTAACAAAAGCCAGCCACTCTGACTCTGGGGGCAATTCTTGGACTATGTGGTGCCAAGTGAGCAGCTGTCTAGTTAATGTTAATCCTGGAATCCAGCAGGGACTTGTCCTTTCTCCTGTTCCTTCCCTCAGGTCATCACAGACTTTCACATGCTCAACACAACGGCCCCACTGCAAACTACTGTCCCGGGGGGGAAAAGGGCACCCTGTCATAGCTTTCCTGTTAGATTCTCTAAGAACGGATTCAGACGGCCCCTTCACTTTGCAGAACGAAAGCAGGGCCACTTTGGGCCTGCATTAATCAGACCTCAGGCGGTTACATAAGTCCTTGTATTCAATTTCCCGTTCTCTCTCTCTGAAAGAAGGAAAATTACTTTGACAGATTAAAGCTCTTGGTTTATTGGGTTTCCCTCCTTCCCTCTCTCACCCCCCACCCTGTCATTTCTCTGTGCTTTGAGCTTCACCTCCACATCAGGAGGCCCTAACGGGATCATATCCCTGACCAGCTGCTGCTGAAATTTCCAGTGACCTTTGAAACCCTAAACGTTCCATTTTGGTGGATTATGGGGAAAATGTTTCATCTTGCTGACAGAGAAGCACCAAAAATTGTGAGTCACCAGCTCATCTTCTGCCGCCTCAATGGAAGGAGCTTTGGCAGGCTATTTTTAGGTTACAAAGCTGTACTTTGCAAAGATAAAAGCTGGGGTTCTATCAAAGCAAAAGCCTAAAACCATGAAATCCACCAAGTCTGTTTTCCTTGTGCTAGTGAACACTGCCATTGTTAGGGTTAGTCCATGGTTAGTGTATATGTGGGTGGGTGAATGTAAGCTCCTTTCCTCGAGTGGCTGGAACGTCAGACCTTCTCAAGGTATCCTGTTACCTTAGAATGGCTACAGAGGAGATAAGCTACAGCTGCTACTAATGGAGATGCTTCTGTATACCCACAAGTAGGGTGCCTATGCTTCTGGAAACAAAGATCCCATGTTCTGTCTGTCCCATGCTGGTGACTGGCGTGTCCATGTTTTGAAACTATTCAAGTGTGAGATCATATAAACATATGCCCTCTTGCCAGCCCTGTTCCAACTCAAACATTACAGGTTCAACCAGAGAAAACAGCTTCCCACCAGGCTTCTGGCAGGTCTATTAGAGGACGGCGCCTGGGAAGCTGGGGGATCTGACTTGCCTGTTATTGGTAGGACGGAAGGAAGTTCATGGATTTGAAGAGTGACTGTTCCAAACAGAAAACTGAATATAAGCTTAATTTCTGAGACAACACATGAAGAGGAAACTTTATGGAGGGGGTCCTGCTAGTCTCATGCAACTGGGAAACTTTGATTGCTAACTTTTTTGGCAAGAGCCTGCCAGGCTGGCTGCGTTCCTATAGCTAACTGAAACTTGCAAAGTGCCCTGTCCCTGCCGATACTCGTCCTCATTTAAAACTGAGATCTTCAGGAGATGTCTCTACTTCATTTGTTCCAATATTCTGGTTTGGATGAAGGATAAGAGCTTTTCAGGACATTTCAGCCACCCACTCCCAGCCTGTATATGGCTATCAGTACCACTGCCTCTCTGCTCAGCCAGACATGACATATACTGCCTTTGGGAATTCACAGGACTGGCCACCAATGGGCCGCTCAGTACCCATGTTCTTGCAACATGTGTGGCATTTGCATCCTCTCTGTTATCAGACTTCCTACTTACTTGCCTATGTCAGAGCACTTTGTAAAAATTAATTAACAACCATTAACGACACGTCAGTGTGATCTTTTTTACAGGTAAGAAAGCTGAGCCCCTAAGTGAAATGATGTTATGTCACACATCAAATCAGTTCCAGAGCTGGGAATAAAACCCAGGAGTCCTAATTCCCAGATGTCTGCTCCAGCGACAGAGCCACAGAAAGAAGGAGCAACCTCCTAAGAACTGAACCAAAATTAAACAACGCGGGTAACCCCATCTTCTGACCATTTTTCTATCTGTTTGGGGGCCCGTATGAAAGGAGATGGTGGTAGAGTCCAATTTCCAGTATGGATGGGTGTCCGTGCCACAGAAAAACCATCACCGCTGGGGCTTTCTTGTAGGTAGTGACAACAGATAGGACTGAATGGGTGATAGGCATTACATTACCCTCTTGTCCCTGGAAGCAGTCTGACCAAGTCAGGTCGGAGGTGTGTTAGCCAAGAGACAGTTCAGTGGAGGGGGTCCAGGGAGGAAGTTTACACTGCTGTTGCCATGCATTTTCTGAGGCGAGGGAATAACTGAAGTTTCTTGCCAGTGCTGATTAATCCAGAGTCTGTCAACAGTGCCCCATTCACACACACATCCATGCTTTCTTCTCCTTTGAAGCAAATGCTAATACACGTGTCTGCAATTGAAGATGAGCAAGGGACATGGATTCTGGGCTCCCGTCACGAAGTGCCTTAATTACACTGGGAATCTCATTCCAAAGTGGGGGTGGGGAGCAACGCGGTAACGGCCAAGTGTAACATTTCATTTTATTTCTTGGCGATAATTTACAATTTGCATGAAAGTCCCTTTCGTACCTTCATTACTGGCGATTTTATAGCCTAATGAATGTGACACATCTGTGTAATCACATCATTTCCCAGAGCTCCAGATGTTCAGTGGAGCACCTCTGGCTCGGGCTCTCCTGCTTAAACATTTGTTGTAAACACCAAAAGCTGTTTGTTTGTTTTAATGTTTCAGCACATCCCATTACCCAGTGAAGGTGAAAGATTGAAACGCGACAATGTCTTGCCAGGAGATTCCCCCCACCACTTTCCTCCCGCATTGTATCAATTTCCAGTGTCTGATTTGTATGCGGTGGGATGCAGATATTCCCCTGCTAAATGGCCTATTGCTTTTTGCTTGTCTAGATCTCTACAGACAGGTGGACTCTACACATGGGCTTAGGGCCTGTGCATGCAGCGGCAGCTCCAGGCACCAGTGCTCCAAGGGTCTGCCTGGGGCAGCAAGTCACGGGGGGCACCCTGCTGGTCCCCACGAGGGCGGCAGTCAGGCAGCCTTCGGCGGCATGCCTGCGGGAGGTCCGCCGGTCCCGCGGATTCGGCGGCAATTCGGCGGTGGGTACGCCGAAGCCGTGGGACCAGCGGACCTCCCACAGGCATGCCGCCGAATCCGCGGGACTGGGGACCTCCTGCAGGCGCGCCACCAAAAGCCGCCTGCCTGCTGTGCTTGGGGCGGCAAAAAAGCTAGATTTGCCCCTGTGTGCATGTCAGGTGCTGAGACCACCCTGAAGTCCCTGTTACCTTATGGGAGAGATTAGTATCTCACAGGATCAGGCCTACAGATAAGAAGGGCCCAATTCACCACTGCCTTGCCTCTTGTGCAGTCATTTGCATCAGTGCACAGTAAGTTAAGATGCAACCATTCTGATATTGTAGTATTTTACACTCATTTTGCAGCAATGTAAGGCCTTCTATCAGGACAAACTGAGTGTAAAATGCTGTTATATTGAACCAGCTTAACTCAGTTGAAAACCCGACCTAATGCCGAAATAGCCACAGTTTAACACATTTAGCTCAATTTCAGCAGTTATTGCCTAAGCAGATACAACTCGACCTGCTAACATTGATTGTTAGGTAGGGTTTTCAATTGCGTTAATCTAGCCAGACTCAGCTAACTGGATTGGGGGGGAAAAAAGCATTTTTGCCTAGTCTAGACAAGACCTTAATGGCTACACAAGGTGCAAGTCAACAGTGAATTGGGTCCTTGGTTTGAGACAGACAGTCATTAGGAAGGAATCATGTAACTGTGAATACAAGGAGCGATCTGATCTAATTCAAAGTGTTCTTGGAATATGGAGCAGAAAAAGCCACAGGCAAAAAGGGTGAGAAGTTCTTTTGGGCTAAGCATCTCAGAGTACATCTGCTCAACCAAGCCTCTTAAGTAGAATTGGTTGGAATTCCTCCCCCCACCCCCATGGAAAATTTTGACATTTCAGCAAAAAATCAAAATTCTCAATATTTCTTCCAGATCCCACGATATGTTGTCCAAAATCTGAAATATTTTAATTCAGAAATGCTGCTGCAGTGTTTCATGGGAACTGTAGTTTAGGAGCTTCTTGCTCCCATTGTAATCTATAGACAGGCTCTCTGGTTGGACTACGTCCCCCAGGATGGACCATGACCTCCCCACCTCATGAGGCTGTGCGTCATGAGAGCTGCATGGCCGTGCTGCATCATGGGAGATGAAGTCTGGTAGGGAGCATGGCTCATAGAGGAAAATGGGGACATGAGGCAAGAGAACTACAACTTCCATGAGGCACTGTGACAGCATTTCCAAATAAAATTGTATTCTACAGCGAGCAGACACTTTTCATGAAAACATTCATTTTGTCAAAAACCCAATTTTCCATCAATAAACAGTTTAGATGGATACTTTTCAAGCAGTCCTACTCTTTAGTTTGCATAACTTGCCTGGGCCTTTCATAGAAGAGATTCCCTTGCTAGAATGCAACATTTGGTACCTCTAGCTGAGCTTGTGGCATTACACTTTGCTACTTCCTCTTCCGGTGCCAGGTGGAACTTGGAAAGACAGAACCTTTCAGAGAGCTCCTCATAACCCATAGGTGTCTTTTTGCTGCCATGCAAAGCCCTATTGAGAGCATTACTGTGTGCTTGTTGCAGATGCCTTAACTGCCTTCTTGCTGATATCACTACCCCATGACCCTACCTCCTGCGCTCATGCACACAGAGGACCCTGCCCCATAAAAAGTGCTTTTCTATAGCTTCATACAGATGTGCATATTCATGGCATCTGTGAGGAGAGCTGCTGTCTGACGGATGGTATCAATCTCATTCTATTATTACCTGCTGCTTCTACTATATGCAAGGACTGAACTCCTCACGGAAGTCAGTTAATTTAGTCATGGCTTGGATCATTTCGGGCCTGCTCTAGCTGGGGGATTGCCCAATAGTTATGAAAGAGGAGGCTTAGTGGGCCCTGGATAATGAGGAGGAATCCTATAATTTTGGAGGGCAGATCCCCTCAGCTAGTGTTAATCGGTGTAGCTTCTTTGAGGTCAAAGGAGTTATGCCCGCTTACACTAACTGAGGATCTGGCCCCAGGAAAGAAGCTAGCTCTTCAAATGAGGGATTTTTCCAGAGTCAGAAATTTGCGCGGGATATTTAACCAGCTCCTTGCAGTCAGTGTCTCAGAAGACATCGGAGAGTGGCGTGACCATCAGGGAGCTGGAGGTGGATTGTGAACATCTAACAAAGTAAACGTGGGGGTGGAGAAATGGAACAGCAGCAATGAAACTGCAGACCAAATCTAAGAACCTGAAGTGGTGGTGGGGCAAGAATCAGCTGCAGAAGAGAAAAAGAAGACAACAGGAGAAGATCTGATGTGCGGGAAAGACAACAAAGTAGAGCATGAAACCCCCCCTGAAAAAGAACTGAGTGAAACTTTCACAAGGGAAGCTGTAGTGGAGGACTTTAAATATTTCAAAATGATTATCGACATGTTAGGGCTGGGAGATTGATTTATTCTTATGTTCTTTTGAGAAAATTATGAAAAGTAATAACAAGTCTAAAGTACAATAAAGATGCCCTGCTTGCTTCACTCTTAACAGATGAAGCTTTAGAGGATTGTGGGAGATTAACGGATGATGAAATGAGCCTTTTGATTCTGTCACACATGGAGTTCAGAAGCAACCTGAGCTTCCCCTTGCATGAGCCCTGCAGAGCTTTCAACAGGACGAATGTGAGACAGAGCCCTTGTAAAATACAGCACACCGAGAAAGAGGCTAAATAACAGAAGGATCCTCTGGGAATTTAATGCATAGAGAAGGACAGGAGGAAATTGGGAATCTGATGTGCTATTAAAAAAAAAGGGTCTCTCCTAGAATCTGGCAGAGTAACTAGGTGAACAGAAGGAAGCTCGTCGGGAGGGGGAGGTGTGAAGGAGGAGCCTGCAGGAATTTACTCCAATCTATACAGAAGGAGACCACGAAGATCTCCCTGTAGGAATTTAGGGTCCAATCCTGCTTGCATGGAAACGATGCTTTGTTCCTGACTTCAGTGAAAGCAGAATTAGAACCTTAGGGCCTGAATCTGTTTAATACCATTGGCATCACTGGGTTTACTCCTGATTTATGTCAGTGTAAATACGATCAGAATCAAGCCCTTAGTGCATAGATTGGGAAGATGGCAAAGCTCTCTGGGAATGTGATGTGTAAACAAGAAGGAACTTCTGGTAACTATGGACTAATTTCTGATCCTGCTAGAGACAAGCCTGCAGATGACTCAAAAACTGGGGGAGTGGTAAATAATAAAGAAGACAGGTTGCTGATACAGAGTGATCTGGTTCTGTAGTAAGCTGGGTGCAAGCAAACAATATGTGTTTTTTTTTTTGCTCTAGAAGCAATCCTCGCAATTACAGTCTGGTAAGCCCAACTTCGGTACCAGGCAAATTGGTTAAAACTATAGTAAAGAACAGAATTATCAGACACATAGATAAACATAATTTGTTGGGGAAGAATCAAAACAGCTGTTGTAAAGGGAAATCATGCCTCACGTGTCTATTAGAATTCTTTGAGGGTGTCACCAAGCATTTAGGCAAGGGTGAGCCAATCAATATATTGTACTTGGACTTTCAGAAAGCCTTTGACAAGATCCCTTACCAAAGGCTCTTAAACAAAGTAAGGAATCATGGGATAAGAGGGAAGGTCCTCTCATGAATCAGTAACTGGTTAAAAGATAGAAAACAAAGGGTAGGAATAACAGTCAGTTTTCACAATGGAAAGAGGTAAATAGTGGGTAACCTCAAGAATCTGTACAGGGACCAGAGCTGTTCAACATATTCCTAAATGATCTGGCAAAGGGGGTGAATGGTGAGGTGGCAAAATTATTTAAGATAATTAAGAACAAAGCAGACTGTGAAGAGTTACAAAGGGATCTCACAAAACTGGATGACTGGGCAACAAAATGGCAGATTAAAGTTAGTGGTGATCAGTGCAAAGCAATGCACATTGGAAAACATAATCCCAGCTATACATACAAAATGATGGGGTCTAAATTAGCTGTTACCACTCAGAAAAGAAATTGTGGCGTCACTGTGGATAGTTCTCTGAAAACATCTGCCCAATGTGCAGCTGCAGTCAAAAAAGCTAACAGAATGTTAGGAACCATTAGGCAAGGTATGGATAATAAGACACAGAACATCATAATCCATTATACAAATCCATGGTACACCTACATCTTGAATATTGTGTGCAGTTCTGGTATGTTAGAATTGGGAAAGGTACAGAGAAGGGCAACAAAAATTATTAGGGTCATGGAACAGCTTCTATATGAGATGAGATTAAAAAGACTAGGACTGTTCATTTTAGAAAAGAGATGACTAAATCAGGGGATATGATAGTGTGGTCTATAAAATCATGAATGGTGTGGAGAAAGTGAATAGGCAGCAGGTTCAAAGAAACCAAAGGAAGTACTTTTTCACATTACACACAGTCAACCTGTGGCACTCATTGCCAGGGATGTTGTGCAGGCCAGAAGTATAACTCGGGTAAAGAAGAATTAGATAAATTCATGGAGGATAGGTCCATCAACAACTATTAGCCAAGATGGGCAGGGACGCGACCCATGATCTGGGTGCCTCTAAACATCTGACTGCCAGAAGCTGGGAATGGGCGACAGAGGATGGATCACTTGATGATTCCCTGTTCTGTTCATTCCCTCTGAAGCACCTGGCATTGGCCACTGTCAGAAGACAGGATACTGGGATAGGTGGACCTTTGGTCTGACCCAGTATGGCCGTTCTTTTGTTCTAAACACTCCACTAGACCACTCTGCACTTGCTGAAGCAGCAGTGAAGACCACGGGGAAAGTATTGCAACCTTGATGTATCAGTCACGTGTGATTTTACAGTGATGTTCCTCCTGATGGCGCCTTGCTATAATTTTCATTTCTGTTGCTCAGCTGGGGCCTTGCTTACACAATAGGTGAAAATATTCAATTATTTTCCTTTATTGGAAAGTATGTTCCATTAAACCATTGTCATAGATACTAAGAGGCCTCCTGGTAGATTTTGTTAAAGAAACATCAGACAAAATCCTATAGCACCCCTGCAAAGACTTCAGAGCTGAGGCATCATAAGCTTGAGCAATTACATATTAAGTGGTTTAATATTGTAGTAAGCAGCACAGGGAAAAGGGACAACGTTTTGGATAGCCATGGCCTTCCCCAGGTTGTACTTTGCTAGGCCCTTGGTTTCTGAAACATTGTCCTTTGCCTTGTTCTCCTATCTGCAATATTAGACAACTTAATATAGACAGTAATTAGCAGAGCTAATGATGCTTTTTCTTTGAACTCCTTGCTGGAGTGGCATAGGATTTGTTAGATATTGAGATAATCTGGAGTGGTTTGAGGGATATTACTTTCACCCCCTATTGAGCACCCACAGGACAGAACATAATTAGACTACAAACTTTGAACTTGCTGAGGTTTTTTCTTCATCTCAGTTTTGGTGTGCACAAGTGGCTATTAAGTACTCATCTGGATCGTGCTTTCCCTGTGCTATCAGATAATAATAATTATACCTAGCTTTTATATTGCACTTTTAGTCAGTAGATCTCAAAGTTCTTTACAAAGGAGGTCAGTATCATTAGCTTTGTTTTACAGATGTGGAAACCGAGGCACAGGGTGGTTAAAGTGACTTGCCCAAGGTCACCGAGCAGCAAAGCTGGGAATAGAATCCAGATGCCAGGAGTCCAAAGCCAAGCTCTGTCCTCTACGCCACACTGCCTCCCCGTCACTTTAGTTTCTCATTCTCTCTTTCCACCAACCATGGTGATGCCATCAGCTGAATCTGGCTTTAATTCTGATCACACTGGAGTCTGACTGACTAATCCACTTTGCTGCTGTGGGCTGTTGTCACATGCCTTTGAATGTTGACACTTCATTACAGATACATGGGACAAGTTGCATTTTAGCCCCACACACCTGGTGCACTGATCAGGAAAGGGGTTAAACATCGCGAAGGGATTTTGCAACTGTTTGTGGACTCATCCAAATGAAGCAGGCGGGGTTATTTTGGTGCCATTACTGACCAGTGGTGGTTGCTGGAGTTGGTTTGGGTAGCTCGGATTGCTAAATGGCTCAGACACCAGGCTGTACTAGTGTACAACCTATACTGCAGGTGCTTCACATAGAAATCTGAATGAGGTTCTGCTCCGGCCCCTTTACATGAGTAGAAGAACCTGAGAGGGGCTAAGGGGCCCTAGAAGCCCAGGTTCTGCCCATGCAGACAATGTGGAAGATGGCCATCAGGCTGCCGTCTGAGACTCCCCTCCCAAGCCTTACCATACAGGGCTTGTTGAGGGCAGGGCAGCAGGCTGGAGGGGTGTATCAGGGATGGGTCTGCATCACTCAGTGCTCTGGGGCTTCCAGGCAGCACTGTGGCTATTTACAGGCATAGGGCCTGAAAACTGTCAAAGCTATGCTGGAGGGCTGCTCCAGCCCCGTGAGCAACCCAGGATTGGGAGGGCAAAAATGGTCACCTTTTCCCCTGAACATGCAGGGCTGCGAGTTCTGCACTGACTCTAAGAGGTGCCGCATACAATTTCACCCTGAATAAGTTACCCATTCCGCCTGTACACGATTGTTTCCAGCACTATATTCTTTAAGTGCTGTCTCTAGTCTAGTTGGGATGCAGCTGCATATATTTCCCTTTGGTGACCAATCCATACAGTAGTAGTTAAAGCTGGTCATAAAGCATGGGAGGAAACGGTAAAAAAATCATTCTTGACTTTGTTCCCCTTTCTGGGGGTGAAAATTTGAACCTTCATCAAAGTTTCCAGAGAATAAGAAAAAAAAAATTGGCAAAAATGTTGAACGTTCCCCTCCCACTTTTTTAGTTCCCATAGTAGTTTCAAAGTTAGAAAAAACTATCCACCAGTTCTACTAATGTCCTTTGCTGTTAGCTGTTTTGGTCTTGATTTTTCAAAGCACTTAGCAAAAAAAAAAAAAAAAAATTGAGAGGAGACTTAAATACCTTCATGGGGAGAAAATATCCTGTACTAAAGGTCTCTTTAATGTAGCAGAGAAAGGTGAGAGTCAATGGCTGCAAACTGAACCCAGACAAATACAGATGAGAAATAAGACACACATTTATAACAGGGTGAGTAATTATTGGAGCAAACTATCAAAGGAGGTGGTGGATTCTGCATCTCTTGATGTCTTCAGATCAAGGGGGCCCAATACAGGGGGAATTCTCTGGCCTGTGATATGCAGGAGGTCAGACTAGATGATCTGATGGCTCATTCTGGCCTTAAAATCTACAAATCGAAGAATTAAGCATGTGAGCTAATCCACCGATACCAATGATACTACTTCCATGCCTAAAGTTAGACTTGAGCTTAAGTAACCTGATGAACTGGGACCCCCATCAAGACATCCATTCCTTTACTCAACTTCATCTCATCACTTCTAGCTATAGTAACTTGGGCCACACTAGATAATGCCACTCCTGCCTGCGAGGTACTATTTTAATATACTTTAGATAGTTACCATACTGCTGCTTAATGGCACTAGATATCAATTTCATTTTCTTAATCTTTCCTTACTAATTGCTTCCACAAGGTGTTTCCAAAGCATCTTTTAGACCCTGATCCAGCAATAGGGTCCACTAAATATGAATGTGTGGAGTCCTATAGATTGCAATGAGAAACCATGTGGCTGTGGGGTTTCCCCGCATGAATAATGATGAAGTCCAGGACTGTGAATTCCCTCTCAGCTACCGGTGAGCTGTAGCTCCTTCCAGGAGCTGGCACTGTGGCTTCCTACCACACAAAGACTAGGCAGCTCTTTGGTGGAGCTGCAGAAAGGCAGCAGGAGCTGAGCAGAAACAGCTGGGATCTTTCAGCTGCAGAAATGGCCTCCTAACCTTGGAAAACACCTTCCTTTGTGCCTGTTGAACAGGTCAGTGTTGGCCATTTGGGGTGAGACAGACCTGTAGGAGGAAGGCAGAGGTAAAGATGAAATGAGGTGGAAGTTGCTAGGGAGAAAAAGGATGAGTCATTCTCTCACAGCTGGTTTATGCGGGCGTGAATCCACAGAGATCAATGGAGTCACACCAGGTTAAAATCACAGTGAATTTGGGTCTTTTTCTTATATAGGCTCCTATTACCCACTGTCCCAATTTTTCACACTTGCTGTCTGGTCACCCTAACGCTGGTCAGGAAAACACTGCTTGGAAACATGAAGCCATGACAGCAAAAATTCCTTTGTGTGATAGCCTTCCTGCTATTACGTGGGTTAGTTACAGCCTCGCTTTATGAGCATACCAGGGTGGAGAGGGCCCTGGGAGCTTTCCTTCTTCTTGCACAGAGCCATGCATGATTAAATTCCTCATGGCCACGCACAGCTGGGATCCTTGTGCTCCAACAGGGTGACAATCCCCCCTGTACAGAAGACCAGCACAAACTCTACACACTTAAGCCCTATTTCAAAACCTTAAATGGGATTTACATGGCAGACGCAGAGGTGAATTTGACACACACAGTGCATTGGGCTGAAAGAGTCTAGCGTCAAACAGCAACACTAGGACCCCCCTGGGGAGTGGGAAAGGATGGATCGGACTCAGGAATTGGGGCTCTGGTCTCCTTACCTCCAGTGCCAAACATAGTCTCAATGCCCATAATCTAAACTGGTATATTATAGGATCCATTATATTATACTTTTGCTAGGATATGTCTTCTCCCACCCCCTCCCTAGAATGTCCATGACCACATACGACTCTAAATAATCCATTCTGGTCTTTACAGGGGTCCTTCCACTAGTCATGATTAGGCAGTTCCTATGCAATGGAAAAACCTTTAATTACTGTGGCTCCTTTATGATCGTAGGATGTACACATTTGAACCCCGAAGGGTTTTCTCCAGAGAATAACCTTTATTTGCTTGATTGTGTCTGTTCAGTTAATTCTTTCTAATTACTATTTTCTTCCTATTAAAGCCTAATTATATACAGTATTTTCATTATAAAGTGTAATGTTTCCCAGAGAACCATGTCAATTACACAGGCGATATTACCAGAGGTCTCATTTACTTCATTAAACCAGAGAGTAGCAGCCTCTTGTCTGATTAAAACTGTGAATGGAGTTATGGACTCAGTTATGTCCTTGTCCTTCAGTATGTATATTACAGCTGATCAGAGTATGATAAAAAATATGCTCCATGAATATTTTTGTGGATAAAAATATCTACTTCAGTTTGCTGATATTTATCAAGTTCTGTTATTCCATCACTGTGACCATTTAGGCAGGGAAATCATTTGTAAATACCCAGAAGTTTTAGGAATTTTAGCATGAATCAAAATTTGGAATAACTCATGTAATCAGAGGTTGAAAAATGTTGATCATGTTCATAAATTGGAGAGGGTCTTCAGAAGACCCATGAGAATGATTAAAGGGTCAGAAAACACGATTGACAGTGAAAGTCTCAAGAAGCTAAATCTATTTAGTTAATCAAGATTGGCTATTTTTCTAAAAGATATGCTCTACTTCAAACAAGAATTAATTCAAAGAAGTCCTATGGCCTGTGTTATTCTGGAGGTCAGACTAGATGATCATAATGGTCCCTTCTGTCTTTACAATCTACGAATAAATCTGTGAAATAATTGGGATTATTTACTTTCGACAGCACTTGCGTAAGAGAGCACAAGGCAGGGCCGGCTCTAGGCACCAGCAAACCAAGCACGTGCTTGGGGCAGCACATTTTCAGGGGCAGCATTCCGGCCATCGTTTTTTGTTTTTTTTTGCTTAGGGTGGCAAAAGCCTAGAGCCAGCCCTGCCAACAGTAGCGCGGGGGGTGGGGGGAGGGCGCCCTGGGACCGCTGTGGTTCGTGTCGGGGAGCAGCACCCGCACCTTGTGACTGGGTTGAGCGGGCTCCAAGCATGGGACACTCGGGCTGGGGACCGCCACGCGGGGCGCATGGAGCTGCCTGCAGGTGCCGCAGGGCGGCCGCCTCCCAGCGCCGCAGCCGGGGCTGGGCGAAGCGGCCCGAGCCACCCAGGGACTGTGGCAGGGCGACCAGGAGCAGCAGCAGCAGCGGGGCCATAGTGGGGACCGGTGTCCGGGGCGCTGCCGTGCGGGGCCTGTGTCCCGCTCTCCAAGGCTCCGCTCCTTCTGGGGCTACCCTGCGCCAGCTCCTCAGTCCCCTGCTGGGGCAGTCCCCCAGCTCTGCCCTCCTGGGTCCCGGCCGGTCCTGGAGGCAGGAGCCCTGGTTGGAGGGACGCTGGGCTGAGGCACGGCCCAGGACCCCCGCTGCTTACCCCAACCCTGCCAGCACTGGACCGGCTGGAGGTGAGGGGGGAGCGGGTGGAGTCAGCACTGGTGGGGGGGGAGCCCAGGGCTGGGGAGGCAGGGGTCTGTGTGCGGGAGCCCAAGGCTAGGGTGGGGGGCAGCCAAAAATTTTTTTGCTTGGGGCGGCAAAAAACCTAGAGCCGGCCCTGGCACAAGGTAAAAGGATAGCACATAATGAAGGGAATATGGAGGGTAGCTTGGAACATCTATACCCCCATCTCATAATACAAGAACTACAGGGCATTCAGTGAAACAAAAAGGTGGCAAATTGAGCATTGAGATAAAAAGGAATATATTTTCACCCAGCACACAATGAGCCTGTGGTACTCATTATCAAGAGCGGGGATCGGCAACCTTTGGCACATGGCCCGTCAGGGAAATCCGCTGGCGGGCCAGGACGGTTTGTTTACCTGCAGCATCCACAGGTTCGGCCGATCGCGGCTCCCACTGGTCGCGGTTCGCCGTTACAGGCCAATGGGGGCTGCGGGAAGCGGCAGCCAGCACGTCCCTCGGCCCGCACCGCTTCCCGCAGCCCCCATTGGCCTGGAGCGGCAAACCGCAGCCAGTGGTAGCCGCGATCGGCCAAACCTGCAGATGCTGCAGGTAAACAAACCATCCCGGCCCCCCAGCAGATTTCCTTGATGGGCCACGTGCCAAAGGTTGCCGATCCCTGATCAAGAGAGTAGTCCCATTTAAGTAAATTAAAATATTCATATGCTTAAAATTAAGCACTTTGTTGCATAAAGCCTCAGTGCTCAGAACTTTGTTGGACTTAGCTCTTCACCTCTCTGTGTTTCAATTGCCCCCTCTGTAAAATGGGGATAATAGAACCCCTGCTAGTGGGGTCATTAGCCTTAACAGATTAATTAATTAAAACTCAAGCACTTTTGAGATTGGCTACCTTGAGTAAATGAGAAATATCATCCCTGCAAAGGCTGCAGATAATAATATGAAATTGTAATTCAGTAGCAGCCTGTGAAACTCCTGTATAACTCAGCGTACAATCACATAAGCCTCTAGCACACGCTCGGCACTTTATAAATAATAAATAATACAATTGCCGGCACAGTGACTTTTGATAATAGCTGTATTTTTTAAAAACTGACAGAGCTGAGCTGGTTACCCAGCATGCCCAGTATTTACCAGGGCATTGCAAACCTTCTGTGACAGCATCCAGACACGCTGGGTCAGGCACACTTGAAAAGCAAAGGGAAACGTGGCAGGCTGGGGAGATGGCATTTTTCTGAGATTTGAGTTTGGTTTTTTTTGAATTGCTGTTGCTGAATCATTTTGTTAGCCCATGAGTCCTGTTCCTAATGCTGGAGACGAGCTAGAACCCAGGTGTAATGCCTCCAAAGGAGTTTATTTATTTCGGCTGCTGGAGACTGCGGTTCTCCCTGCTTTCTCTAGTGCCCAAGTGAACTGATACAGCATGTGCTATCTAGCATCATCACACAGGGTCTCCCTAAATCCTGATCTGAATTTAACAGCCATGGAATGGATTGGTGACTGCACTAGATTATGAGTAAACCTCTTCAGTTTTTCTTTTAGTGTCCCATCCTGTTGGCCTTTTCCTTTTCTTCGCGTGATATTTCAGTGCTTGCCTCTTAGAGCAGGGATATCTCACTAGCTGACATCTTGCTGGACCCATCTGGTCATGTTAGTTGCCACCCCAGACCATTACAGGTGGGGCCTGGATTTAGGATGGATGAATCCAGACTTAGCATAACACGATGATGCCGGCAATAACATTGGAGACATGAGAAGCTTCAAAATGTCTGCCCTCAGCACATAGCGACATAGCACTGAGGTGCAAGGACCCGAGACAAATGTCAAAGGAACATGCCTGTCCATGAACTGTGTGTGAGAGACAACAGCAGGATCTACATACCCCTTTCTGGGGATGACAGAAAGGCCTCGATCGTGAAGGCATTGTGTTCTAATTGGAGCTGGAATTTCTACTACGCTCCGCAATGCCTCTAGTCTGTCTTTTCCTTTCCAGACAAATATAAAAACAGGTGGCATACACTATAGCTTTGAATTGCCTAAGATGATTCTTCCCACCTACACCTGGCAATTCGCCAGCAGGAAAAGCATTAAGAACCCAGTGTCTCCAGAAGAGGATCTCTTCATCTGGGCAGGCATGGCTCAGAGGTGGGGATACATCAAATATTTGAAAGCGGTCTTCAAATACTTGAAACACTGCCATGAAAACAGTGGAGAAAAATTGTTCTCTCCCGCCACAGAGGGCAGGACAAGAGGCAAGGGGTTCAAACCACAGCAGAGCAGATTTAGATTAAATCTCAGGAAAAATTTCCCAACGGTAAGAACAGCGGGGCCATGGAATAGACTGCCTAGGGAGGTCGTGGAAGCTCCTTCACTGGAGGTTTTCAGAAAGAGGCTGGAGCCACCTGCCTTGGATGGTATAGACACAACAAATCCTGCATTTTGGTGGGGGTTAGACTAGATGACCCTTGCGGTCCCTTCTAACCCTACAGTTCTATGATTTGACTCTAATGTAGGTGTGGAGGACACACATGCCACCGTTCTCACCAGAATCATGTCATAACGTCTCCTTCTGGAGGAGCTCATTACATTGTAAGGTTCCATAAACCCCCCCAAAACCAATGATGTCATGCAAGCATTCAGTAGGGATCACCATGAGGAACACGAATGGCTTTATGGCCATTTCTGCATTATCTCAATGTAATCTACTGATAAGGGAGAGCCACAGACCCAAGCAGGACAGGAGCCAGATAAAACAAAAGTAAGACCAAGAACACTTTTTCAGTGTGAAGAAGCCAGGGTTGCTGCTGATGGGAATGGACAGTTGTCCACATAATCCCGGCTGCAATAAAACTGCTGTCTCCCCCATTCCCAGATGTCAATACAGAATTGCTGAGCAGTGCCTGGCACATAACCAGGTATCCTTATATGTCAAGGCTTAATCTTGCTTAATTGTCCTGTTACCTTTTCATCTAAGCTGCAAAGCTTTTCCATCTGGCATTTAGCTATGCCTGTTCACCTCTGTGCCCAAAGAGACACCCAGATAGCCTGCAAACATTAGTAGATAGTCTGTTGATGTAAAATTAGCTGGAATGGCAAATGGAGATATCAAGGAATATATGGCTGGCCAGATGGAGAGATATAAGCATAGAGAGAGACCTGGATGGAGGATAGAGGTGAGCATAGAGAGAGGGGGCTGATGGATGGATGGATTGAGAGATTCCAGAAGGACAGCTGGAAACTAGAGCTGGTCAGAAAGCTGAATTTCTGTTCCACAGGAAATCATGATATTTTGACATGTGTTTCCATTCTGAATTAGAAAAAAAAAAAAGTCAAAATATTGAAATTTCCCACAAAACAGAAATGCTCAATAATTCTGATTTGGACACGTTGAAATAGTTTGTTTCAATTATGTTGAATCCTTTCATTTTGACACCGGCTACACTTTTTGTTCATGTCAAAACATTATGATGTAATATTAAAAATAATATCGACGTACAGTGACATTAATTTATTAATACGATATAAAAGTCAAAACAAAATTGCTCAAAACAATAAAGTTGAAACTAAATGTTTGGAGATGACATTACATCAAAGCTGACAAATTCCTGTGAAATGTTTTGATTTAGATGAAATTGTATTTTCCAATGGAAAACCTGTTCTGTTGAAAAAAAAATGGCTCTAATGGCAATGCAGAATGAAGGGAGTATGAAGAGATGGGATCAGAAATGTATGGGTGGATTGAAAGGTTGGTTTAATACAGAGAGTATATGGCAGCTGGAGGCTATCAGAGTAGGTGCATTGAGGGGAAGAATCCTGGCCCCAGTGCACAGTGGTTGGCAAAACTCTCGTTGACTTCAATGCAGGCAGCTGGGATTTCCCCAGACTTGGAAATATCTACCAGAAAACCATGGGTCATCTCAGGCTGTCCCAGTGTGGTGGTGGTCGGGGGGAAGCTTTCAGAGCACCTATAGCGTGTGGTCTATTCCCAGGAGACTGAACCAATCGTCCTGAGTATTATTCGTCCATCCACTCTGACTCAGTGTTAGCAGAGAGGCCAATCAGATATCATCTATAAGGATTGCTGAACTTGATGGAAACACTCTTTGTGAGTTGCATGCAACGTGTTGGGACCATGAGAGTGGTTTGGCTGGCTTTACGCAGATGAGTACTGATGAGGTTGTCCTGCTTTAGCAGGCAAGTCGCTCAATGATCAGGGAACGGGATAATATATGTGGATTTTTCCATGTTGTTCTATCACTGGTAAAGTCTGTAACCTGGGGACGTATCTCTCTTTGATTCCAGGGCAGTGCGAAGGCACAGGCAGGAATCATTGCCAGCATGCAAGGAAGTAGCAGCAAGACAGACGTCTGCCAAGACACCCTGGCTTCAGGCTCCTCTACTGCTAGCCCCATGGCTTCCCTTCTGAACAAACAGCTGTCTAGACACTCAAAAGGCTGCACAGCCGAAGAAGATGTGGAGTTAATGCTGGAGGATTTGGGAATATGAAAGGAGAGGGGTGGAGCCACAGACCTGAACCAGGGGCTGAGGGAGGGTGGTCTGTGGGAGAGTGAGTGGGGCACTGGGGGGGAGGGATAGCTCAGTGGTCTGAGCATTGGCCTGCTAAACCCAGGGTTGTGAATTCAATCCTTGAGGGGGCCACTGGGGCAAAATCAGTACTTGGTCCTGCTAGTGAAGGCAGGGGGCTGGACTCGATGACCTTCAAGGTCCCTTCCAGTTCTAGGAGATGGGACCTGGATATTAAGCCTTAGTAAACCGAAATTGTCGGAGCCAAGGGCAGTTGCCTCTCTTTGCTAATTTCCTCTTGATTCCTGCAAGAATTGAATTGACCTCTGACCCCTCCACCATCAGTACCGAAGACTGAGAAACTGAATGATGGGAGCGGGAAAGGCTTGAATCCTGGGCGAGGAGAGGTCTGAAAAGGAGACCTCAGAACAACCTGGAAGGATGGGCCAGGCAGCCACATCCCAGGCTACATCTCCATCCCTAGCGATACCCCCAGTACATGGCGTCAAGTATCAGAGGGGTAGCCGTGTTAGTCTGAATCTGTAAAAAGCAACAGAGGGTCCTGTGGCACCTTTAAGACTAACAGAAGTATTGGGAGCATAAGCTTTCGTGGGCATCTCACTTCTTCAGATGCAAGTAAAGT
The DNA here is from genome assembly GCF_002925995.2 of Terrapene triunguis. Lineage (NCBI taxonomy): Eukaryota > Metazoa > Chordata > Testudines > Emydidae > Terrapene > Terrapene triunguis. Next base: position 4,758,183 of record NW_020664589.1, on the reverse strand, counting down.
GAGGTTCTTACCCACGAAAGCTTATGCTCCCAATACTTCTGTTAGTCTTAAAGGTCCCAGGACATGGCAGTTCCCTTGGTACCCTAAGCTCCAGCGTAGCCTGTGCAGTTATGACGATGATAAGACAGAGGGATAGGAATAGGTCTTCCCATAATGGGAGTGTTGCTGCCATTACCGTATCCCACTGGGCTCCCAAAACAGTAATTCTGATAATACTGGCCTTGATACTGGGACAAGAACCCACCAAATTTCAGAGTGCTAATTGGGGAAACTAAATCAGTAATATAATCAATATATAATCAATAGATCGGGCAACACCTGCTTAATTTCATATACATCGCCGGCAATCTTCCTTGAGCCCTTACAGCTTTGATTGCTGCCTAGATCATCCAGGAAGGACGACATGTGTATGCACAAATTCCATCCCCTGCCACTGAATTGTGTCATGTCACGTCAGCTTGTTCTGCTCCCACACGCTGATAGAGCCTGCGAGCCGCTTGAATATCCTGTGTGATGTAACATTCTGCAGCAAGACCTTGTTGCATATTCTAATTCTCCCGCTCTGTGATTTAGTGCTGCAGCTAATGCTTTTGATGTCAGCCCGAGTGAGATAGTAGGGTTTAAAAATTCATAGCTGACCTTTCACTGACACGTTTAGCTTCTGTCAGGCAAGTGCTACATGATGGGTGAAGGCGTAGGGAGGGGGGGAGGGTGTACATTGTGAAATACCTTTACCTTAAAACAAGAGGGTGTGGGGGTAGAGGGAAAAAAAGTTTGTACTTCAATTCTGGTCTGGAAAAAAGAGAGATGAGAATCAAAATGAAATAGAGGGAGAGATGCCTCAAAAGCAGAAGACAGCTTATGAAAAATATATACCTTCACCAAAGGAAGATGGAATACAAATTGGATCCTTTTTTTTTAAAATATGCTTTTAAAACAGAGGTTTTAAGGGGAGAGGGAGAGAGGGGGGAATATGTCTCTTAAATGTGTTCAGAACATTTCTGCAGCCTGCAGAGCTGGGATTGTTTATTAGAAGATAAGATAGTGAAAAATGTATTTTGCAGAAAGAAAATAGTAAAGCTGGTTTCCCGGCAGATAAGAAGCCAAATTTCTATTTTATGCTCAATTGAATGATTCGGTTACATTATCTGGGAGGCAGCAGTGAAATAAGACCCTTAGGAAATGAGACTGGGAGGACATGCTGGTTCAGAGGAGGCAGCTGCAGGCCCGTCACCTGCAGGCCTGGCAAACCCAGCCCTAAGGCTACAGAAGAGGTAAGGCTGAAGTGTTATCTCCCTTTTGTGCCAATTAGGCAGGTGATAAGACAGTCCCAACTGGCCACCTGATGTAAAACTGGACTAGGGTAGAATTTGTCCCTGTCCATTCATCCTTTCATCTGCCATAGGACATTAGCACTTTACCAGCAACACTCCTGTTCAATATTTAATGATAAATCCCTTCCTCCTGTCAACACAAACACTTCACAAACTTTGCCAGCCTGAGGCTAAAATGAGTGAAGCCTAGTTGAATTGAGATGGCTGGGTACATGGTGGGAAGAAATGGTGTCCATGGCTCCAATGTGGCATTGTTAGGCATGCAGCAAAGCAAGCATGATTGTCTTGTTTTCTCTGTAGTACACCTTTAAATTTCTAGGCACCTGATGTCTGGAAAGGCAGCTGCCCTCTTGTGACACTGACTTGATGTGGCATGTTGGAGGACAGACATATGTGCTCAGGATTGCCAGCTTTTGTGATTTCATTGCGAGTTTCACAATTAGGGTGACCAGACAGCAAGTGTGAAAAATCGGGATGAGGGTGGGGGGTAATAGAAGCCTATATAAGAAAAAGACCCAAAAATTGGGACTGTCCCTATAAAATCGGGACATCTGGTCACCCTATTCACAATAATTCATGTTTTTTTTCCTTAAAGCCCCAGCTCCTGGAGTCAAGTGATTATGAGAATTTCAGCTTTCATTGTTGTTTTTTAAAAAGTAAGTTTCTAGCTCACCTCATTGCAGAGAAAAACCTGAGAACGTGAAGTGAGTTCCACCTAAAGGCTCAGAAACCAGAAGGCATATAAAAATGCATTTATTTAAAAAAAACCTCATTATTTTTAAGTCAGTCTCATGATTTTTTGGGGCTCGACTCCTGGTTATTGCATGCTGAAGGATAGCAACACTGCACACTGTGTGCTCTGGTAGACACTTGCTTTTTGTTTCCCTTAATGTAAACAAAACGTCATTCATGCTGAAAATTGATGGCTATTCCCTTCAAATGGGAAAACAAATGGAAAAGCATGTGGCTCATTAGCACCAATGTTCTCACTGCACATAGAGATCAGCTTAATATAATGGTTGCTGTGTCCTTGATAAGCCCATTTTTATTTACTCAGCGATTTAATTCATGACATGGTTAATGATTTGAACAGGTCGCTCCACCATGAGCAACCGAAGAGGAAACCACTGTATAAAACACAGGTCAACTCTCTGTCTAAACATATATGCTCTCCATCACCATATTACCTGAGCACCTAAGAGAAGCGACATTCAAATTAGAGTTAATGTGTAAATTCAGATGATAAGCATAAAGTTCAGAGTACACAAATCCAAACTCCTGAGTTAAGGATCTTGGAGCAGGAGTTTCTTGTGGGCTGACAACATGATGTGATGATACTTGTGGGTAGGTTCCAGGGACTGGTAATGGATCGTAGGTTCAAATCCAACCCTCATGTAGAGTGTGTGAATGGTGTATCAGTCTTCACATAGACTAATGAGTTTATCCTCATTAGTGAGGTAGCAAATTATCATCTCCTTTTTACAGACGGGAAAACCAAGGCACAGAGAAATGCAAAACCCTTGCTAATAACAAGTGTTGGTTAGAGGTCCAGCTGAGCTGGTGCAGCATGTGTTTTAACTGGGAGTGTAGACCAGGATGGACAAAACGGACAAAAGGTGGAAGCAGAGGTGACTTGCTGAAGGTCACAGAGCAGGTCTGTGATAGAATTGGAAATACAGCCCAAGCCCTACCAGTCCAGTGCCCTGTACACGAAACCCCATTGCTCACTGGACGGGGAGTAAAAAACTTTCCTACATAATGTTTTTCTGTCAGAAAAGGCTCATCCAACAAAATTGAAATGTCCTACAGGAACATAGCAACTTTGTCCAACTCTGAAAATGATTAAAATAAATTGTTTTGATAAAGTGGAACTATTTCATTTCAACTTTTATGTTACCCTAAATATAACAGTCAAAACACTTGGACTTTTTATTATATAAATTATAACGTATAAGCCGAGTCAATCAAGTCTAAACTAAATATTTTGACCTTATCAAAATGAACTGTTTCAATAACGTCAAAATAAAATGTCATTTCGATTTCCTGCATGGAAATTTGGATTGGTCCATCATTAACCTTTATCAAGGGCATTATAATGTGGCTGTCCAACCGAAGTTTGGCTCAGTCCATCAGGTTAGCAGTAGAGCTGGTCAGAATCCAGAATTCTCATTCCACGGGAAATTTCCAAAGTTTATTTTAATCAGAATGGTGAAAAAAAAATCAAAATTTTGGAATTTTCTAGGGAATGGAAATTCCAGGTTCCAACCAGCTCTACTGCTGCTAACCTGATGAACTGAGCCACGCTTCTGTTGGACAGCCATATTATAACACCCTTAATATAGATTAATGATGGGTCTTGCAGCTGCTCTAGCTGCTGCTTCCTCATTGTTAAAGAGCTTCAAATAAATATTTACCCTGTCTTCACTCCAGCATACTAACGAAATTGTAAAGTTTTGATCCCTGCTGGCTGAGCTGTCAGGAAAGCCTCCTAAATGAGGTGAATATTTAGAGAACGGAGGTCCCCTAGGAAGTGGAGAAATTGAAAATTACAGAAACGACTTGCATCCTGCACCCTGCTGCGGAGGAGAAAGCACTACACGGTCTAACAAGTCAGTGAATTGTGCAGTCAGTCTCACTAGCCCTCAGAAGGGCACTGAGGGAAGGGAGTTGAGGAGATCAGGAGACTGGAAGTGCTATTACAAAGACTCTAAGCTCTTTGGGGGCAGGAACTGTGTTTTTGTTCTGTATTTGTACAGCGCCTGGCGCAGTGAATCCTGTTACATTACTGGGATCCCCAGATGCTACTGCAATTCAAATAACAAATAGTGGTGCTGGGCTGCAAAGGTTTTCACCGCTGGTTCAAATGGGTCGGTAGAAGAGCTGGTAGAATATTACAAAAGGTTATTTACAAATACTTCTGGGAATAACTGTTGGGAGTTCTCCCCATTGTTCTGACGTAGGGGAAAATTCCTCTTGACCCCAAAAATGGCGATCAGTCAGACCCTGAGAGTGTGGGTGAGACCCACCAACTAGATACCTAGGAAAGATTTCTCTGTAGTAATTCAAAGCCCTCCCCATCTAGTGTCCCATCTCTGGCCATTGGAGATATTTGCTACTAGCAGTCACGGATGGGCCATATGCCATTGTAAGCAACCTCATCATGCCATCCCCTCCATAAATTTATCAATCTCAGTCTTGGAACAAGTTAGGGTTTTTTGCCTCCATTACTCCCCTTGGAAGGCTGTTCCAGAACTTTACTCCTCTGATGGTTAGACACCTTTGTGTAATGTCAAGCCTTAATTGAAATCCTGACAGCTTAGGCTGGGATTTTTGAAAAAGATCTAACAGAGTGAAAATCTCAGCCATTGTGAATTTTACAATTTGCATGAATTATATTGTTTATCCACCTATCTGAGCACAGTATCTCAGCATCGCACAGACACCAAACAGTCTATCCTCATAACAGCCCTGTGAAACAGGGAAGTAGCGTTATCGCAGTTGTACAGATGAGGCATGGAGAAACACCATGTGTTGGTGATGGGTGCGGTTGAACTGGTGCAGAATGTGCTTTAACGGCAAGTGCAGACAAGGACAGGCAACATTCAGAAACTTTCTTTAATGCCTACTTGGCTGTTCACAGAAAACAAAAACAAGGGGTTGTGACTGCTGTTGAAGTGAATTTGTGGTTTCTATTGAACTGCATGTTTACAGACACAAGATGACCAAGTTAATATCTTTTACGGGACCAACTTCTGTTGGTGAGAGAGACAAGATTTTGAGCTACACAGAGCTCTTCTTTTGGTCTGAGCAAGGTACTCAGAGTGTCAGAACTAAATATACATGGTAGAACAGGTTGTTTAGCATAAGCAGTTAACACATTCTGAGGGCCCATTCAAGGTAAAATGGCTTGTCACTCCTGCAGTCATAGCAGGAAAAAAATGGGGGGAATAGTGGGTTACAGATTGTTGTAATGAGCCATAAATCCAGTGTCTTTATACCATGATTTTTAGTGTCTAGCAAAGTTATGAATTTAAGCTCCCAGGCTCATCTGTTGAAGGTGTTGTATAGGTTTCTTTTGAGGAGGAGGCTGAGGGGTCAGATATGAAGTGATTGTTTTGTGAAAAGTGTTTGCCAATGGGTGATATGGTGTTTTGCCTTATCATTTTTCTGTGTGAGTTCATTCAAGAGCATAGTGATTGTCTGGTTTCACCCACTCGTTGTTATTAGGGCAGTTAGTACACCATGTTCTATACACATTGTGATAGGCATGTGTAGGACCCATGAATCTTGAAAGGTGTATTGTGGGTGGCGGTATTGATCATTGTAGTAGTGGAGATATGTCTGCAGGTTTTGCATCTGTTATGGCAGGGACTGGTGCCACTTTGAGTTGATGGATCCTAGTGTGTGGGGAACTTGCTTCTGATGATGAGCTTGGTAAGTTTGGGGAGTTATTTGAAGGCCAGAATGGGAGGGGGTCAGGAAAAATTTTCTTCAGGATGTGGTCTCTGTTGAGTATGGGTTTTAATGATTCCCTGTATGGATTCCAGTGTGGGATGGTAGATGATGACTAGTAGTGTACAGTTGGAGGTGGTTTTTTTCTAAATTGAAGCAGGTTCTCTCAGGGTATTTAAGTAGTTCATTCTATGATAGGTTTCAGAGTAGCAGCCGTGTTAGTCTGTATCCGCAAAAATAACAGGAGTACTTGTGGCACCTTAGAGACTAACAAATTTATTAGAGCATAAGCTTTCGTGGGCTACAACCCACTTCTTCGGATGCATATAGAGTGAAATATATTGAGGAGATATATATACACACATACAGAGAGCATGAACAGGTGGGAGTTGTCTTACCAACTCTGAGAGGCCAATTAAGTAAGAGAAAAAAAACTTTTGAAGTGATAATCAAGATAGCCCAGTACAGACAGTTTGATAAGAAGCAAGTGTGAGAATACTTACAAGGGGAGATAGATTCAATGTTTGTAATGGCTCAGCCATTCCCAATCCCTATTTAGCCCTGAGTTGATTGTGTCTAGTTTGCATATCAATTCCAGCTCAGCAGTCTCTGGTTGGAGTCTGTTTTTGAACTTTTTCTGTTTTAAGATAGCCACCTGCAGGTCTGTCAAAGAATGGCCAGACAGGTTAAAGTGTTCTCCCACTGGTTTTTGAGTATTATGATTCCTGATGTCAGATTTGTGTCCATTAATTCTTTTGCGTAGAGACTGTCCGGTTTGGCCAATGTACATGGCAGAGGGGCATTGCTGGCACATGATGGCATATATCACATTGGTAGATGTGCAGGTGAATGAGCCCCTGATGGTATGGCTGATGTGATTAGGCCCTATGATGGTGTCACTTGAATAGATATGTGGACAGAGTTGGCATCGGGCTTTGTTACAAGGATACGCAGCATGGAGGGAGAGAAAACAAACAAGACAGCCCTACTCCTCTGTAGATTGTGTTATATTAATCATCTTCATCATCATCAAAGACGGTGAGAGCTTGATCCTGAGACCTTTCCAACCAGCAATAAAAGCTGAGCTATGGGACAAAAGGGAATGAATCCCACTACACGCGCGCACACACACACACACACACACACACACACACACACACTTTCTCTGACTTTCTTAAGTTGCTTTTTCCTTTTCTTCAGATTCCTCTTTGTCCCTTGATAGATCTCTGGGAGTCCTTTCCCCTTATGTGGCTAAGAGTCATGGTCAGCTGTGCAGAATGGAAGTGACCTCCGCTTTGGAAATGATCCATACCATGCTTTAAAGTGGCCCTCGGGTGCTGTTATTGATTTGTATAACACACCCATTTCACCCCCTTGTGGCTGAGTAGGTTGTTTCTACATTCCTTTCAGCCCGTGGAATAATAGGCTGGGAATCAAGACTGGGTGTCCTGTGTGGCAAAGCTGCGCAACACTACAATGTCATTCTGAGCAAAGAGGTGAAAATCATCCCAGATTGCCATTAGTACCGGCTGCTCTGTGGGCCCGGGCGGCCAGGAGTTCATCTTGGGGCTTGTTTATGAGTGTTTTTACACTGCTGTGCTCAGGTGCACGCCAGGTGAGTTACAGCAGAGATGTAATACTGAAGTGACTGGATTTGCCCAGGTGTGGCTGAGATCAGGATCTGGCCCAAGGCCTTTGACTCCATTATATCACATGAAGAATTGCAGCTGCGCCTGGGCCCTGTTGTATCTTCCTTTAGGCCATTTAAAACAGATGCAGGTTTCACACAGACAAGCAGGTTGTGGGAGCCAGAGACAACAGACAGCTATTGGCTTGTGTAAAGCAGGGAACCAAAGTCTCCAAAGCACGCAGATGCTGTAGGAGTTAACTAGTGCCTGAGAGTAAGGCTGTTTTTTTTTCCATTTCATTTTTTGTTTTGCTAATCAGTAAGAGACACAGAAGCCACATCTCCAAGCCCCCTCCCTGCAATGACTATACTGGATATGAGCTAAAAGATCTTTCCAAGAGATCAACACATCTGGCGGACTAATAATTACAAGACAACACCGCAGAGAGAGAGAGAAAGAGAAAAAATTTAATTCAGTCAGAGGCTGAGCCACAGAGATCTGCTAGGAAGCATTTCAAGACTCTCTCTCACACACTACCATCTTTTCTAATGTTTCTCTCTCTCTTACTCACTTTGTAAAAACACTGCCCTGAAACTGTGAGAGTTTATTATATACAAATAGACAGAAAAAAACGAATGTTTCATTCTGTGAACTCTCACCTCTCTTGATATTAATGTGTGTGACGAATGTGCTGGCTAAAGCCTGGACATAAACACACTGCATTTAGCCACCATATCACATTTTCTGCTCTTCTCCACTGCTAAGAGTGAAGAAGGGACTTGGAAACACCAGCAATTGTGCCTTCTTTTGTGTTTGAACAGCACCTAGCATTTTGTGGGCACCACCAGAAACAAATGCTAATAATCCTGTAAGCAGATGCTCCATTTCAACAGCATCCAGAAGCAGGAGCCTGAATATTCCTTGTCATGACTTTTCATGCATGGGCTCTGACCCTGCAAGATGATATACCTGAGTGCATCCCTTCAGCTCTCCAGAACCCTATGGGACTTGAATCCTCCTCCACATAGGTTCTCCTGTGCAGGTGAGATAGTAGGCTCTGGGTAAGCCAGTCACATTGGAGCCAATGGAATAGTATTTGCCAAATAATTTATTCAGTTAGTTTCATAATATTTTTATAAAATTACTTACCAATCTCCCTCCCTCCCCATTACTTATCCAGAGCTGGTTAGACAAGTTGCAAATACATTCACTGGATCAGTATCACACCATTTTGGAAACAACATACTCTGGAAGTAATTATGCCACACAAAATTCCCTTGATTGTAAAGAAGAGGGTCAGAAGTCTCTGGAAGAGCTGGAGTAGGGTTGCAGGCTCCCAATCAGTCATTCCATGATTCTATTGGGAAAACACGTGGAAGTTTCAGGGGGAAAAATTCCTTTGCTTGTGCATCTCCAACCTGGGATCTGTAGGGCCCTTGCATTGATGTTTTTCATGGACACAATGTACTGGGTTCTTAGGACTGAAAACCCTACAAGGAAAACTGAGGTGCTAGAGGGAAATCAGCTCAAGTTATTAACATTTTTATTAATATCCGCCCCAAACTGTTCAATACAATTCATAGATGTGTGGATGAACATTCTGCCCATACCCCTTCCAACAAAACCGAAGGGAGGGCATTATCCATCTGGATTAGCTAACTGGGAGTGATGAGTAATCAAAGGACAATTCTGAGCTGGGATCTTGGACAAGGAAATGCAAACTTCCTAGGCTTACTACAGCTGCCATCAGATAAATTAAGATGCGCATGCCTCTCCCAGGGTGAAATTCACTTCTCTACCAAAGGCCAGTGCTAGACTTATCTAGTTCAATCCCACATAAGGTCTATTTGGAGGGCTTAAGTGGATCCATCTGTCTCTTTGTTCAGGAATGTATTCCGCCCCCCAGAGCACAAGATATTCGATCTTTTCCAGGTCCTGATGTTAGCAGTTAAGGTATACAGTTTAGAAAAATCTTATTTCAAGGAATGGGCCTAAAGGAACCCGATTAAAGCTCTTTTGGTATTCTGATAGCCGTTCCCCGTGTAGATCTATTGATACATTAGTCCTGGTTGACATGGAATGTAGAGCATGTCCCAAGTGGTCTCTGTAAGAACCTGAATCTTTCCCATTTCAAAAAGGCCCAGACATTTTAATGACATTGCTCCCACCCAATTTTGGGGGGTGCAAGGTCTTATCTGGACAAAGAGTGAATATTGACTGGGGTAAAAGGAGCGATTCCTTTGATGACTGTCGCCCAGCCCTACTAGAGCTCCACCTGCAGCTGGACATTCACTAGTCTGCTGTATTTGGGTCCCAACCCACTGTGCCCATGTGTTTTTGAGCTTCCTTTGGTCTGAGTAGGCTGCAGCACTCTCTTCTTCCCTTGGCCTTTCTGGCACACTTCCTGGGCACTGGCTTTCTGTCAGTTACCCCTTCAAGGAAGTGGGACCTCATGGTCTAGCTGCCCAAGGCCCCCAGGACCTGCAAGCATGTCTCCTGTCTCTCCCTGTAGGTTTTGTCTCAATATGGAGACAAAAGATAACAGTGAAGGCAACCAAAACCTGCATTCAAAATGGAATATGCGGACCCGTAGGGAGTCCTCAATATCTAACAGAATGTATACGTGGTACATAGACGCCCCAGATCATCACCTCAGCATTTCAATATCTTCTCCTAGGCTTGGACAGCAGTCCCCATAGGGATATGGGATTCTAGCACCTCTTGCCTGGATCTAAACATATTGACTCAAATCTTTTCTACTGCTGCAATATTGAATACATTTGGCTTCTTACCCATCCAGTGCATTTCAGCTGGCCTGTGAAACCAGCAGAGACAGCTCTAAAGACCACAAGTCCGGTAAGGTAGGGAGACATGACACTACCAGGACCCTGCAGTCTGAAGGCATGATTCAAAGTCTACTGAAGTAAATGGCAGGCTTCCCACTGTCTTCACCGGGTTTTGGATCAGGCCTTAATGGTGTGGCTCGTCTTAGAAGCAGTGGTTTCTTTCTCCCAAACAAAATCATCCATCTGCTTTTCAAAAAAAAAAAGTGTATAAACTGGTTTGGTAGTGAAATGGGAATTAATGAGAAAAGATATAACTAACTGGGACTGGGACGACTTTAATGGTGTTAATGCATCCCATCCAATTTACGTGTAAAGTAGACGACTTATCAAGGTCATTGCGCATTTGTTTTAGCGTAGGGACATAGTTGGCTTTATATAAATGGCTGGGTTTAGGGGGGAAATTAATATCTAAGTATTTAAAACCTTTCTTAGAAATAGGAAAAGGGCACGTTCTTTCCAGTGTGACAAAGTTCCTCCTCTATCTTGGTGGGGCCTGCGCTTATTGGCGGATTTTCTTGCCTCAGAGATTCACCATGTGGGTTGGGGAACAGCCCAGAGACCTTCCCCTCTGGAAGAACCCACAGTCCAGGTCAATTGGGAGGTTTGGGGGGAACCCGGGCCCGCCATCTACTCCGGGTTCCAGCCCATGGCCCTGTGGACTGCAGCTGTCTATAGTGCCTCCTGTAACAGCTGCATGACAGCTACAACTCCCTGGGCTACTTCCCCATGGCCTCCTCCAAACACCTTCCTTAGTCTCACCACAGGACCTTCCTCCTGGTGTCTGATAACGCTTGTGCTCCTCAGTCCTCCAGCAGCACAGCACACCCTCTCACTCTCAGCTCCTTGCGCCTCTTGCTCCCAGCTCCTCACACGCGCACCACAAACTGAAGTGAGCTCCTTTTTAAAACCCAGCTGCCCTGATTAGCCTGCCTTAATTGATTCTAGCAGCTTCTTCTTAATTGGCTCCAGGTGTCCTAATTAGCCTGCCTGCCTTAACTGGTTCTAGCAGGTTCCTGATTACTCTAGTGCAGCCCCTGCTCTGGTCACTCAGGGAACAGAAAACTACTCATCCAGTGACCAGTATATTTGCCCTCTAACATACTCCTGTACCCCACTGGTCTGGGTCTGTCACACCAGGTACTCAAATGATTCTTTAGAATTAGCAGATGATTTAGTGACATTAACCTTGAAAGGCCCCAAATCTATCCACCAAATGTAAAACGAATGGAACCGATTTTTCTGGATTGGCGAGGTATAAAATTACATCGTCAGTGCATAATAGCTGAGACTCTCTCATTGATGATTAACCGCATTTATTAACAGCAGGTAATAATCCCAAGATGTTATTTGTAGAGTGACTGAGATGTAATATAGTGCTTTCCAAAGAGATCACATCATGAAATGCATCAAAGGTCATCATGCAGCTCTGTGGAAATGAAGACTTAATTCTTGGAAGCACTCCTTCTAGTCTGTGCTATGCAAGTGCTTACAGTGCACCCAGCAAAGTGGTATCTAAGAACCTTCCCATAGTGCATTAAGCAATGTGACTAACATCTGTCACATGGATCAGGCCCTAACATTGTGGCTGTTTTTTATATGGAGTGGTTTCTTTCACCCAAACATCTGTCCTATTCGCCATGTTGCCCAGCGCTAAACAGTTTTGACTGGTTTAGTCCTGGAGAAGTTGTTTTTGACTCTAACAATTGCATGTAAATTGAGACTCAGGCCTCGCCTATTCTGTGAAAAATGTAGCTGCAACTGACACAACCATCCAGACTAGAAAGGCAAAGCCTTTATGAGCCATGATTTGGACCTGTTTGAGACCAGAGTAAGCTATATTGATTTTAAATTGCGAATTTGCTTGTGTATGTGCGGGGTTATACTGGTTTAGCTACACTGGTGGCTGAGCAGGGAATCTCCACTGTAGACATGAGTGCCTCAAACTTGGTAAACCTCACCAAAAGTTACCACAGTGAAATCTGGGAAGCTGGTGATGAATGGATGTTCAGAAAGTCAGTGGAGTGCATTTGGGGTGTGAATTCAGTCTTCAAGGCATATCTGTATTACACAATATAAATAAGAAATATCCTGCCTGTGGGATTGGGTACATTAGAGAATTGGTAATAGATTATAGAGGTTTTCCCCTGTAGGTTGTTGGTTCAAATCCAGCCCACACTCGTAGTGACCTAGAGTCCAAACAGGAGGGCTTGTTTGGGGGTCTGTCTAAATGAAAGAAGTGTGGTGGTGTCCACACCATAAAAACCACAAAAATACCAGTACCACAAATGCACCACAAAACCAGTGATATACCCGAGATACATCGATGATACAGCGGACAGACTGCCTAAACTCCCTCATGGATTTCCACCACAACTTCAACAACCAACACCCATCCATCAGACTCTCTCTAGAACATACCCAGACCATCATCAACTTCGTGGACACCACAATCAGCAATGGAACCCTACAAACAACTGTATACAAGAAACCCACAAATAACCACACTTATTTTCACAGATCCAGTAACCACCCCTAACTCACCAAGAAATCTGTTGTTCGGCCAGGCACTCAAATATCACAGAATTTGCTCCGAGGAGAAAGTCTGGGATACACACCTTAAGACACTTAAAACCTCCTTCACCAAACAAGGACAATCCACCAGAGAAGTAGATCACTTCATGGAACAGGCCACCCAAAAACCCCAAGAGAACCATCCGATCGCATACCCCTAATTGTTACTTACCGCCCCACACTGGAGCCCACATGGAGTATCATTAAACAATTACAACCTGTACTCGATGGGGACCCCTCCTTTCCTGACCCCCTTCTTCTGGCCTTCAAATAACTTCCCAGCCTAGCCAAGCTCATCATCACAAACAATCTCCCCTCACACCAAGATCCACCAACTCAAAGTGGCACCAGCCCCTGCCATAACATCAGACCCAAAATCTGCAGACATATCTCCACTGCTGCAATTATCAATATCTCCCACAAGACACCTTTCCAGATCCTTGGGTGCTCCACATACCTATCACAACACGTGGTGTACCTCATCTAGTTCACTAAATGCCCCAATTACAACTAGTAGGTGAAACCAGACAATCACTACGCTCCTGAATGAACACACACAGGAAAATGATAAAGGACAAAAACATTATGTCACCCATGGGCAAACACTTTTCACAAAACAATCACTCTATCTCTGACCTCTAAGTCCTCATTGTCAAAGGAAACCTGCATTACACCTTCAAAAAACAAGCCTGGGAACTTAAATTCATATTTCTTCTAGACACAAAAAATAATGGACTTAATAAAGACACTGGACATATGGCTCGTTACAACAATCTGTAAGTAATCCATTAACCCTCCTCTGTCCTAAGACTGTAGAGTTGTAAACTTTCCATTTCCCCTTGAATGATCTCTTGCAACATGTGTTAATTCCTTATTTAGTCCACCTTGTATTTAACTGTGACACTTTGAATACCTTTCCCAGACCTTAAGAAGAGCTCTGTGTAAGCTTGGAATCTTTTCTCTCTTTCACCAACAGAAGTTGGTCCAATAAAAGAGCTTACCTCTCTGACCTTGTCTCTCCAATATCCTGGGCCCAACATGGCTACAACATGGAAAAGTACTACTAATGACATAACTGACAATCTCATCAAGAAGGCCAGAGACTAGATGACACGCAGACTCAGCCATCATCTCATTACTCAAGCACTGGTCCAAATCCTACTGAAGTCAAGAGACAGATTCCCATTGACACCTTTCGAAAATCCTGGTACTTAATTTTGATGCCTTAATGGGAGCTCAACTCTTGAAAATCTGACCCAAAATGTGGAGGCTCAGCATTTTTAGAACCTGGTCGTTAAAGTCTGTGTGCCTCAGTAAAATGAGAATAATAATATCTAACTGTAAACCTTAACTTTTCCACACAACACTCCTTACAAACGACTATGAAATACTAAACATTATTAGTATGAATTTAATTTAGATCCTGGAAATAGTTACTGCGGAAGAGAGGCACTGAATAGGACAGGGGGAGGAGTTCCTTGCACTCTAAAAGACAGGCAGTGAACTCCTTCTGGGAAGGCGACTGTTGGGGGCGGGAAACTGGAAAGCCTCAAGGCATGAGCTCTGATCCTGCTTCTTCCTGGAACCCACCTCTGCCCATTGCAGAAGCGCTGGTGTTTTATGTGTCATAAAAATGCACATCGCATTTCCATAAACGCCTGGAAAATATGGAGCACTGTGTCACTCGGCAGCACTGCTCAACCCCCACCGACCACGGTCGGGTCATTGCAGCACGGGTGCAGGAAAAATCTGTCAGTTCTGATCTAAACTGATCTAAACAGTGCAAAGATCTCACTCTCAGCAGGGTTGGGTTGGTTTTTTTTTTTGAGATGCAGCAGGCTACCATTGGCATAGGGAATAGCTGCAGAGTCAGTGAGGGTTTGATTTTTACTACTAGGCCCTGCTAAAGGATGTACCCTGACTGTATCTATCCTATCTAGGTACTGATAGGGCACCGGTTACCATAGAGTCTGAATACCTCCCACCCTTCAATACCCCTGTGAGGGAGGGCATGCTGTCACCCCCGTTTTACAGATGGGGAACAGATGCACAAAGAGACTAAGTGACTTTCCAAAGGTCATGGAGAAAATCTGTGACAGAGCAGGGAACTGAGCTCTCCAGTTAATAGCAAGGACTGATGATATAAGGGATCTGGTACCTGAAGGCAATGTGCAGAAGCCCTGGCTTTCTGGGCTACAGGATGTCTAGGTGAGGAGGGCCTAATATTTGCAAGTATCTAAAAGAGGAAATGGCTTTAATTGTTCATTGCAACTGCATTGCACTAGAAACCACCCCTTTACTAAGGAGTGGATTTTTCCCCCCCTTCGGCACACCAGAGATGCTGTTTTGCCCATCTCCCCATGGTAGAAAAGCATGGGGATAAACTGCCCTACTGAAAGGGACGCTTTGTTCTTCAGAGCCATTCCTTCCCCCTCCCTTGACTTATTGACCCGGCACAGTTGAGTCTAGGTTTCCCCCCCTTGCTGGGAAGAGTAAATTGCAACATTACTCTCTCCCAATGCTCGGGAAGGGGCTGCTGGAGTGGTAGCATAAAGACCGAGGCGCCTGCATGACTCGGGAAAGTTAAAGCACCAGTGAAGTGTGGTTTCTTTAAACAGGGCAGGGGGGCATTTATTTCCCAAAGCCACTTTACCCAAGCCACTAAACTACAAAAGGCTTTTATTATATATGGGGAGGGGAGGGGGATTTTTCATTCAGAGCCCTCCCACACCAAAGCAAGCAGACCTATCTACCCCTCCCGGAGCACCCTCTTTGCTCTAATTTATACATTCCCTCTCAGAGGAAGCTGGATTTGTTCATGCACCCAACTGGAGATCCAGATGACTCATTAGCCTACATTAGTTCATTGCAAACAGCCTGCTTCTCAGGTGGCGCCATTCCCTTGTAATATCAAAAGCTTTCACAGGAGTGTCTTGTTGCCAGAGATAGTGGTTTTTAGCCCAGGCCTGCCAGATCCTAAATGGCATCGTGGCTATTTGTCCTATTCTGCTGCTATAAAGGTTTTGGTCACGGTGCTAATTAGCGCTGTGGGTTGGGGTGGAGAGGAAGGATTATGTCCTGCTTGTGGGCCGTTGGATGGAATAGAATAAAAATTTTGCTTCCCAGACCAGCGCCTCTCAATATGGAAAGGGACGCATGAATTAGCCCATGCCCACTTGAGACAAGCGTGCCTGAGCTCACTTGAGACTTGGCCCTAGGTGTTGTGGAAGGGTGACAAATCCTAGCAGCTGTGGTCTAATTAATCTTCATGTTTGTAACAGAACATTAATGCAAGTGAGGTTCGCTTGGTAATGAGTTTTGAGATGGAAGTTTTGCAGAGCTCTTATGGGCAATAGAAGTAGGGCGGTCAAGCTCTCTGACTGGCTGTCCAAATTCAATCAGTGCCCAGCCCTTTTAAAACAGTGTGTGGTTGTTTTCTCACCTAAAGGACAACCTGGTTTGTTGACTAGACACACTTTTATTTATACAGTATCCCAGGGAGCTGGGAATTTGGAGTGGCCTGAGGGGTAGCCCTCTCATTGACTTCCTCTCTCTTCTCAGCATGCACTGAGGGTGCCAGTCTCAAGGGGACATAGGCACCTGACTGCTGCTTTGGTGGCCCAAGTCCAACATTTAGGTGCCACCGGCATTCACAAACCCCCTGTTCACCTGCTGCCGTAATCCCATAGGCACTTAAATTTCCACCGTTAAAGTCCCCGAGGTGTTAGCAGCTGGGCATGCGCTGAGTTGCCTAGGTCCTGACACCACCCAGCAACTTGCCTCCTAAACCCCAGTGGAATTCACAAACTAGGCTTTCCCCACCTAACTGCCTTAGGGGGCTGAGCTGGTAGGTCTGCTCTGAGTATGCCTAAACCCGCACAAAGGGTATCAGAGGAGGCAGTGCCTCCTTTATAACCCTCAGTCCAGTGCTTAGAGCATTCACTCAAGATGTGGGAGATGCAGGTTTGAATCTCCCTCAGCCTGATGAAGAATAGGGACTTGAATTGGGGGGACTCTCAGCTCCCAGGATAGTTGTGACCTAAGCCAGCAAGGGGGATACAGGAATGTTCTAATTCTGGTAGGTATGTTCAGGTTCACCAAAGAGTGTCATGTGAGGTCTTAAATGAAAGCCAGGGTCACACTGGTCACTACTATTGGTGTGAAATGTATGTACAGATACTATAAAAGGAGTTATATATGTATACTGAAAATATACTCTTAAAGTCTGTATCAAGGGATGAGTCACAAGCACAAGTGAAAAACACAGGCGTTCTGTTGCACAAGAGATGTTTATTCACCTCTCTCTCTGTAGGAGGTAAATTAAGCATTGTAAGCTAACACAATGGATGCCCACTTACAAAAGAAATCAAAGAAGAGATCCGAAGGGAAGCAGCACACAGGAAAAAATAAGCCGTGGATGGTTATCTTGTCTCTGAGTATAGACAATGAACTTTGGTGAGTATAATAAAAGGTAAGGAAAACACCCTCTTATCCTGAAACTAGGAAGTAAACGGGCAGTGTATTTACATTCATGAAAATGGGATCTCAGGCAGCCTTGGCTGAAAACACCCCAGAGGACTTTGGGGATGAGATAAACTTCTTAAGAGAGGAGGTTAGCCTGTTTGTTAAGTTTAGTCTCTAGAATGCATGTTATGACTTATTTTGTATTTGTTTCCAATATCCTTACTCACTATCGCTTGGATCTTGAATCTTTGGTAATAAATTAATCCTTGTTTCCACTATAAAGATATCTAAGTGCTGTGATATTCAGCCAGGGGCTAACCTGAACTGAATCACACAAGCTGATATGTACAGTGTTCTTTTGGGGACAACAGACCTGGTATTTCTGTGAATGTTCAGCGGACAAGGGGCTGGGCACTATGGGGGGAATGCGTCAATGGTGCTCAGGGACTGGGGTGCACCTATTGTTAAACCTGCAAAACAAAGTAAGGGCTAGCATAGCCTAGAGGAGAGTGCTGGGGTGACTTCAAGCTGGCAGCATCAGGGAGCTCACACCCCATTAAGCAAAAGCAAATCTCTCTCTTGCTGGAGGCAGGGAGCTAACAAGGTGACTGCCAGTCCTGGGTACCCCAAGAACCACCACAGAGTACCTTAGCCACTGGAGTATGTCTTTTTCAATCTCTGCTGCTGAAGCTACTGCACTGTATATAAACCCTTACCTATTCATTGGCACAGGGGGACTAGAACCTGGATCTCCCAACTGAATGCCCTAACCGCTGGGCAACAGAATCATTTTCACCTGGTCTCGGGCACAGTGGTTATTTAAGAAGCTATACACAGCGGAACAGCTTCAACAGGGCAGACTGACTGACACCTGTCTGAGGCTGCCTCACAATCCAGTGGTTTGGGCCTGCGCCTACCATGTGGCAGACCCCAATTCAGATCCCTGTGCTTCATCAAGTAGAAAAATAATTTGAACACAGGTCTGCCACATCCTGGGTGAATGCTCTAAACACTGGACTATTGGGTAAAGAGGGGGAGAAGGCTGCTGCTGCTCCTCCGTCTCAGTTTCTAAAACAACAAAACTACTAAGCTGGTTTAGAAGCCTAGCGGACGAGTTCACAGCTGTGAATCCTGAGCAGAGTTAAACACCTAACTCCCTTTGAGGGGCAGGGCTAAGGCCACACCCCTTCCTTGGCATTTCCTGCTGGCTAGCTTAGGGGCTCCGTGCTCAGCATGCTGGCTTTTGTGACTTCCTCTTTTAGGTGCCTAACTCTCCTCGTGCATTGCATAACGAGTTTGGACGTCCAACTCAGGGCTGTGAACTCCACGAGGCAGCAGGGCATCTAAAAGTTAAGTGCTGCTACACTCAACATTGCAGCATTTAAGTCCCCCTTGTGAATCTCACCGTAACTTTCCAAACATCTTTCACGCCAGCCGCTGGACCCTCCCACCCTTCCTTCCTTATGAAACGACTAGTGGCCGAAAGCCCATACTGCCACGCGGGTGTAATTCATAAAGTCAAAATGGCTGGGAACTTAAAACTGTATGCATCACCATTCAAAGGTATAGCTTCATAGTGTGAGTGAGGGTGGGTGAGTGGATGTGTAGTGCTGGTAGATTTTTGTTGATTTGTGCAAGTAGTGAATGAGAGGTGTGTGCTGTGTTGAGAGGCCGTGTGTGTCTGGGACTATTGTGTGTGTTAGTTGTGCTGCAGTGTGTCGGTTGTGTTGATTTGTGTCGGGGGGAGAAGGGGGGAGGGCAGTTGCACCGGGAGATTTGTGTTGATTTATGTAGGTGGCAGTTGGGCCAAGCAATCTACTATCTCTGCATGCAACCACTCAAACTGTTGCATGCAAATTAGCCGTAGTGTAAGAGTGTTGATCGGTCGAGTTACTTCTGATATCACAATGGTCTGGGACTTTTGGCATGGCATAGATACATGCCTTGCTGTTGCACAGGTGTAATTCATAAAGTCAAAATGGCTGAGAACTTAAAAATTGGACAGTAACAGACGGTGATGATTAAAGTTGATGATATGCTGAACAGAAAGAGCTCTCAACCACGTTTGCAGCTGCTTCCATCACTCCACACTGGCACTACAGACATAATAGGCTTCCAAGGGACAATCCTAGAATTTTATTATATAGAGTTCTACGTTGTGCTCTGTGCTAGGCCCCGACCTGGAGCCTCCCCCTGGAACCATTGTGCTCAGTGGAGTCTGGCGTGCTTAGAGCCTGTAGTGCTTGACGCTGAAATTTGAGCACCCCGAATTCACTTGCAAACCAGAGCATACCACAGTAGGGCCCAGCATCAATACGGCTGGTCCCCAAACTCATCGTGGAGCTCGGGGGACTGATGCTGAGACACGGACTGGCAGATGGCAGAGGTTGGCCAAGTGGCCAATTCTATTAAAACTTTGGTTATTAAAACATTGGTTTATAATAAAAATCAGCTTGGAGACCCGTGCAAAACCGGAACACTGTGGGAAAGTCCTATTGCCAGGGCTTGGAATCTCATTAGTTCTCGCAAGCTGAGTAAGATCAGGCGGGTCAGTAATTGGATGGGAGAGTGATTAGGGAATATGTACTCTGCTGCAGGTGAATGAATAAGTGGTGTGATTCCATCTGAAATAGAATTGAACTAATATCACAGAGGGACATTAGGAGACACCGCATAGCTGGAGGTGAGGTTGAGATTTAAAAAAAAAACAGTACCTGGCTATTAGCCAGGATGGGTAAGGAATGGTGTCCCTAGACTCTGTTTGTCAGAGGGTGGAGATGGATGGCAGGAGAGAGATCACTTGATCATTACCTGTTAGGTTCACTCCCTCTGGGGCACCTGGCATTGGCCACTGTAGGTGGACAGGGTACTGGGCTGGATGGACCTTTGGTCTGACCCAGTATGGCCGTTCTTATGTACCCCTGCCCTGACCATCTTGGATTAATGAGGCTCTTCTGGCACTTTTCACAAGAATAGGCATGCTAGAACCAAGTTCCTGGTCAAATTCCAGTGCACGTAGCTTTATTCCGCCTCTTCAAATTCCCGCTGCAGTTTCAGTTAGACGCGGTATCCTTCATCACTTCCTATCCTAAATTCATGTGTAGTGTTGCTGTGCACTGACATCTGCTGCATTCCCCCCCAGAAGAAGCTGCATTTTAGTGGTGATGTGGTCATACTCATGTACTTTGTCTGTAAAGCACTTCTGCATCTTTCAGGAGGGAAAAGGATATTGAAATTTACATATATTTTTATTAATAATACATGAGGATGTCCAGGCGAACCTATTCAGAGAATGTAGGCCGTGCTGCAAAGCTGTATCCTCTCCCCTCTGCCTCTATCTGTATGAAATTAGTTAGGCAGAGAGGAGATTATTTGACCTGAATTTTAAGTGATGTTCAATTTCAGAATGTTGGGGTTAGCAGCAGCAGTGAAAGCGCCAGGAAATGGGCTTTTTGAACTGTGGCACAGACGCAGCTCAACCTCCAGGAGATGCTTTCAAACAAACTCCCTAGCACTGTGAATTGTTCTCTTGAAAAATTCTTGAAAAGAGGCAGGGTATTAGTATTGGAGACAAGGGGAAGAAAATACGATCTTGGTAAGGAAAGGCTGCTGGCATTATAAACGAGGTTATTCTTGGAAATTACGGAGACCAGCTGTCCCGACTTTATAGAGACAATCCCAATATTTGGGGCTTTTTCTTATATAAGCACCTATCACTCCCCACTCCTTGTCCTTGGTATCTGGTCACCCTATTGAAATGCAGGAAACTGTAGTGAAGGCCTTTAGCAGCAGTAGTTAGGCCAGGGGTGCAGCACCCCCCCCCACCCTCCGAGTCCTCCACAATGTAGACAGACAGACATTATTACATCCATTAACACTTGTTAATGAATAACTCTGAATGACGCTGGTTGACTCTTCTGAATAACTGGACAACAGGCTGTGGCCATGCTAGGGAATGCTGATCCATTCAGGGAAATCATTAGAGCTGGGCAGAAAATGGTTCCCTGTCCCACAAACAATTTAGCAATTAAAAAAAATTCCATCCTGGATCATTACAAAAACAATTGAAATCTGTAAAATGTTGCAAACCAAAAATCTGGGAGGGGGGGGAGGGGAATCAAACACTATTTCATTTCAATACTTTCAGAACGTTTCATTTTGATTTCAACAGGGTTTTTTTATTTTATTTTTTTACTATCATAGGTGTTGGGATGCCTCAGGACTGTGCTTTACTCGGTTCCCAAAAACTCAGTTTGACTACAGAATTCATCAGTCAGGTACCTTTATTTGGCATACAGCAGAACTTTGCTGAGACTGGCAAGGCTCAAATACAGGGGCTGGATGCAGGGTACATCACAAATCCAAAGTTATACAGAAAAACTTTTCCTTATGTGATAAATGAAGGGGGGGGGCATTAAGGACACCCAGCCATCCGGTAGGAATAAAATCCCTCTTAGTATCTGTTCTCTAATTGCTCTATCTGTAAAGGGTTACAAAGTCTCACTGCTATGCATAGGTAACAGGAAGTGAGTGGGCACCTAACGAAAAGAGCCAATGGGAAGGCTAGAACTTTTTAAAATTTAAACGACCCCTTTTGTCTGTTGTTGTTCTCATGGGGAGAGGCAGAGAGAGCAGCAGCTATGCTGTTAGAAGCTTGGGCCAGGTATGAAAAAATCATCAGTATCATACCTAGAAATTACTCATTTAAAACCCCAGATATGTAAGTAGATCAGGAAATGTCTAGGAAGATGCAATTAGGTTTATCCCTTTTATTTCTTTATGGCGTGTGGATTCCTCTGTGCTAAATGCCAGTGCTTTTGTTTTGCTTCTAACCTTTAAACTGGACCCCAAGAAAGCGATTCTTGGTGTTTAATCCTTGTGGTTGCTCTTTTAAAATCTAGCAATAGCCTGAGTTCCCAGATGTATTTTCTTTCTCTTTTTTTTAAAAATAAAATATACCTTTTTAAAGAACAGAATTGGATTTTTGTGTCTAAGAGGTTTGTGCCCATGTTGTTTAATTAGCTGGTGGCAACACCTGATTTCCTTTTTTTCCTTTCTCAGCTCTTCCCTGGAGCGGGGCGGGGGATGAAAGGGCTTGAGGGTACCCCACAGGAAGGAATTCCCAAGTGCGCCTTCCTGGGCTCTCAAAGGGGTTCTGCACTTGGGTGGTGGCAGCATCTACCAATCCAAGGTCAGAGAAAAGCCGTAATCTTCGGAGTTTAATACAAGCCTGGAGTGGCCAGTATTAATTTTTAGAATCCTTGCGGGCCCCCAACCTCTGTACTCGAAGTGCCTGAGTGGGGAATTAGCCTTGACACCTGATATACAGCTTTACTAACATCTGCATTCCTCATGCGCTTCATGCTTGGCTTGGTTACCTTTTAGGAACAAAACCCTGTATAGCATGCTCTGTCTACGCACTGTTTCATGTATAACCTGATCTCTACATTCATAGTTTATGTTGTCCATTATCTCTAGTACCAGGGTGTTCTTGCTTATCTTAGCTAGACTGACTCCAGCCTAATGCTTGGCATGCCCTTATTGACAACTTAATCTTCCATTTGCCTTCCCAATCATGCCCACAGAGAAATGAAGTCTTAATGATATCAAGTTATATGCAGTGTTGTTGTAGTTGTGTTCGTTCCAGGATATTAGAGACACCAGGTGGGTGAGGTAATATCTTTTAGTGGACCAACTTCTATTGCAGAAGTTGGTCCACTAAAAGATATTACCTCGCCCATCTTGTCTCTCGAATGTCAAGTTAGATCTACAATCAACAACTTTTAGTTTTAAAAATGTAAATTTTGAATCAGAAAACTGGAATTTTTCATTCAGAAAGGGTCAGAGCAAAATATTTAGACAATTTTTTTTTTCAAAATTTTTGGAGTCAAGAAATTTGTCAAAACTGACCCTTTTCCACGAAATTTTGGTTTTGACGAACTGGCATTTTTCCAATAAAAATTGTGTCAGGGAAAAATTCTCCACGAGCTCTAGAACTCAGGCTTCTCCATGCTATCCAGCTGTGTCCAGGTTTGCTAGCATGGATGCTGGTCTTAGTGTTCCTCTTCATGCAGGGGAGGTGTCCACAAGAGAGAGGAACTGGCCGGAATTCTCCTTTCTCATCTACTTGCTTCCTGTGATTCCCGCCACCTGGCTCTGTATGGACATGTGGGAGGGTAAAATGCTGTCAGATGAGAATTCTCCACTCCTATTGGTGGGTAGTATTTCATACTCACTTGTGAAGTAACTAGTGCCTGTTCAAAGTGCAAGGCAGTGACGCCTGAGGCCCAACGTTTCACCATAATGAGTATCAGCTACCCCAGCCACTCACCCTTCAGTGCTGCAATGTCCCTTCTCCGAGCCTACTTGCAAACCCCTTCCCCACACCAATAACCCTCCAAGGGAGACATGCACTTTCTGCAATGACTCCAAGCTATTGCACGGTCATGTGACTCTTTAGTCGAGTTGGGCCCCAGCCACAAAGTTTGGCTCTGTATCTGAATACCTGCAAACTTCGAGGATTTTTGGAGCTGGGGTATTGGTTTGGGTTGTCTGCTTTTTATTGCTTACCTTCAGACTGTCCCCTCCCCCCTCCCATCTCACCCCCTCACAACCAAGCCCCCATTTCCCTGCAGAGGATCTCCACAGACAGATCTTTTATGCAAACCCGGACATCTCTCCCTGTAGATTAGTCACAGTAGCAGATAAAGAGGGTTGAATGACTGAGTAAGGCTGCAAATGAGCTCCCATTAGCTCTTGCTGTATATCTCTGGTGGAGGGGTTTGGTAAACAGTTAGCACTTATCTCTCTGCTCAGCATTTAGCTGATTTCCATAATGAGCTCCATTGAACTGAGAGGCCTGGAGGTGTCCCAAGGCTTCAGAGACGCAATGTGTTCTCAAAATCTGATTTATGTAAAGGTGAAGGCAATTGTGTTAACAAAGGAAAGGAACATGATCAACATGCAGTCTGCAGCAGCTGGGAAGACAGCAATATCTGCGGCTGGCTCTCTCCGAGAGGGATCTGACAGCCGCTGGCCATGGGAGCGCTGAGGCACAGCTTTGGTAAATGCAGCCACGAGAAAGATGCAAACGGTAGAAATGTCGTGGCTCAGAGGCACACAGAATCCCCCTTGAGGGTACTGGAGGTGAGTTCAAACCCAGGCTAAACACTTTCATCCTGTGATCCCAACCAACCAGCAAAGCCAGTGCTCCGCTACAGCAATGCACAGGCCCGGTGCTATCTCGGCCTAGCAGGTTCTGCATCAAAAGCCTCTCTCTAGGCCCAGTCACCATCTCACGCCTTCAGTTTAGCCATGTGCAGAATCCTGCAGTCTCCAGTCATTCCATTCACAGCCACGATTCTGTTGATTCCATCAGTCACCGTCATGTGGTTCAAAGCAACGAAGAGGAGGCGACATCACTCTTTCCGGTGGGGCACTCTGTTCCAGCCACAGGATCCAAAGTCAACGTGTCTCCATCCTGATGCCAGTAGGTGGATTAAGTTAAACAGGGACAAGACCCTCTTATTCCAGAACTAGTGTCCACACATGGAATTATTCAGGAATACTTGTTGCATTTTAAATTCATATTCTACCTTAATTCAAATAAACTTCCCAGTGTAAACCAGCCCTAAGGGTCTGCTGTTGGCTTTCTTTGCAGGGATGGGGTCAACAGGAATTACTCTGGCCTAGTGTTGGGAGAATCAGACCCAAGAGGTTTAGGCTACAAATCAGGGGACATACCCTCTTTGCAGTGAAATCAATTAGATTGGGAAATAGTTTCTTAAGGGAAGGCTTATACTTGACCCCTTCAAAATTAGACCCTTAAAAAAAGTCACTCGAAGAAGATAGTAGAGGTGGAAACAATTCTGCCTTGGTTGGGAGCGGGACCCAAGGTCTTTTCCATCCCTGGAGTGAGGATAATTTAAAAAGAATCAAATACATATTTTCCCCTGGTAAATTAGAGGAAGTATTTAGGAATGAGCATGCGAGCAAGGAAAACAGTCACTTCCATCCCAAGAGCAAGAATTAGGGCTCAGGCTGTCGGCTAGGAGTGGTAAGATGGGATTCCATTCTATGTGTTCCACTCTGTATCTCACGGAGAGGAGGACGGTTCTGTGGAAGTTTCAATTAATTGTGTGTTTTGGAATTTCTTGCAAGTACCAAGCCAGCGATTCTGCTAAACTCAGTTTAATATGCAACAAACACTCACCATATAAACAACACGTCTGTCCTAAACCCTTATTATAATTCCTGGAACCACTTGCAGGCTTTCAGAAACCCATTATTATGATTATAATCAAGAATCTTAGGACACTGCAATTTGTGCCAGAAATGCATTTATACTGTGAATTGTTTGTAGAAGAGCCACAGAGAGAGACACAGAGAGAGAGAGAGTCACAGAGAGAGGAAGAGAGACCTGCAGCTTCAGTGCCGTTAAATTCAGGAGCAGTAACTCCCATGCCATTTAATTTTTCCTCTTTCATTTTTTTAATTTAACTTGTAGCTGCTGAAATCCGGACTAATATTTACTTTGTCCTCTGCATGCTCCTTTAGCCTCAGTCTCAGGAATCTTGAGAAATGCCCTTGTTTACTGCACCTTGGAATTGCTCCTCTGTGCAAAACCCCTCCTCTGGCTTCCCGTGCCTCCCCCCCCCTCCACGGCGAGGAGGCAGGTTTGTTTGACAAGGCGTAGTGCTCCCGGACTGTCAATCATGCCTGATGTAAGAGACGCAGCACTTTGGAAATTACTGCAACAATACTTAGTAAATGCAAAACAGAGACAAACTCACTGGAGAATGCAAATGCAGAGTGATCCCCATTTTACTAGCATCTTTTTACATACAGTTCCTCTCTTGAAACACTTTGCAATCAAAAGACTCTGGAGTGGACTATTTTTGAGCACTGATTCTTCGCGCTAAGAGGTGAAGATGATTAGGCTTGTACCAGCACAGTCACTGATAACAATCCTCTTAGCGAGTCGGTTTTTAGAGATATATATGAGGCCTGATTATGGCCTCACATCAGTGTAAATAACCTCCACTGAAGTCAATGGATTTACTTTGGTGTAACACAAGTTTAAATGGTACCAGGCCTATACTTCAAACAAACAATGCTCAGATTTTACAGTTGTATCTATGATGCCACTATTTGCCATAAAGAAGTCGTTGAAACAGAGCAACCCACACCTCCTAGAATGTAGTTTAGCTTTGTCAAGCACTGTTCTTTCTTAGACTGGAATACACGGTCCCTTTGGGTGCGCCAGTTCATGTATCCTCTCTCAGGGCATTCTGTCCACTGGCAGGAAAATCTCATGCATCTTCCCCTATGCATTCTTTCCTCTTTTTCATCACCTACCCCCACGTACTCTGGTACATAATTCTTTCTTCGTGTGCTCTCTTCCTTAGTGCAAAGTACCATATGCTTTTCTCCTGGGCGCTGCACTTTCTGGTGCTGTTTCACCCCTCTGCTTCTAGTGTACTTGGTCTTCTAGTGAGTCAACTAAAGCAAGGTCTCTTTCTGCATGCTGTCTTTTACCCCTGTGCACCCTCTGCTCTGCTGCGAAGAGTCAGGCTGCTCCTTGTACTGTTCAGGTAGATGAAATGAAAGTGCAATGGGCAGAGGTGGAAATGTGGAGTGCCCCATTTTCTCTGCTCTCCGAAGTCTTCAGCACTAAACACGTCTAATGAAATACACGTACATGCCCATGCAGCTTCTGGCTCGCTGTATATACCAGGGTGGCTTTTGAGTTGGACAAAATGTTCATAATAATGTTCAAAATGAGCTAATTCTCTCCCAGTTTTGAATGGCTAGGAATCCAAAAGCCACTGAAGTTCAGCTCAAGGTTCAGTGCAATTTCTACCCAACCTTGGGGAAATTCAGGATAGACTTGAAACATTAAACCTGAAAAGCGTAGGGTTTACTTCAGCCCCCATCTCTTTGCCTCAACAATAAGCTTCCCTCAGTGCTTCCCCCTCCTTACATTAGTATTCTTCTGGGGGCAGCTTGAGGCCTTCTACCCAAAGCTAAACTCTCGTGAAGTCACTAGAAAGCCAGATAGTTCATTTCCCTTTTAAAGTTTCAAGGGCTGACCAGCTGGTCCACTCCCCTACATCCTGATGCTACAGGAAGGTAGCAAAACATGGCCATTACCACCTAAATCCATACAGCAGATCTCAGACTCTTCTACAGGTGCCAGGCAGTCCTTTGGCACAGCAGCAGGGCCAGAAATTTCTCCTCTGGCCCAACTTTTACCACTCAACTGGTACTTCAGATCCCTCTGGTGCTGGGACACTTCAAAATTACAATTCTCACGTGAGATCAGGAATTCCTTTTAAGTCCAGCGTGGTGTCTTTCAGGCCCTGAGTTAGTAGGATGATCAAGTGTTTAAAGCAGGATTGAAGGACCCTTGCTGGTCTTGCTCACCTCCTGAAGAGGCTAAAGTAGGAGATTTAGGTCACAATCATGCTGATTCCCCTTGACCCAAATAGAGGAGGGTTGGATCAATTAGCTTCACCTTGGAGAGCTAACAGGAGGAGGCAGGCCAGCCAGCTATCTGCTGCAGACACCAAAGGGCTTGAGGGGGTAGGACACAAGGTTTTCTCCCTCTGAAGACAACTAGAGGTGAAGGAGGTGTCAAAGGCCTTGAAGGTATGTACTGGCAAAAATCCCCATGATGAAATCATAGGGATGTGTTTTAGGTTTCAAGTGAATTAAAATCTGGATCAAATCTGCACAAAGCAAAGCTACTTCAGAGGCTCACTCAGACCAGTGCTAACTTAGTCTGGAGGATTTCACAGAGTTGAGGTGGAGACTTATATAGTAGGGTGACCAGACAACAAGTGTGAAAAATCGGGATGGGGGGATAATAGGAGCTTATATAAGAAAAAGACCCAAAAATCGGGACTGTCCCTATAAAATCGGGACATCTGGTCACCCTATTATATAGAGCTCTTTGCAATGGTGTGAACCCAGTAGGAAGAACGCTCTCCCCATGCACAATCAAGGGCTAGATACCCTCAGTTTCTCCAGTCACCATCCCATCCAGCCAATGTCACCGTACTAGAGTGCAGGAGGTTGAGTTTATACAAATGTTAGATGATCACAAAGGGAGAAATTTGCCCCAGTGCAGAGGACCAGCAAAAAGGCCGACGCACAATTTAAGGCCTCAAAATAGGGCATAACTTGGACTTAACTGGTGCCTATGCCTTCTGCTGGCCCTCTGCATGGGGCTGCTCATTGCTGGTGCTTGACCTCTCCAGTGTATTGTCAGAGACTAATAATACTTTGGGGATTTGTGTTGTCATCATGGTACATTAGTGGCACAGAGGAGTGCATGGAAAAATAAAAGCCCTATGGCAAAAGTGCTCCAATCTTCACATTATTGAGACTAAAGAATTTCCCTGACCAGCTCTTGCAAGTTGGATAAAGCCTCAGAATTATGGGTTCATACAATTAACTACCCTACATCTTTCACCACCACCAAACAAACTACTGGTGTCTGAAATTATTTATCTACTAAAGATGTTTTTACTAGATAGCTCTGCCCAGTTCAACTGCTCATAACACCCAAGGGTGGCTTTAAAGACATTGCAAAGGACAAAAACTAGGACAACACAGTCCGAGCTACCAGGGCACAGTAAATAATGTCAGAGTTTCACAGTTCGTCTCTGTGAGTCTGCACAATTTTGCTGAGATTCTTGGGCTAGGTCCTTGGCTGGTGCAATCTGGAAGAGCTCATCTGACTTCAGCGGAGCTATGTTGAGTTACAGCAACTGAGGATCTGGCCTCTTGTATTTAATGGTCTCTGTCAACTATATAGAGTGGTGCAAAGTTTTCATCACAAAACCCACACGTATGAAAATCACCCAAGCTGCACTTGAGGCCAGGTGACCGAAGGGGTCATGAAGCTTTTAAATTATGGTCTTGTTATTATTATAATAAAACTTGTATATGGCACTGTAAAATTACATGGTGCGTTGCAGAATGTAGATAAGCCATATTCCTGCCTTCAGGAGCCACCTACACCACAGTGATTTACAGGACTTCATGCAGCTACCAAGCCACTATCCTGCCTTCCCTCCCTCCATTCCCCTTCCAACGGGCCCTGAAATCTGCCTCACAGCCCCGTGTAATGATGAAACCTTCTGTGGGAGGAGTGATCTGGTCTAGTAGCTCCAAGTCCCATCTACCCTGACCCACTGCATGTCTACCGGAAATGGGTGATAGGCCCATCTCCTCCCTTTCTTAGGATCATCAAAAAGTGAAAGGTGGCATCTCCCCTCATTTTTATCTTTTGTTGGGAGCAATGACTGTGATGGTTGCTGCTTCTCCGTTGCTCTGAAGGGGTCTGATGGGGAGGAAGATCGCACATTGCACAAGAGGCTCTGGTCTCTGATGATCCCACCAGCTGACTAGATAATGGATCTGAGATGGGTCCCAGAAGCCTTTACATCAAACTTTCAACCACAGTGCAAGGAGTTCGGGGGGTTTTCTCCAGTCCCAGAGTCCAGTAAGCAGGTAACAGAAGAGGGAGCTGAAGGGTCGGAGAGTAGCGGACAGAAAACTCTCTTGTGTTCAAGAGCTTCTTGACATACCAGGCCCATTTTAACTCCATAAAGAGGTGAGATGGAGCTTCTTGTGGTACCTATTGTAGATCCCAATATGGTGGCAGGGGGTTGGTTGTTCTTTGCCAAAAGACCAAGCTGTCCCTAGAGAAGACTTCAAAGGTGAGGGATCGTCATTGTTCCTCTGGAGGCTCAGGTGGTGGAGGCAGGTGAGGTGGAGGGAGCAGCATGAGGCAAAACCAATGAATCAATTCCCCAGGGAGGGTTCACACTGAAGCAGGAACCCATATCTCCAAGTGAACCTGGAGGGACACTGAAGGCTGCATGAACGTCCTGATTCACTCCTCTTTACAGTGTATATGTCCCACACACCTGGTAAGCAGTGCCTTCTGGGCACTTCTGCTGTCAGTCTACCTGGGTCAAAAGTTTAATTTGATGTAAAATAATTATAATCTAGGGAGGAATCTGGCTTGGAACTGCTTGCATGTTTTTCATTGAAAAATAAGGAGATGAACAAATTGGCTTTTTGCCACAAATGAAAATTTTAGAAGAATGTCAGTTTTGATTACTTTTTCAGGTTTTCAGTGAGAAACGGACACAGAAAACTGATTTTTTGGAGGGGGAGTGGTGGTGGTCAACATTTTAGGTAAATTTATGTTTGTGACATCTTTCAGTTTGGTTTTTGAAAACCAAAACACTTTTCAAAACTTTAATTTTCTTCCTGGAAACTGAAAGTGCTTTTCAAACACGGAACCGCCGCCACAAGACCCTCAGTTTTCAGTCTCACAGATTTCTTCCCTCCCTAGAAAATGTAGAAAAAAAACCTTCTTTTTTCTGACATTTCCCATGCAAAATAATTGGTATTGTTTAAGGAGCTCTACCCTGCATACTAAATGTTAATTTTAAAAAATAATACCACTAGCAAGAAAGAAAACAAAAATCACGATTTGGCTGGGCACATCAGTAAGACAATAGGTGAGCTCCTCCTGCTGCCGTACTGGAGTTGACATGCGCCCTGTGTGTCCACACACACAGTAATTAGAGGTGTACAGGTGCCAGCTGGAACAGACAAAGAAAAGGGAGTTACGCTGGCTTCAGCTCTCCTAGCAACACAAGGGGGAAGAACCAGCCAGTGACTAACGAAGATGGCTAGATCCGGTGAAAATGGGAGGATCAGGTGAAATTAAATTAAAATTCTATCTGTTCTAAAAATAACAGAAAGTAAAATACTCATCCCAACACCAACAGTATAATTAAAAAACATCGAGAGAGAGTGTGTGCCAAACAATTCCATGCCCTAGCTGTATTGACTTCAATGGAAGACATAGTTGATGGAGAAGTCCTATAAAAGGAACGAAGCCGTTTGGGTTCATAGAAATGACTCTAAAATCCCCTGGGCCATGATTTTCAGGTGCATTTACAAATCTCAGATGGCTTAAAGCCGGCCCCCACTGCTGCAGAATTAGCATAAAGGCTCTAGGCCAGCCCCCACAAGCACAGCAAAGGTGTGGTGGGCTGAGCCAAGGTGTGGAGTGGGGATGGCTGTAGTGCACTGTTCTGTGGGTTCCCTGGATTTTAAGGACCCATAGGAAGCAGAGCATAAGTTAGAGCAGCCCTGATGAGCTAATTGTCCCAGAATACAGGGTGTCCTAGCTGCCCCACAATATGGAAAACATAAAGGTAATTTAAAATCACCTTTACCCATTCACCCTCCTGACCTCCTTTCCTGCCCCAAACACTGGAATGGGGGAACTTAGAATCAGAGCTGTAGGCACAGAGAGGGAGTATTTCCTAGCGCTTGAACACTGGACCAGGACTAAGGAGACCTGGTTTCTATACCTGGTTCTGCCACTGGCCTGTGGGGTGACCTTGGGCCATCACCTCACCTCTCTGGGCCTCCATTTCCTGATCTGTAAAATGGGGCTAAAGATACCCCCTCCTTTGTAAAGTGTTTTGAGATCTACTGAGAAAAGACCCTGGCAGTTGTATTAGAACTTAATATGGAGAGGCTATCAGTCTATGGCATTTCCAAACCATCCTATAGAACGTAATAGGGAACGACTTCCCTGCTACAGAATTCTGTGAGTACTGCTTTAAACGTCCATTCTCTGTCTAACTCTGTGAGTCTTCTCCCGTCTCTTGGAGAAGTGGTTGGAGGGACACTGTAATTGGGTTGCCACTCACTGCTAGCACGCCTTGCATCTTTCACTGCACGGGGTGCCCCCTTGATGCTTGTTGCTCGCTCTGTGATAATCTCTCTTCTGGTCACTTGGCCCTCCAGCCAGGTCACCATTTAACCCCCCTTTCCGGGGTTAAAAAGTCCAGCAGGACAACTGTCCAAAGGCCATCTCCAGACAGTTTCAGCCCTTCACTGGGCTCTGTGCTGCTATTCCAATGGCTGGCTGGGGAGCCTGGGCCCAGCTGCTACACCAGATTCTAGCCTAGAACCAGCAAGTCATGTCCTCTGTCCCCTCCCCTGTTGCTGTTTCTCTGGACTCCTTCCTACCAGCCTCCCTATCTTCTCTTTCCTGGTTCTGGG
This sequence comes from Terrapene triunguis, assembly GCF_002925995.2. NCBI lineage: Eukaryota > Metazoa > Chordata > Testudines > Emydidae > Terrapene > Terrapene triunguis. Next base: position 4,725,783 of record NW_020664589.1, on the reverse strand, counting down.
TTTACAACTTCCTCTACTCCTCGTGGCTCCATAACCCATCTTAGCATCTTGCCAGGCTCCTTACTCCAGGACTTACTTTTCTTCTGTATGTCCTCCTTGTTCCCAATGACCT